>NW_021940534.1:5830889-6396626 GCF_001715985.3 Manacus vitellinus
TTCTTTTCTTTTCTTTTCTTTTCTTTTCTTTTCTTTTCTTTTCTTTTCTTTTCTTTTCTTTTCTTTTCTTTTTTTTCTCTTTCTTTCCAAGTGTAGTTTTTGGCATCCACTGTTACAATACAAATCACAAAGTCAAGGCTGGTGAATGGTCTGGAGAGTAAGTCCTATGAGAAGCAGCTGAGGTATCTGGAGTTGTTTAGCCTGGATAAAAGGAGGCTCAGTGGAGACCTTATCACTCTCTACAGCTACCTGGTAGGAGGTAGTGGTAAGGTAGGGGTCCGCCTCTTCTCCCAGGCAATTAGCAACAGGAGAAGAGGACATAGTCTCAATTTGCACCAGGGGAGGTTCAGGTTGGAGATCAGGAGGAGTTTTTTCACTGAAAGGGTGGTTAAGCATTGGAATGGGCTACCCAGGGAGATGGTGGAGTCATCATCCCTGGAAGTGGTCAAGAAACAACTGGACATGGCACTTAGTGCTGTGGTTTCGTTGACATGGTGGTGTTTGGTCACAGGGTGGACTCTGTGGTCTTGAAGGTCTTTTCCAACCTTAATGGTTATGTGATTTTAATGAGGACTAAAAGTCAGAACATAATGGTAACCATTGAAGGGATGGAGTTGAGGAAGGGAGAGATTGTATTGCCAAACTCCTTCCTTAACACAGCTTTCTTTAGTGTCCCTTGCAAGTTGGAAGCACAGTGGATCCTGGCATATAGAGCTTACTGGAAGATCTGCTTCAGAGATGTGGCTCCCATCTCCCTCTAAATATTGTGCAACTGCTTCACTGTTGCAGGAAAATACACTATGCTGCCAGAATGAAAATCTATTGAGGACGATGCCATGATTTTTATAAAGAAACAAGCCTGGCTCCTGTTAGCCTTGCCTGCTCTTCTGTGTGAGATTTTTTCCCCCTCAGACAGTGTGAATCAGAGTCAAATTCTTGCTTGGCATCTGGGGAGGCAGTGGGGAGAGTGGAGGAGAACTGCTGGCTGCAATGGCCATGTGTGCCTGGGTCACCTGAGGACTCACAGGGGTCAGGCAGACATCAGTTGGATAAAATCTGTGTGTGGCCTGCCTTGTGCCTCTAAATGTTACACTTATGTTTAAATAACTCACAGGTCAGTTGTTTTTCTATTTTGAGCGCATGGCAAACCAGGCTGAGGCAGCTTGTAAAACGAGTGACTAATTTCCAGGGTTCTTTTCTTTCCACTCTTCTTGCAGCCTGTCTCCCTGAAGGTGGTCATGGAGCAGTCTTGCCCTGGTGACTGGAGATCAACAAGCTGGGGAAACATAAAATCATTGTTTCTGCCTGTACAGGCTTGGTGGAGGCTGTATGTCTGCATGGGTTGTGTTTGGGGGTTCTGGGGCATGTGGGGATATTTCCCCCAGTACCCACAAGCTGTGGGAGCCTTCCGTATCTTTTGGCCAGGGAAACTTTCTGGAAGGGGAACGAGTGCTGTGACTCCTGGTGAGGTGTCCACTATGGCTCTCAGTGAGGAGAGGGACAGAGTAAGGAGGGAAGGAGGGCACTCAGCATGACCGCATGTGCATGACCGCAGCAGTTGCTTTGCTGCTTCTGCCGCTGCTGCAGCTGCTGCCTGCAAAGTTTTTTCTACTGATGGTGGCAGAGTGCCTGAGGGGCAGTGGGACACCCCTGCTTTGGCAGAGGTCTCCAGCTGTAGCTGCAGCTCTGCAGCAGAAGGGAAAAGGAGGGGGCTGGGGGGAGAGAGCATCAGGGCCAACTCCTAAGAGTGCACGCACACATTTAGACCTTTCCTCCCTTCACCGTAACCTTTGTCTTCCAGCCATGCCTGCCTGCTTGCATTAATTACTCCTCACTCCCTCGATGCATTCTTTTCAAGCTACTTTTAGGGTTCAGAGTGCAGAAACCAACTGATCAAGGTTGAAAGCAATTAACAAACAGGTTATTTTAAATTAACAGCTTCTTTTAACCAGCTGTCCATAACTGGTTTGTTTTTCTACAGCAAAATTAGCAAGGTAATGCACCTCAGCGAAAAGATGGATTGGGATTTCTTTTGTTATTGTGCTACTTTTGCTTTTTTCTTTTTTTTCTCTTTTAAACTTGTGCCAATTTAATACTAAGCACTTCCTGCTTGGATTAAAAAGGAGTGTTGAAATATACTGACTGCCTAAATGGATTGTAAATGGCATAGGATATTGAGAAAGAGCAGTCCTTTTACTTCCATTGGCTATCTTGCACTACATCAGGATGGGTTTCCTTGTGAATGGCATACTGAGATGCCAGTGTTTTCTTGAGGCGTTGATTTTTTTTTTCTTCCTGTCTTGCCTTCCCTCTTCACACAGATGCTTTGTTGTGTGGATTCTTACTGACTTTATTGCTTTGTGAAGTGCTGGATTTGCAGACAGGACCCAGCCCATACCCTGAGCCCATCCGGGGGCCATAAGGACAGTGCAAAGCAGAGCCCAGGCTCATATGCTTTGATTCTTGCAGGAGCTTATTGTCTTGGCCTAGGTACTCTAAAGACTTTTACTGCTTTCTGATCAGCAGAGAGCAAGAAGTGATCAATATGTTCTCAGAAACCTGGCAGCAGAAACAGTGTTGTCAAGCCTTTTAATACTACCAGGAATCGTCTCTTTTCTGTGGGTTTTAATCTTAGGGCTATCTTACCTCTAAGAATGTTATGAGGAGGAGCTTGCACCAGTCATCTTGAGACACTCATTCAGAATACACTGGCCTTGGTTGTCCACCTCAATAATGTGCCTTGTTATGCAGCTTTAAACCTATAAACCCCACTGTGTCAGGTTGAAGTTTGGCGGTAGGGCAATACAAGGTCATCCTGACTGTCTAATCTCAGCATTGAGAAATGTTGCCCAACAGTTTAGCCCACACCTACTCTTTAATTTTTCTTCCAAAAGTTTTACTAAATTTCTGTTTGCTAAATAAGTTTTCTCACTCTTTGGTACATTTGCTTTTTGACTTTCACGTTGTTGTGCTTTTCATAGCTATTGTGTGAGCCAGAAACAATTCCCAGGGGGCAGTTGGACACTAACACAGGAGAGCAATTCTGGAAATAATTGCCCCATCAATGTTAACACCCTTCCAAGTTAGACTTGGTAATTCTCATAGTAAGGCTTGACTGCTTTGGGTGCAAAAGTGAGCAGGTTTGCCTAGCCTACCCTCAGCAATCAATTATTTTGTGTCAGCTTCTTGAATTGTGCTAACTTCTTTGTAAGAGAATGTCTGGTTTGGTTTTTTATTTTTTTTTTCTTTTTTTCCTTTTTGTCAGCTTTTCATCTTCCTTGGTTGGTTCTGCTAGCCCTCCAAGCTATTCTGTGGCTGTTTTGTATGAACTCCCTCCAAACTGCCATTAGTTTTTGTTTACACAAAACACAGAATTGAGCATGTTTTTTCCATAGTAGACTGCACCCGATCAATATAGATAAAAACCATTACTTCCCTGTTACTTGCTGTCTCTGCATATGCAGCCTAAAATTGTGGTGACCTTTTTTGCTGTCAGACTGCATTGTGGAGTCATGTCTAATTTACTATCTGCTACTGACCCTCAGTCTCTCCTACCCATTGCTGCTTTCTAGGTTTGTGTGGTCTGGAGGTTTTTTCTTTTTACTAAGTAAAAACATAGCTGTATTGTATTTTTTTTCAAGTTGAATTTCATCTTGCAAATTTTCTGCTTGCAGGTTTAGTCTCCCTACCGAGACCTGTCTCTCTGTCCTTACTAGTTTTCTGAATCTTGTGGATTTTATAGTCTCTGTAAATTTAATCCAAAGAAATTTCAGCCTTTTGACGTGATTCCATGTAGAAGAAATGAGAGGTTTCACTGCCCTACATATGTTATGTCTTGTTGCAAACTTTCCATTTGCATCTGTTACATATATATATATATATATCATTAGTGTATTTAATAAGTGCTGATAAATGGAAGAGGAGTGACAGGTAACTCATGGAGAGGTGACTTACTGGCTGTGTGATAGCTGACTGAATCCCTTTGAATGGATGAGATCACCTGTAGCAACATAAAAGAGGAGGAGACAAGCAGGGCAGCATGCTGGAGAACTGCTGTGGGACAGAAATCCAGAGGTCTCTCATGGAACTACAAAGAGATGCTGAAAGATGAACTGGAACACTTGCGGAAAGACAGGGAACTATGAAGCAGCTCACAATGATGGAGAGGAATGTTTAGGTAAATGAAGAAGTCTTACATGTCGTGTGTTCTTAATTCAGCGTTTGCTGACACAGCGCCTACCTCAGAGTGAAGACAAGGCAGTGTGCTTTTAGCATGGGGCAAACACCCATCTTGTTGATGTGCTTTCACTGATTCATTTGGCTTCTGTGTCAAGCAGACTTTACCTTGCTTACTATAGCACAGCCTCTCTTCTCTAGGGAAGACAAGGGTATCATAGGGTACAAGGTAACCCAATGTCCTTTCCAGAAAATTCATAAGGAAAAGGAAATGATTTTCACCATGTGTTCACTCATAAAAGGATGCATTATTCTGTATGGGTAAAACAGGCATTGAATATATGGGTTTATATGAACCCTACATGCATACTCCATGGGGAAGTTTCCTTCTATGTCAGTAACAGGGAGGGGAGAAGATTCTCCAAATAACTGTGATCTGAAATAATTTAATTTCATGGGGCTCTAGTAATATGAAATGTGTATTTAAACATGGCTATCAAGATGACAGAAACTACAACTCAGAAGTTTTAATTCAGCAGTTTAACAAATGCCGAATGTTCTCTGATTTCCTGGCAGTGCTCAGATTAAAAATTGTTGACTGAGGTAGAAAAAAATTGACCTCATACTGTTGATGTTGGGGAAACTATGGTCACTGTGTGCTAGCTCAGGTGCTGGTCATAAGAGTGCAAATTACTCTAGCTTTATGCTTGACATGTCAGTTTTGCTCTTTATCTGCTTGCTATTAAGGTCAGTGATACTAAACTGCAAGCTCTGTGGCCAGTGCAGTAACTTCAGCAGTAACACTATGTATAATGAATGTTTATGTGAAACATGGTCATGCTATCAATTAGTTAGGGTTTGCTTCTCTGGCTTTTCTTCATATTGTTACCATTGTGCAAATTTGACAAGAAATGCTGTAAACAAACAAACAAACAAGCAAACAAACAAACCCTCAAAAACCAAACCAAAAACCAGCATTATTAAAAAACCATAATAAGTAATATAATGAGTTCAGAAAAGGAAGGCACTGCCTTAAGTCTCAGCTTTTGTGTTCCCCAGAAGTTCCTAATGATGTGATAAAAGGATTATGATCTTAACTAAGTAAAACTGACTTTTGACAGGTCAATATCTGCTCATCAGTGTTTTTTGAATAGTCAAAGCTTGCTATCCCACTGCACAGAATATGAAGGGCCCTGTACAGTAGCATGCAGTGAACATGCCATATGTATGCCAAGGGTCTTAAGATCAAGATCTGAAGAAACCACTCTTTCAGTTTTTGCTTCTTTTCATCTCTATTACAGAAAATAAGGGTGAACTTCTTCCTGGGTGTCACTCTACAAACATTTTCTGCACCTGAAGACATCCGTCCCATCTTCTTAAGCTGTCACTCCTGAAAAATTTAATGGATATGTTTACACCTGTGTGTCAAGGTGTCTGATGAGAGACATAATGTGCAATCAAGCAGAACTGAGATAATGCTGTGAAACTGTATGTCAACTGCTGGGTTATTGCCTGATCTGGTGCCTAGTTAGCATCTTCCTGCTTTCCCCAGCAAATTTTTGGATCAGATTTGCATAGTGGCTGGATAGTTCTGTACAAGCTTTGAAAGAAAAGGAAAGTCAAACTGGAAGGTATTTTTTTCTGAAAATGGATTTCAAATGTTTTCTTCCAGTTTGTAAGATACATGTATGTGACTGCTGTTAATTAATTAAAAATGGGGACCCTAAGACCATAAATACCATTCATGTTTCTACAAGGCAAGGTTCATGTAATATGGACTAATTTTGATCTCATTTACTCCTGATGTTAGGCTGCTTACATTCCGAGGAGGTTGCTGATTTACTCTGAAGTAAATAGTAGCAGAATTAATTCCAGCTGTCTATGTGATACATTGGAATACACAATGGGTTGTAATGCCTGAGTGAGAGATTTTGGTTGCTGAAACTATACTTGTTACATGACTTATTATGGACATAGTCTCTCAAAGCCTGTGACTGGGAAGGGTACAAGATCCATTTTCATGTAAAGTGTGTGACTTGTACCAAATTATTACAGATAGATTTATGGTACAGACAAGAGACTGAAAGGAAACAGTATGTCAGAAATGAATTAGAAGTCAAGAAGGAAAAAGAAATGTAAAGCACTTGGGCAGCCTGTATCTTTTTAATATTTGAAATAGAAAAATCATATTTCACTTGCTCAGGGCCTTGGTCTTGGGAAGATACTTAAACCAATTCTTAAATTTAACGTGGGCACAGAGGTACTCGAAGCACAACTTTTTCTCTAGTGCTTTCCTGGGATTGGGTTTAAGATTTCAGGGGAACGGTGCCAACAGTATGGTTTTTTTATCATCTACAAACAGCTGTTATTAAGGCATAATTCATATTTCTTTCATCTCTTGTATTATTTAAATACTTGCAAAATGCACAAGCTAAAAGCTTTATTTGGTGGGTAATTACATGGCATGTACTACTGACAAGAACGGAGATGAGCCAGAATATGTACTCAGATTAAAAGTAAAACTTTGTTGCACATGTTTGTGAGAATTAGGCAGGCTGAGTTTTGTTGCTCTGTATAATTTTGAACAATTGAATTTCAAGCTGATATTTTTATAAGATGGAGCACATCTTTCTGACTGCACATAAGGAGCTAAAAGAACCAGTTCTGCAGAGTTGGAATCACTCATGTATTTTATATATATATATATATATTAAACATAAACCAAAATGCAAACAAATTCTGAAGATCTATAGTGAAGAAGGCTACCAAGAGAAAATCAGCTCCTCTGCAGTAAATTTTACAGTGGTCCTTTAACTAATGGAAATCACATGCCTATACCAAGACCAGGGAAAGGAATTTCATCTCATATATTCTAGTTCATTTTATTTATGTCCTCTGTTATAGATATTCAGGCCCTATTTCCTAATGTAATATGTGGCTTCAGTTGCATAGCAATGACATCTACATGCCATATTTGTGACAAGTTGCAATGAATGGAATGCAAGAATTTGTTCCCTGTTTGTTACAGGGAACATCCACAAAGCAAACATTGTCAATATGAAGAGCAAACATATGTTTGCACTATATGTTCTGGGAATTGTGGGTGTGAGCAGGTCTTTTTCTCTCCAAAGTTCCTCTTAAGCCTTCCCAGATCAGTACCACTGGATAAGAGGTGTGGACCTGGACCTACTGGCCAGGGTGCACCAGCTTACCAGTTTGCCAGTGGTTGTCAGAAAGAGTGAATTATGACTGAATGGAATCATTAACCTGAGTCTTTCCCTCCTGTCCAGCTGTTGTATTTTATGAAATGTATTGGAATGCAATGGTCCTTGACACATCAGCTCTTCTTTTGGATTTGGTGAAACTGGGTCTGAGTTAATGTATAGGTGGGGAAATAAGAAAATATTTAGTGAACAGGCAAAGTGACTTCTTTATCTTCTCAAAGAAAATGTACAGATTGGGTTTTTTTTGTTGTTTTCTCCAAGCAGTGGTGTGCTAAGAAAGTCACAATGATAAAAATGTTAAAAAGGTATCACTCCTGTTTATTCACTGTAAATGATTCTCTGGGCTTAAGTCAGGACATAATGCACTTGAACAACTGCACCTCCCACACTGTGCTGCTCTGAGTGGAAATAGGCTTGCAGGAGATGTTCTGCTTTCTCAATTTCATTTTCTCTTCTAAGTGCAAGCCTCTGTTATATCTAGTAACTGTTGTAGACTGTTTCTATGAAGGATCATAAGAAGTTAGGGTTTACAGAGGCCAATTAGTTCTGCTCCATCTCTCTGCCAGTGCAGAGTTGTAGTATACAAAGTAATTTCTTGTGCTTTGTCGAGTTAATTTTTAACGTGGGCATGTAGTGTTTTCACAGTTCAACAAAAGTCTTTTTTTCCCCCTGATGTTCAGCCTAAAATGTTCTCTTTCTTGCTTTTATCCCATGACCCCTTGTTATAGTGCCATGTACCATGCTCGGCAACTTGATTTGCTTTTTGGTGTTCGCAGCATGTAGGTGCATGTGGAAGGTTGTTGTATTTTGACTGTATAGTGTTCCTTTTTAGAAAAAGGAAGTCAGAAATATATACCATTGAACCCCTACTCTGTGCTGTGCAATCAGTTACACTGCTTGGAGGAGCACTGGTGACAGACTTTGAAGGCTTAACAAGACCCTTTGTTGCGATGAGCTGCTTTTTTCATGTATTATTCCATGTTCTCCTCACCCCTGTGCTCACAGTAGGAGTCAGCCTTTTTGTAGCCTCTCCTTATTTGAATTCTTTCTCTTTTAGCTACCCAACTGCATAATAAATTGTAACAAGGCAAAGATGTACACACAGTAAATCACTTCTTTTGGCAGAGAAGGAAAGTTTGTGCTTTCTTTCTTAATCCTTTTTTACATATTCCAAATTAATTTGTTTCCACAGCTTTTTTTCCCTTGCATATTTTTTCTCTCTCCCCCAACCTATTTTTTTTTCTTTTTAGGTGAAGCTATTGTCTGTTACCCTGGAGAACTGCTGTCCCATACACACTGTACTGAAGATACTTGCTGAGCCTTGCATAACCTGCCTGCTCTTACCAACTTCATCACCTCTGCTTGGCGTTAAAAGGATATGACCAGAACAAATTTGGCCAAAAACCAGCCTCCAAATTTAACATTGGCTTACTGTGCTGTCAAATATCTGTTTGAAGATGACAACAAACACAAGTAAAACTGATCAGTCTGATTGTTTAACAGACGATACCTATAGAAAGGAAAAAAAGATATTCATAAAACTACATTCTCTTCCTTCGTGCTCACAAAATGCATTGTCCTAAGCAGCTTTACCATCTATTAATACTGCTCATTAGGAAAGATCCTCCTCTTACAGTTTTACTGCCTTTACTCTGGTCTGGAGATGGATTATGCAAGGCTGGTTTAATGTGTAATTATCTTAAAAGGAGAGGTTGATTCAGGTACCTCTAGTGTAAAGCCAAGCCTTGGTCTCACTCTTGTTTCTTCACCTGTGTCATTATTTTAATGAGGAGAGTTACAAGATGTGTCTGATAAAGGGGCAGCTGAGCCAGTGGACAAAGGAGAATTGAGAAATGCATCCTCCTGCCCACACATCTCATTTAAATTCAGACCACTGGTAAATCCTGCAAGAGCTATGCAAAAACTCCTTTTCAGAAAATGTTTTGACTGATCCACAGTAATATGGCAACCTGAGTGTTGGGTGTCTTGGACATTTCTAAATCCCCTTTCTGAATGTTGAAGATGCTGAGTTTTTGTGAGTATTTGTAGAAAACCTGCTTCCTGCTTGAATGCAGCACACTTCACTTGTATTACCCTCTGCTGTGAACCCCAAATTTAGCTTGTATCATTGCAAACAAAAGCAGTTTGTGAATAAACCACATAGTGGTGTGCCCACTGATGTTCCTGGCTGTTTTGAGATCAGCTGAGTCCAAGGTGTCAAAATGTCTGTAAAGGCTGACCTGCTGATGCTAGATAGGTGTGGGGTGTCTGCCACAACTGTTCTTATGTATCCTGGTTTTTCTCAGCACTTACCAGGGGTTAGTTCTTCAAAAGGAAATAATTATCATGGTTCCCATTTATTTGTACAAAACTGAGGCACAGTGGAAAGACATAACATACTCTTAAAGTCAGTGGCCAGGCCAGGAATAGCACATGGCATTGTGGAATTCAAGTCCAGTATTAGGTGGCAAAAGAGCATGCAGGCTGACCTTTAAAGATATGAGTGGGTCTAGCAGAGGGCCACAAAGGTGATTAGGGGACTGGAGCATCTCTCTTACAAGGAAAGGCTGAGGAAGTTGGGCCTGTTCAGGCTTGAGAAGAGACGACTGAGAGGGGACCTCATCAATGTCCATAAGTATCTGAAGGGACAGTGTCAAGAGAATGGAGCCAGGCTCCTCTTGGTGATACCAAGTGAGAGGACAAGAGGCAATGGGCAGAAACTGATGCACAGGAAGTTCCACATGAATATAGGGAAGAACTTCTTTACTGTGTGGGTGACCATGCTCTGGAACAGATTACCCAGAGAGGCTGAGGAGTCTCCTTCACTGAAGACACAATCCTGTGCCATGTGCTCTAGGATGACCTTGCTTGAGCAGGGAGGTTGGACCGGATGCCCCACTGTGGTCTGTTCCAACTTGACCCATTCTGTGATTCTATGAAAGAGAAATAACAGTTTCTAATAGCACTTGGGTGATCAGAACAGCTTTGAAAGATACCCCAAGAGCCTACCTCAGAAGTGCAATTCGAAGATAAAATACAATATTGTTAATTCTGGTCTTCATTTTCTGGTAACAGACTAAGGTGTTGCATCTGTTCTTGCTTCTAGGGTTCCAAAATTTTCATGTCTTGCTACTGAATCAGTAAATTAAGTCACTGAGTTATTATCTCTTGCAAAATACTGGGAATTTTAGTGCAGACTTATTTGTCCCTTATAAGGATAGAACTGAGAAGCATGAAATGTTTCAGTAGATAAAATATCATCTATCTCAGTGTGTGCAGCTCATCATTTATCTAAAATCCTTGGATTTGACCCAGAAAAATACATCTGGTTACATTGCTTGATTTTTAAGATAACCAAGTTGCTGCTTTTCAGAGGTAGGATGTAAATTACCTTTCTGTAAAGTTTTATCTAAAGCATCAGTGAATGTCACTTTTAGAAGTGTCTGTCATTTTTCCAGATGATCATATGCCATATAGTGATGGATGTTCCAGACACCAGGGAACAGGCTTGCAATTTTTTGGTGTGCCATCCAGAAGAGGGACAGAAGTGGCACTCTTGGCCATCTATCTGGACTCCTGGTGCAGTTTTCACAATCAAACACCAAGGAAAGGTGCTGAAGTCTTCCAAAATGAAGCAGGCATCTAAAAATAGTAAATGAGTTTCTTGGTGAGTTTGTGAGGAACTTAATTCCCGAGCTAGTGCTTGCATTTGCACACCACTTAGGATGCTGGCCAGATAAATGCCCTCGACTGATGGAGCAGTTATGAATTTCACCAGGTCCTCGAAGCATTTCCCCCTGCTGATTAACATTATTTCTGCCTTGTCCAGGTTGAGCAGCAGCCAGCTGGCCTTATTCCAGAAACCAATTTCTGCCAGACATTGTTTGAGGTTGCCAGCAGCCGTGTCTGGGTCAGGAGGGAAGGAGATAGAGAGCTGGGTGTCATCAGTGCACTGATGGTAGTGCAGCATGTACCGCTTTGTAGATGCCCTGCAGCGGCTGATGAACCAGAGAGGTGGATGGAAGTGAACCCAGTAGGAAAATCTGAGGATGCGCAGTCGCCCAGCAAAAGATTTGAAAGAGCATGTCATCTTACACAGAGGTGCGGGGGAATGTCCAGAATTTCTTTCTATGGATTTCTGTGCTTATTGGTGCGTAAATCTCATGGTGAGCAGGTTGTTCTGGGCAGTTTTTTACTCAGCCAGTGTAAATCCCTGTGGCCTGGGTTGTGAGTGACACAGATGTTGCTGAGACAGCACAATGCAGAGTATGGTGACCTGCTTTCTGAACACCCTCAGTTTTGGCAGCCTTTTTCAAGCACATTACAGCCATGTCAGACATAGTTTGAGACTGTGAAGGATGTTTACTAAGTAAGGTGATTTAGGTGTGCAAATCCTTGGTGTCATACTACAGGTTCAACCTGTGATGTATGCACTTCATCATATGGCCCTGTGAGTTTGTATTTCTCTTGTAGGACTTTGAGATACTTGCATCATAAGGCATTGCCTGTGTGCTGTTTTAGCTGTTACCTCTATCAAACTGTGCCTGGGAAGGCCTAAACAGTTGATTTCAGACACTGGAAATGTACCTGGGATGTCTTACGACCTTCAGTAAGCTGCAACTGAGCAGTGACCCTGAAGCACAGGAGATGTCCTGAGGAGAGGATAGAAATGGGAGAAGCAGTGGTTTGAGCCAGGAATAACACCTCTCCTCATCATTTAAAATGAATATTTTGAATATAAGGTTGAGTCTTACAAGTGGATTAGTATTGTGTAAAATCTGTGAATTCAGCACAAGCTGCTCCTTTAATGCAATGTCTTTAGGACATGAATTCATTATGATAATGATGTGTTTGGCAAGGAGAAATGCAGAGAGTTTTTCTCCAGAGTGAGCAGCTAAGAAGAAATGACATTATGAGTTTAGTAATTCTTTAAGTTGAACACCCATAACATATAACTTACATGTATTTAGAGTTCTTACATACCAACAAAACTGCCACTGAGGGTTGCATCTGCTTGCTTCACCTGTAGAAGTCCACTGGCTAGCTGTACTTCTTATGGGAGTAAAATATTGCCTAAGAAACAAACAGAATTTTCAGGAAACAGTATAGAATAAAATACCAAAGAGTAAGTTTTCACGTAACTAGACTGTAAACAAACACTTAAAAATAAGGTATGTGCAGAACTTAAATGTTGTTCCTTCTTAGTGAGATACAAGCTGCTAAGACACCATCAGCGATAGCTTGTGGACAGCAGGTTTTTCAGATAATGCTGGGGAAAGATGGTGTCTTTAAACATGTATGTTTGTATTTCGTGCACTACAGTGAAATGTTATGATTTCAGAGGTTTAGGTAAACTGTAGATATTGTAATTTTGAGTTGCCATCTGACTGTCTTCTTAGGGTGCTTTATGCCTTCTCAGTTTTCTATGGAACACCTTATGTTTTAGAAAAAAAATCAAAGAGGAAATCATACCGATTGAGCCATTTTATTTTAAACTGGCTGGGGGATTATCAAAACTACTACATATTGTTTCTAATTGTCTGAATTTGGTAATATGCAGGCTACTAATGCAGGTTTTCAAAATAATTTGCAAAAAGCGTAGTTGTGGTTTACCACACTGTCAAAGAAATGAAATTTTTCCTCAAAATTTTCCTTAAACAAACAAACTCTGGAAATCAATTCTATACCTGAGACTGTAGAGGAAATTCCTCTATTATACAAAAGGTTGGAGTATATGTTTGTAATCTTTTGCTGTCTCATGAGACTTTCAGAGGAACTTTACTCTCTTTTTGAATACTAGGCTGCAAGTGTTTTAGATTAAGTATTAAAACTTGGGTAAACCTCTAAGTCCTGGAAGGAGTCTTTACATTTGGTCTAGTAGATACAAAGATTCTGCAGTAATGTACTGTCTGGAGAAGGTGTAGTTATATACCTGTGTTTGCTTGTGCTTTAAATAGCAATATGAAGAATATGGTTATATAGGGTTTAGAGTGCCATTGTACGCTGAATGATGCATCCAAACAATTATGGCAGCATTTAAAAAAACAGTCCAACTGGAGCCTTCTTAGCTATCGGTTTGCCAAAAAAAAAAAAAATCCCCTTTTTTTCTTTTCCTTTTTCTTCTTTAGAAAAGAATCCAGTTCCTTGTCTTGTGCTGTATGCCTCAGCATGTTCCTATCACTGGACAATATGAGAGATACCGTGTTCGCCCAGCTTCCATTGAGAGTAGCTGGGGATCAAACCCTCAACATCACTCTAAATCAGATCCTCTTGAAATTTGTTGCATTATAATGGAGAATATATAATTATTATTTAAAGCAGTAGTCTGATTGAATAACACATCTGGGCAAATGCAGAGTCCTTACTGGCCAATAGAGCATCTGTGATGAGGTTTTCTCCTGCATTCGTACTGTTGGATTTTACAGCAGTTTAATTTCTCCTTTACTCTCTGAGTTAATTACCAGTGGTTTACTGTAAGTGCTGTCTTTGACAGTTAAGTCATGTGGCTGCATGAGGTCTAATCAGACAAATTGCACAGCGTTTCTCCTGACAGGAGCGTTTCTCCTGACAGGAGTGTTTCTGTTATTAACCAGCAAGATGGTTGATGGGATCATCAGAGTTTGGGGGTCTTAGGAAGAGGGATGGAGATACATGAGCCTTATGCTCATTTTGAGTAATTGCATAAGTTGCTTATCTGACAGGATTTGTGGGCGTTTTGAGCCTAACTTGCCACCTAGCTGTCAGATTTTATCCATTTCCTTAGATTATTCTCTTTTTGTTTCTTTTGTCACTTGGAAATTGCAAGAGCCTTTTTTTCTTATGAATGATGTGTCTAGCCTTTTCATGCTTTATGTTTATTGCTACTTAAATTAAAAGATAAAAAAGCTTATTGTTGAGAAAATTGTCTTTTAAAGTCAGGGTCATCTACTTGTATTGGCAAAGTTGCCAGGGAGCTGATGTGGCCAGCTTGCATGTACATCCTGTAAAAACCCAGCTTGAGAGAATTTCAGCTTTTCTTCCTGGGCCCCATGGGCTTTTACCTAGAAACCATAATCCCTATCAAAAAGAGGTTTTTGTGAGACTTCCTGAGTAGATGCAGGCTCAAAAGTAGGACTTTTATCAAGCTTTATAATAGGGCCTCATTTTAGCTGTAGAAGGATCCAAGCACCTCCTTCATAGATGTCCATCTAGGGAAGATGGTCATATCTATGTATGAAATGTGCTATATTTAAAAATATTTACTTGTAGTATTAATTCAAGGTGATAAAGTCTTTTGGTGTTGAATACTTTACCATTAATAATTACAGTCAGTAATTTGCTCTGGTAGATTTCAGTGTAATTTACGCAGTGACCCGTCAACTATCTAAAAAAAGCCACGGTTTTCTATGCTAGTTTAGAAATGTTTTGCCTGTGGTCAGACTGACGTAAAAGCTGTGACAAGTCTTGTGTTTTCCTACTAGTATGCACCACCACTTACAAGGAATGGAAAGCAAGGCTGATCAAAACAAAGAAATAGGATAAATAACCTCAATGTTCATGACAAGCTAGGGACAATGCATGCTCCCGGCATTGCGGGCAAGTCCTCCCTATTCTAGTGCCCCACCCTGAGCTGAGAGGGATCCACAAGACCAGAGAAGAACATCAGCATCATGACTTGACCTTGGTTGCCTAGGAGAAGTCAGAGGAGCTCTTGCCTCCATTTTTCTGCTGGGGAGGGCGTCCCTTGTTTCCCTTTTTGAAAGTACGGTCTTTGTTTTACATTAATTTTGAAGATGGTGCCCAGGTACGGGTGCTTGAGGTCATTAGGGGGAAACAAGCAAGTGTGTTGTAGTGAGCTGCATAGCCAGCACCAGTTACCAAAACCAGCAAGGTTAGTATTCAGGATACAACAGAAGCATTATCTGCTGGCATCTGCTGTATTAATAGATTGTATAATATGGTGACAGTACTGACAAAGTCTAGTATGAGAAACAAGATTTTTATGTTATGCAATGCGAAGGAGTGTTGCTGGCTGGCCTTCTTAACTCTTCAGTGCAAGAGTTACTTTTGTCTCTGCCAGAGACTTATGGCTCCACCATAATTTAGATAATCATAAACACTGCAGCTTGCTCGCATTTAGGGAGGTGAATCATTTAGTTTTATAAATCTGAGAATTTTGTCCAGCATGATCATCCTCTGCTTGTGTTTAAATAAGTGTTACAGGCTCTTGTTCAGAATCAAAGAATGGTCAGGACTGGAAGGGACTTCTGGAGGTCACCTAGTCCAGCCCCGGTGCTAAAGGAGGTTCACCTAGAGCAGGTCGCACAGGATCACATCCTGGTGGGTTCTGAGTATTTCCAAAGAAGGAGACTCCACAACCTCTCTGAGCAGCCTGTTCCAGTGCTCTGCTACGCTCAAAGAAATTTTTCCTCATATTCAGATGAAACTTCCCATGTTTTAGTTTGTGCCTGTTGCCCCTTGTCCTGTCACTGCACACTACTGAAAAGAGTCTAGCCCCATCCTCTTAACATGTACCCTTAATATACTTGTATGTTTTCTTCAGGCTTTTTGTGAGAGTACATGATAGCAAACCCACTTTCCATAATATTTCTTTCTTACATTCACTGGGCTCCAAAGCTGAACTTATTTCTTAACTACGTAGCCAATATTTAAGAACTATACTTTATTTCTTACTCAAGAAGAGAATCTGTTAGCTCTGCTGATGTCGTATGTAAACATGACACTATTACCAGAACCAAGACTGAGAATTTATAGTTTTCTTATTTATGGAAAAAATACTGTTTAAAGAGGTTCTGTCTGTGACTTCTGCAGATAGCAAATGTGAGTCTGGAAGGTTGCTGACTTGTGAGTCAGAAGACAAGGGGTTTTTTTGACAAGAAGAAATATTTTAAAAAATCTATAGCCATTCTTACCTGTAACTGGGCTGTATGAGGTGCCTATTTACAGATGGACTGTGGCTATGGAGAAAAGATTGACATCCTTTTCTGTGACAGTCCCAACATAAACCCATAGAGCTAAAGGAAATGGAAGCAAACATGATGTGCTTTTTCCAAGTTATGCCTGGCATCCCAAGCTTTGAGCTCTCCCTTCTACTTTCTTCTGGAGGCAGTGCCTTTGCTTTCTTTCAAGTTACTCACTTTCTAACATTTCTGTTGCAAATCAGTGTTATTGATAGCTCTCTCCTGAGCCTAGCTGCATTAAAAAAGTAAACCCAAAGTAGAAAACTTTGGGTTTCTACAGATTCCAATACCTGGCTGTGCAGGTGCCCTGGCCATAGAAGGAAATGTTTGGATAGGTGGGAGACAGTCCTATTGTGTCATTGAGAGCCAGAGTATGCTTAATATACTGCTCGTTGGTAACTATTATGCAAAAAAATCCCATTAGTTATTGGAAAAGAAAAAAAGGGATTCTAAAGGGATGCTGCTGTCATTGTGAACTCCTGGTCCATTTTTGATGTCTGGTAGTGTAACCTTATAGCCTCACGTTATCCCAGATGGGGGCAGGTCAGGAGTTGTCCCTCAACTTCACACTCAGAACCTGCATCTTGGGTAACCAGTGTCCCTAAGGAGTATAGGAACTCAGGTACAATTCTTTTTGTAACCTGCTGAAAATCAGACAGGGTAGAGAAAGCAACATATTGAAAATAAAGGGCCATCTTAGGGAAAGGAAGCAATCTGATGATAGTGCAGAGGTTGCATTACATACCTACACATGTAGTCTGCAAAGCATTTTTTTGGCTTTTATAGTTCACTGAGGCAACATGCAAAATGGAAAAAGAGGACAAGAGGCAATGGCTCTAAATTGACAGAGAGTAGGTTTAGATTAGATATTAGGAAGAAATTCTTCATTATGAGGGCAGTGAGGCACTGGAACAGGTTGCCTAGAGAAGCTGTGGATACCCCATCCCTGGAAGTGTTCAAGGCCAGGTTGGAAGGGGCTTAGATCAATCTGATCTAGTGGAAGGTGCCACTGCCCATAGCAGGGAGATTGGAACCAAATGATCTTTATGGTGTCTTCCAACCCAAACTATGACTCTATGAAGAGCTAAGCTGGTGGTGAAATTTAGTAGAAACTGCCTAGCAAAAGTATCAGGCTGTCAGATATGTGTCACAGGCAATACTTGTGCATCCTGTAACAAGAAATACTTACCCAGAATGAACCTCAGTGTTGTGTCACTTGTGTGTAATGCTGGTGTTGGAGAGCCTACCCTAAGCATACCCTGCTGAAAGCGATCTGGATGTTGGGGAGTGCACTCTTTGTCACCTATAAATTGCTTAGCTTGTTATTGAGGGGAAGAAACAGGGTTCTAGGGGAAAAGAGAAAGCCTGTTGCCCTTCCTTCTATTAAGTAGTGTTGCTCGTTTAATGGATGGGTAACAGGAAAGAGTGTAAGGGGACGCCATTGTTAATGTGAACTCCTGCAGATTTTATTATACTTGTACCCGCTATAGTTAGGGTTGAGCAGCTGTTTCCATTATGAACTCCTATTTCAGGGGTTTATAACTTGGTTGTAAAAATTTGCTCCAGGCTAAACTGTAACTTACCGGGTCTTAGCCTGGGAGAATTTTCTTAAACAAAACTTCAAAAGAAGAACTCCATCTAGTCATTGTACTGGGAACTTGCACAGAAGCCAAATTTTCCTGAAAAGCCTTGAGATGTGTTTGTAAAACTATGGGTTGATTACATTTCCCTCTGGTTTTTTTTTTTTTTTTTTTAAAGTTTGAACTGCTCTGTAAAATATAGCTGAAGAATATAAGCGACCAAGAGATGAATGCCATGGTGACTCAGCTGATGTCCATTCAGTCTGCTAGTTGTTGGGTTATGAAAGTTTTCCTTTGAAAAGACAGCAATGTGTTATTGCCATAGGATGAAAGAATGCTGGATTTACTTTTACCAGAGGATCTAAAGAGGTTTAGTGCCTGTGTGTATTGAACTGTGCCTACATAATACTAACACTGAATTCACACTTTATAGCATTCCATTTCTGCAAAGGTGTCTTATAATATGTGCTTAGCCATATGTGTGTTTAAGTCCTCTAGGCATACTGTTCCTTTCAGAAAGATCTTAGAATGCCATCACTGGTCTGCCAAAATCGTGTTCAATGGCCTTTAACTACCTTTGAATAATGTCTTGCTGAGCATTTTTTAAAAGGTACAGTCACACTTTATAAAGACACATTTTATCTATAAAAAGAATTGTCTCTTGGCCATTCCATTTTATTTCTATGGCAGTAGATATGTATTGGAAATTGGCACATTTGACTAAAAAGCCCAGCAAAAGTTGTAGTAAAATTATGAAAAATTAATTCTTAATACATTCAGTTTTTGGCTGGCTAAATTACAGTTCTAAGACATCAAAAAAAAAAGTGAAATTCCTGTTCACAGGTTTGGGTGCCACCTTCATCTGTTGTCAGATTTGCAAAGCTGTTTAGATACGTGAAACTGTAAAACATATTTCCCCACTTTCCAGCACAAGGGGCAAGTTGTTTAGGCAGATTGCCCAGTGTATCTGAAGACATAACTCAGTATTTCCTTTACTGGCTTCATCCTTAGGTGACCTAAGGAAACCTATGGTGACCTCTGTGACTCAGTGTAGGGAATATGACCAATGCTGGATGGGAAGACAGGACTGGACTGAAGTTAGGTTTGGTGCCTGCTATCAGCAGTATACTAAGGTTTGCTCTTGTAGCACTTTTAGATTTAAAACCCTAAATTTTAAGTTCAATGGATTGCTCTTCAAGTTTTTCTGAATTAAAACCAAGGGGGTAAGGATGAAAATAATTAGGGAAGTTAATAAGAATCCAGGTTTCAGTTTGAGCATCTTTCATAAGAATATCTCTGCACTCCTCATAACCATGTATTCTATTCTTCTGAGGTGTCTTTGTCACAAAGACTGAAATTACTCCATAATTTGTGAAGATGTTCTACAGCTGTATTGTCCTTTTAGCTATTCAGTGAGGAGGCAGTTTTGGGAAAGAGTATTTGTAGATATTGGTATTTTATAGTGTCTTGATGTCTCCCTTTGCTGCTCCTGGTGTGGTAAGGAATGCCACTGCTGAGCTTTCTCTGTCACTGGCTAAGCTTCTGTAACTGCATCATGTTTGAGACTGTAATATAAGGGATGTTAATTCATGGTGTCATTGTTATTTAAAAGCATGTAGAAAGAAAATAGATAAGAAAGTAAAATATGTTATGATTATAAGCTGATTAGACACCAGTACAGAAATATCATCCAAACTAATTCTGCCAAGCAAAGAATTTCTTTATCCTAAAGGACAAAGGTATAAGAAAAGTACAGTGAGTAATTCTGCTTACATGAATAATGAAGTTATCTCTTCATTCTTCTACTCAGAATCTACTTAGAAGGGTGCAATCTGAAAATCTAGAGCCTGTTGATGAAGGTGAGATGTCATCTTCCTCTCTGGCATTGGGAAGAGTGTAATGTGAATCTAAATGCTCTCCCACAGCAATAGTAGTTGCTCAGGGTAAAGACAGTTTCACACACACAGAGCCATATAATATTTCTAGGTCTAAACAAACAGTTTATTCTCTTGGAAATGAATAAATTACCAGATCAACACAGGGTTCTGGTATTGAGAACTGCTGTTGAAGTGCTACTCCATTTATCAGCCACTACAGTTTCTCTGCTTAAACCTGTAGTTCAGGTATAACAAATTGCAACACTGCAATGAGTGTTGAAAAATCACATTTTCTCTAGTTTAAAAACTGAAAAACCCCACATTTTTCTTCAGGGATAACAGAAAGTAGGCATCCTCTGAATAATGGTATAGTGGTATGTATAATAATAAGGATAGACTGCACATCAAAACCCCTTAAAAAACTTTTCTTTCTCAAAATCATTATTCTGGGCTTTTTTGTTTTAATAACTATACTTACATATAGGTTAAAAATTAAGGGTCATCAGTGGATGAGTTGTACCCTGATCCATCCCTGTCCCATGAACTACGTGAATAAAATGAGGAAACAGTGGTTCAGTCACATGGTGAATACCAATATGGACTGTGATGAGAAGGGGTTTCGAGGTGTGCACAAGAGGTTGTCCTATCGCATGGCCCATAGTCTGCATGTGTCTGATGGACATTCTTGCTGACAATAAGTCATGGCTGAATGAATCACCCTGCAAGACAAGGACAAAAAAAGAGTTTGTCAGTATTTTCAGCTCAGGTCTTGTAGAAGACAATCCCTGGGACCTTATTTGAAAGAAATAAAAACTAACAAATGGGATAAGCAGAGGTAACAGATAAGGACAGACAGCAAGTGCTGATGCAGTTTTCAACCATCTCAGGGATTTTGAGTGCTACCAGAGTACCAGGTCACGGAAGTCAGACTTTCCTGAGTATTGTAAGTAAGCTGAGTTCCCACAGAGACTCTGACCGTAGATACACAGAACACCTGCTACACTGGTAGCATCTGACAGTGCCTCCCTTTCCTCTAGACACGGGCTCCTGAAGGATAGGTTTTTCTTATGATACCTCTCAACAGTGCTTTCTGTCAGATGTTGCACCATGCTTTGCCCCAGACTTTAGGTTTCTGCTCCTCTGATCTTCCTCCTGTCCCTCAGTCATCATTGTCCTCTCTTCCATCCAGAATACCAGCTCCACTGTATCAGTCTTTACTTTGAGTTCATCTGTTGCTCAAAGCAGTCCCCTGTCTTATCTCCATCATCTCATTTTTTCTCAGGTCCCTACACTGGATTCTTTCACCAAGAATCTGGCTGCTTACATGCTCCCATTTTTACTGCCTCTTGGTTACCCTTTCCTCTCTTGTGTTAGATTGTTCTACCTCCATTGTGCTCTCTGTTGTGCTCCTCCACAGTTTCCCCTGTCTCTCCCACAGTGCCTGTCTTTCAATTGTTCTTGACAAGGAGGCGGTGAGCTTTTATCTGCTCCCTCACTAGAAAAGCACTGTTCTTTGTAAGGTCAAAAGTCTGATGGGTTTCTTACTCCCATTAGCTAAATCTGTGTTACCCACTCTGGCTAATTCCAGGATCAAATACATCTTATAAAAGAGATCAAGCCAACACGCAGGCAAAATTACAGTGTTTTAACTCTAAATGTAGTATTTCATGTTTAGATGATAATTTTTACTGCTCAGGTAGGGTACTGTAGTAGTGAACTCAACCCAGTTAATGACCATAAATAATAATGATGGCATTATTCTTTTGTCTTGTCCTTTGCACACACTAATCTGCTCTGACAGCCAGCTTTGCTCTTTTATTAACTCTCCGTCAGCTGTAATCAGTGATGGTGAAGTCAGGCAGCAAAATTTACATGTGCCAAGTCTCACCATTTTTTTTCCCTGAACTATTTCAGTCTTCAGTTTTGTGTATCTTTGGGATGGCAGTGAGGAGAAAACATGGGTGAGAGGGGGCGCAAATGTGCTTTTTGACATGTTGACTTATCACACTGAATAGCATTGCAGGACAGTGCTGTCTTTGGTTACTCTTTCCCACCCCCCTGTCTCCTGCTTATTTTCAAGAAGAATAAATACTCTTGGGAGCAGAGAGTATAAGACACATCCTTGATTATTTTTTTTTATTTTTAAAAAGTCAAAATCCAGTGTTTGTTTGGAGGGAGGAGGAAGAGCTTAATAGATAATTTTCTAGCTCTTGTGACAATGCTTAAGCCCATTTTGATGTATGATTTATGCCAGTAACTGATAGATTACCCGGAAGTTGATGATTAAAGTAGAAGTTTCTTTGGAGAAGGGTGAAATAACTGAGGTCGAGACCTCCTAGTGACCTCGAATGTAACTATTACCCTTCTAGGTTAGTTGCAATTGGAGATCAAAGTGTTGGTACAGGAAACATATTTGGTCCTGAGGTTGTCAGTTGGGGGCTGCTGTTTGACAACAAGGTAGATGTGGTGGTTGGAAGGGAAATAAGTGTTTCCTTGCTGTTTCTATTTTGCTTACAGATAAAAACAGGATAAAACACTCAAAATGCATTTCAGGGTCTGGTACTTAGATTATTTTTCATAAGGAATTCTGCATCTCACCTCAAGTAGAGTAAAACATCACTTCATAAACAAGTAGGGAAATGGTGGATACAACTTCGAATGTGTCAGCAAACTTCTTTTTTTTGCTCATTTACGCAGCTGAGGATCTTTGCTTCATGTCTAGGGATCCTGTGTTTTAGTTTGTACGGGTGTATGTTACACAGACGGAAAAGGGGCAAGAGCTTCAGTACTTGTGGAGCACAGAGCATTTCAGAGTTTGTCTAATAGGGTATGCATATTTGTCTTGTGTTTTTACACCAGCGTTTTGCTCAGATGTGAAAGTGAGAAACGAGAAAAGCTTATTTCTGACTGGCCATTCATGCTGAGTGACTGATATCTTCTAGGTATTTTTTCACCTAGACTTTCATACACCTTAAAGTAAGAATGATAAACACTTCTTGTTACTCCAAGTGTGCTTAATTTGAAGCTCGTGCTCAGTTTTTTAATGAAGAGACCTTTGATCTGAGTGTCTGTCACCTAAACCATTGAAAATCATGAAGAACATCATTTCCATTAATAGAACAACTGCTTTGCACCTTTCATGAGTGAGCAGAAAAGCTGAGCTCCTGTTTCCTACTATGAAAATGCAGCCATACTTTCAGGTGTCGGGCAAGTTTCAGACCATCTTTCATAGCCTGGCTTTTCATAAGGCCTTCTTTTTTCCAGATGGTGTTGCTGTTGCCCCATCCTATAAGTGTGCTTGCATGGGGGCAAAGGGTTGCAAGTCAGGAAGAACTTGTGTTGGCGGTGCACAAGTAGGTCTCACTCCAGCTTGGCACTGCTTATTTATGTTGGCTCCTTGGAGGTGAAGGAAAAGTTGTGACACTTGAGCCACAGAGCAGAACTGTGCTGCAGTATTTTTTTTTCCCCAATGGAATTACTTCCCAAAGCAGAAACCACCCTTTTAACTGTAGCATAGATGTGCTACCTTGGTTTTACTGAGGTGCTGCCGAACAGTGTTGCTGTGTGTTTGGGTGATGCAGAGGTGAACTCTTTGTAACACTCTCAACAGATGAGGATGTCTGACTTGGAGACTGCTGCATGTGGACACAGGCCCTTCTGCGTGTGTGGAGCCCCAAGTGCTTTGTCTCCAAGCAGAGCCCAGATCCTTTAGAGCCATTTGTTAGGTCAGAGCTTGAGTTTATGAACAGATCTAACACAATCTTGGCTGAAGACCATGCTGTAAAAATCCCATCCTAATAGTGAGAACATGGGTGGCATTTCAGGAACATGATGACAGATCTGCTTTACAATGATTTTTTTTCTCTTGATGTATTTTACTGAGCTGATCAAGCTATAAGACAACTTTAAATACAAAGGGTTAAAGCTTGTTCTGCAAGAATGGGTGCGTGCAGTAATGCTGGACTTATCAAACGGGCTCAATCATACTCAAAGGACTATTGCTGAGGTCTACTGCAAGTATGTCATGACAGCAGCTACTACAAAAATAGAAATAGAAACTCATGATAGTGGCTTGGGCAGCCTTACCATGTAGTCCCGATTGTGTATTGGTTCTCTTGGTTTTGACTGAAGCTACCATAAGGGAGTTACTGAAAAGTGATTTCTTGAACAGCAAGTACCACCTGGGGAGATCAACAAAAGGGGTTTTAAAAAAACCTGCAAGATCAAAGCAGTCCTATTTTTGTGTGATTGTCACTTAGAAGATTTCCCCCATTTTCCAGTCACCTGAGTACCCTAAGTTTTGAATGAACATTTCTGGAAAACTTTCCTCTATTTTTATATGAGTTGATGAAATGTCTCGTCAAGAACCCAAGCAAGGTTTTCTTGATTCCCTTTTATTTAACGAGTTAATGATAAATAAAATAAAATACACAAATGACTGACCACCCAGTTAAATGTGTTCAGCTTCATTTGGAGTGAACATGACAATTTTTGTTCAGATGTGCTGATAGAAGCAGTTTCTGCCTCTTCCCTTATTGTCAATGGTAGGCAAACTCTGCATTTTTTTTTTTTAGATGTTGATAAAAGCAAGGGTTGCCATCTTTAGGTGTGGCACAAGCTGTCTATGGTCTGAATCCTTCTTCAGGAGAATTTCCAAATCACTGCTGATGCTTGCCTTCAAACTGCTTCTCAAAACTTACCTTCAAAGCTGCCCTTCACCATCCACAGATATCTAACAGAAAAAGAGACTTGTGGCCATTTATAAAAAGGCAAACAAAAAGAAAATATATTTCCAATAGTAAACCCATACATCTTAACACAGTCCACTCTTGTGTAACGTAACACTAACTATACCAACATAGCCTCCACCTTATTTATTCCCACCTAGAATGGCTGACCAATTTCCTGTACAATCTAATAGTTTCTTCAAGACTTTCTGTGGCTAAAATAGTCAAACTGTGCTGTCCACTGTGGGAACAGCTGTATATTTCAGTACTGCTGTGACAGAGTTTAACAGTAATTAGTTGTCCTATTTTTTTTTTTTTTGTATTCGTAGTTCCCATTTACAAAATGTTCTTCAAAACTAGTTGAATTCAAAGCTTATTTCCATTTGAGGAAAGCTGGGAATTTGACCTAGCTTCAGGAGTCAAGACAAAATAAAATGAAGTATCAGGCGTGCAATAAAATCATACACCCTGTAGAGCTGTTTCTGTACTCCTGTGGGATGACTTTATCTCAGTCCAGATACTTACTAAATGATAATATTGCAGAGAGGGGGGGAAAAAAAAGCTTTAGACAGTAAAACAGATGCATTACTTTGGGTAGTTTGAGGAAACCAAGCAGACTCAGATTTGAGGACCCCTAGGATCACTTTTTAACCAGCATTTCTTAGTTGCAAAATGTAACCTCCACTTAGGGTAACAGACTTTCTTCCTCTTGCTTTCACCGTATCCAAGAGATTTCAAAGAAGCCCATGGATTAGCTGACCCTCCTCCCTCTATGCACTGTGGCTGGGCATGATTGGGCTAGTGCTGGGGCGGAGGGTGTAATTCCATTACATCCTACTCCAGCAGACAAGTTTGTGGAGGAAAAGTCACTGTCTTGCTTATCTTCTCTTTTACTACTAAGGGTATGGCAGAATTTGCAGTTACACCTGATGGTATCTGAGGAAAGGTGGAGGAATTTGCTCCTTTGCCAGAGCATGTTTTGCACTTCATTGCACTATTATAAATCACTTTACTCAGCTGTAACCCATGAATGAGTATTGGGGGTGGAGGGGAGTGGAAAGGGGAGGGTGTGGAGGTTGAGTAGGGTTAACAAAATTTGAAACAGATTTATTGAAAAACTCTTCAAGAGTAAATAAAAAAGACAGCCCAGCTGCTGCTGGTCTGTAACACAGCAAACTATAAGCTAGAAGTTCTAGTAATTAGTTTCATTTGTAGGTGAAAAAGGGTCTTTGAGAATGCCTGGAATTAATTATCATTAAGGGCTACTCATCATTTCCATTTGAAAAACCTATATTTTTTATTTTTAGCTTTATGTGTTGTCGGCTTCTATGCAGTTAAAGAACCCTCAAAGCAACTGAATCACACATGTCATCAGTACACCTTTAAAAGCTCCAAGACAGCAGCCTCTCCCTGTCTCAGACCCACGGTGTTCCTGGCTCTGTGGGGCTTAACTTCAGTGACAGGCTGTTGGTTTGCACTAATAATAAAAGCTATAATAATAATCTGAGCTGTGTGAAGGCCTTGCTCACACCCTACATCTGGCCTGGCTGCAGTGGCAGGACTACCTCAGCTGGCTCAGAAAGAGCCTGTAAATAGCAGGTGAGGTATGTGGGTGGAGACTTTCAAAAGCAGACAAAAATGCTAGGTATCTGCATAGTTTCAGTGGTAAGAGTCATACTCCTTTGTGCTCTTTTGTAACTCCTTTAAAATGATTAAAATTAGTGTTCTCCCACTAATGGGCTCAATCTGTTTTAATTTAAAAATCAAACTCCAGGTTTGCTTTGCAGCTTTGTTTTGTGGTAGGATTGGTTTCTGTTTGTTTTCATTTTAAATGCTCTCTTATGTTCTGAATTACAGCTGCTGTGTGTCACAGCACTGTATATCTCATACAAATGATCTTTGTTTACCTTGTATGTGAATTTTAAAGTTGTATTGATTTGTATTGTATTTGTAGGAAAAGGCTGGTTTTATGCCTAGTAATAGGTTTATGGTGAATAATAGGGACTGGAAGAGGAAGGATTTGAGCTGGCTTAGTAAATATGTGAGTGGAATCCTACTTCTGTTGAAGTTTTGCCACCAACTTAAACGTAGCCAGGCTCTCACTCCTTCTGAGTAAACCACTGTAAGATTTTGGTAATTTGATCTCCTTATCTCTAAATGGAGCAACTATTAATACTCTTCTGGCAGATTTTTGTAATCCAGGATTGGAAGTGTTATCTGGCATATGTAATGCATTGCCTGGCTCCTGTGCTGTTCAGTGGAGCTTGTCAACAGAAAATATTTGGGTTGGCTGTTTCTAAGACCTGAAGTAATATTATATCACTTTGGCTCATTATGACATTAGGCTTTTCTTGTGTTTCTTTAAAGATTCAGGAGGAAATAAATAGGACAGCTTTGTCAGTAACATGAAGAAGCAATGTTTCCAAAGAAACTCTACAGTGTAAAGATTCCCTAACTATGGTGTGTATTTATACACTTCCTGGTGTGCAAATTACAATGTCTACGAATATGGGTAAGCAGAAAAGGAATAACTGTTTTGAATTATTTGCTCACTGGTATTAATAACGGCAGAACTAAAAATAGTTTAATCAATGTGCTCCATTCTATCATATAATAAATATTCTTCCATGAGTTTAAAAAAATTAAAATATATGTAGGGTATTTGAGGTTTTTGATTTGTGTGCCTCTCCCATGGACATCAAGAAGTTATCCTGCAGACAGAAACCTTCCAGATGTCTTAAGATTTTGTCCTGAAGGAAAAGTAACAACAAAAGGAAACTAAGAATAAAGTAACACTTATTAGTCTTGAATACATTTTATATTATAGTTTTAACTTTGATTTACTTACTAGAATAGATGATTTTGAACTATTTTTGAATTAGTTCTTCAAAAATCTCAATGCATTGCTTTTCTCCTTCTCTCTACCAGTTTGATTCTAGCTGCTCATGTACCAAAATGTGTGTCAGCTGAATACTCTGAAGTGTAATCAGCATGATACTGTTCTGAGACATCATCTACACATTTATCAAGATAAAAATCCTAATGTAAAAAAAAAACTCTGTTGGCTGGTATTAGTATTAAATCACCCCCTGGGGAAAACCCTCAGTACTAATTAATGAATCATGAAACTCATAAGTTTAAAGATAATATTTGTCACCTATATCTATTCACAAGAAGGTTTTCATCATCAGATTTCATCAGAAACTACTAATTAAAGCTTCCTCTTCCTGTTCTGTGATTCAAGACAACATAGGGTGGGAAATGGATGCTAAAGCTGGGATTTTATTCAGATTTTTCAGTGCAGTCCAATTTGCATAAAGTCTAATAAAGCATTATTAAAATCTATTAACACTTGTCTATGGCAATTAAATTCAGTTTGCAATTTTGAATGATTGCATGTCATGCAAACTCAGATAAGGCACCATGGAGGGCTATCAAGAAATGAATAGTAATCCTGGGAAGAATATGTGAAAGAAGTATGGTTCACAAGACACAAACTTTAGGAAATATCAACTGTTTTCAAAAATTCTTGGCTCTACAGAGTTGAGATTCAATCATGGCTGCTCTCAGATGTTTGTTTTACAACATATATCTATGATATACAAGACTGGTTGAGCATCATGGTATTTTATTGTAAAACCTGGAAGGCATTGTCCTCTAGAGGGAATTGAAGATTTTAACTAATATTGATTATTTAGTACAGACTGTAAAATTGTAAGTTAAAATGGGGAAAAAAGCAAGCCAAGAAATATTTAAAATTTTTTAATATATTCTTAAAAATTTCAGGGGAACCGGTGAAAATTCAAGTAACGGTAATCCATAGGACTCCTTTAACTGCTAAAGTGTATACTGGATTTGTTTGTCTACCAATGTTATGTCAGAAATGTTCTCAACACAAACCCATATAAGGAGTGGGCATTGATACCTGGTTTGCCACTATGACTTGAAAATCAAACTTCATCTGCATTTCTACACTGCAACTCTTCATGCTCAACTGTGGATGAGTTAGGGCATCTCAAAGCACTTGGACTAGTGCCCTTGTAGGGTGGCTTCCCATCACTCTCTTTTTGACTGCTGCCCCACACTGGCAAGTGAGGGGAGGGCAAATGTGGCTGCTGGTGGTTCCCCAGGGCTGCCTCTGGTTGTGTTTACACTGCGTGCCATTTCATCTGTATCCAGAATTCCCTCGCACAGGATTCATGGTCTGCAGGACAGCGAATCAGGACTGTGATGGGAGGAGTCATTCCTGTATCAGTGGTCAGTGAGAGCTGGAAATAGTATGTTATTTGGAAGGGAAGCTCTCTTCTCTTGTTTGTTTTGAGTATCAGTATACCTGGAGCTATCAGGCTGCACTTTGGTCTCTGTGTGCTTGAAGACTTTCACTCCTGTATCCCATGTTCTGGAGGCAGGAGGGGGTGGGGGAGGAAACCCCAACAATAAAGATTGTGACAGTTAACATTTACTTTGCAATGACCTTCCAGGATTACATCACCCTGGAAGTCAGTTATTTGACTCTCCCTTGAAGAAATTGTCTGTCTTCATCTCAAATTGTCTGTTAAAACCACATAAAGGCTGGATTTAGTTACTAGAGATAACCTTGGCAATAACTTCCTACCAACACTGGTTATGCTTCGCTGGAACCAGAAGCTGTGCAAGCAGTACAGGGAGACTCCTAGGGTGGGAGATGGTGCTGGGCTGTTAAATTATCTTTTTCAAGGGATAAGATAGCCCTATGCCTTATCTAGAATGAAATGCAAAGGTCTTGCCTTTGAATTTGACTCTTGTTTGCCAGCATCTTGTACATTAATCCATGTGCACAGTGTAAAATAGAGTAAGTTTGCTTGTCACTGCCCATGGTATTTTTCTAATAAGCTTGGAAGCTTTAACACACCTTGATGTTATGGATCTATTTTCTTAAATGGGGAGGCTTTTCCGCAGTGTGGCCTAGGTGGCCATACAAAAATCTGGCTTGACTGGCTGACATTGTTTATGTAATTTTCAGAAAGATTACTTGTTAAGGCATTTTTATTAGAAGTTTCTTTAATTTATTCATTAACATTTTCTTCTCTGTAGCCTGCTAAGTTGGAATTATGAAAACAATACCGGCAATGTTTTGGAGTGTTCTTCAAAGCATTTTTAAAATAGCTTTCCAATACTATGTGGCAAAAAATGAAATGCACAGTATTTTTTCCATTGTACAATAGAATACATACAAGTATAATAGGGTATAAATGTTTTCTAGGCTTTTTTTTTTAAATGACTTCCTGGTGCATTGAGGTTGCACCTCTTGCAAGCGATGCTATTGCTCTCAACTTTTTCTCAGGGACTGCTTATCTCCCACCATCCAAGCACAGGGAACACGATCATTTTATCTTTCTGTTCCTGTATTCTTTGCATGACTCAAACTGCCACTGGAGTTGGCAATAACTGAGGGGCATGGGTCCTCTGCTGCCACCACCCCAAAGGGAGATAGAACGTGATGTTGTTCTCTGTTTCTCAAGCTTTGCTGCAGTTTGAAGAATTTTTATGAAGGGGGATTCAATCTGGCGAAGTGAGTTCTCTTCTTCTTTGTAAAACAGTTACCACGAGAAATGTGCAGAACATTCTGAGATCTAGAGTGTTCTGACTAGTACAGCATCAACAGCCCTCTTGCACTCCATGGCTTTCTTCCATGCTCTTGGTGAGGAGTATACCCTTTACTGCTTTGGAACAAGGTAGTTGGTGGCACCAAAAAAACCCCCAAGAAAACTTGCTATTAGCCCTGTTCTGTTACAGCCCAGGCACAGAAATAAAAACAATGTCTCTGTGACAAGTATCAGATTTGTCTATACAAGTTAAGCCTTTAGCTGGCTGTTAAAGTGAAAACATATATTTAATGTATTTAAAATCTTAACCACCACTATCTACACAAAGTGCCCAGTGAAGACCTTCTGACTTTTCTTTTTGCTTTTCCCCATCTGGCTATTTCTTACCATCTGAAATTTGTAAGACCACTTCTTAAATTGGCAGCATCTTTAAAAATGCTGAGCAACTTCCTTCTTTCTTTTTTTTTTTTTTTAATTGTAATGTCTCTTGTTCCTTTCTACAGCTTGCATGCAGCTCTCTAAATATGTTTTCAAGTCTTTTTTGCTTGCCCGCCCAGTTCTTCTGTAACAACTAGCTGCCTTTGCAAAATGCTTCTGGGTTTGCTTCATACCACATAAAGTCTAGGCAAATTAATGTTTTCTCTAATGTATTTATGTAGATTATTAAGAAGAAAACAAACCTAGGACAAGAACAAAATTAATCACTGGTTTATTAGTTTGGCATTGTTGCTTATGTACAGAACTGCTTTATATCAAACATGTTTTTTAATAAGTAAATAAATAAATGACAAGCAGGAGTACCAAGCTTAGCCCAGCATGAGTATTGACAGTGGTTACTGCTGACAGCTTTTTACTGTTTCCAAACAACATGTTTCATTCCCTTAACTCTATTGTCATAGGGAATAGGGCAATACCAAGCTATTCAGCAGAGACGCATGCAATAAGGAGCACTCATGGCTTTACTTTTGTCTTGACTTGAAGAGGTTTTGACGAAATTGTGCCGGGAGACTTCAGCCTGGCACCCCCGAGTCAGAGGCCGTGTCCGCAACAGAAATTGGAGACCCACGATTTCCCTGCAACGAGACTGAACTGCGCTATTTTGGGAGAGTGCTCGTTCCCAGCCCTCTGATTTGATTTAATTCAAAACCACCAAGCGAACATGGAGGAGAAAATCCAGTAGTCCCAGTAGTTGCAAAGATGTATCTCTTATTTTTGTCCAGAGTTTTCATTAATGTTAAGCTGGAAATACTCACCAGAAGGGCAATATGCTGTTTTATCTTGCCCCAGGGTTAACATAGCTGTGGCAGCAACCCCCTGAACGTAATAGAAGTCATGTGTTGGCATAGCTGCTTGGCTGTGCTTGGACACAGGAATAGGACAAGAAAATAAAGTCCAGAAGACAAATTCACCCTTGCTGTTCACCCCTTCTGGGTGAAAATTAGGCTTTAGGGGTGTGTGTGTGTGTGATGTGAAGGGCTTATATTCTCAGCTATGAGTGAAGTGAGTGCACTTTGCTTTCCTGAGTCACGTAGGTCCAGTTCTGGTGTAGGTAGGATAGACATGCCCACCACTCACCTGCATACAGCAGCCTGGCCAGACTTCTACATCCTTCCCCAGAAAAGTCAGCTAAGTTAAAAGTTAGCAACTTTAAATCTCTTAAAAGAGACTTTTCCACAAAGTGAAAGTATTCTAGTATCTATCCAAACAAGCTGTATTTGTTTTCATCTGCCTTGCTTGCTCTGTAGCTGGTATCACCGGAAGCTCTGTGATATTAGCAGGAGGCAGTCTCATTTATTCTGGCAAAACTTGCCACCCTAAAAAAGAAATAAAAAAAACAACAACTATAATCCTTGCATCTTCCAAGGATTGCTTTTTTTTGGGGTTGTTTGATATTTCACTTCTACCAGATAATCCAAAACCTTTTGCTTTTCATTGGAACTTAAAAACTGTTTTTAATTACAGGGCTTCAAATGAATTTAGAAAGAGATAATAATGTAACAAAGGAATTTCAGTCAATGTAATTTTACCTAGGAGGTCGGGCACATTGGCTACAACTTGTACACTGCACTTTCACTAGAGCAGAAGGTAAGTGAAAATTTTGTTTTCCTCAGTTTATGGTGCATCACATTCATGAATGAAACCACATGCACGCATATAGGTGTTTTCTACTTGTTTAACAACTTGCAAATAAAAGCAGAGAAAAAAATCCAAAAAGGTGTTGCTTTTGGTCATATAATATATTGAATAGATTTCTGACTTAAAATGCTCATTGAAACCTACCTGGTGCTTCACACCTTTGTTTTTCTTCATTTTAAGCCAGATGGATCTTTTCCCTCCACTTATTCTCTCACGTGACCAGCTCTAAAGAAGTAAACCTTTTTTATGACTAATCTCTTGATTTTTTTTTTCATTTAAGCTAACCAAGACCATAATCATAGAATGGTTTGGGCTGGAAGGGACCTTAAAGATCATCTAGTTCCACTCCCACTGCGATGGGCAGGAGCACCTTCCACTAGACCAGATTGCTCAAAGCCCCTCCAACCTGGCCTTGAACATTTCCAGAGCTGGGGCATCCACAGCTTCTCTGGGCAGTCTGTTTCAGTGTCTCATCACCCTCACAGTAAGGAGTTTCTTCCTAATATCTAGTCTAAACCTTTCCTCTGTCAATTTAAAGCCATCCCTCACTGTTGTATCTCAACATGGCTTTGTAAAAAATCCCTACTCATCTTTTTTGTAGACCCCTGTTAGAAACCGGAAGGTGGCTATAAGGTCTTTCTGGAGTCTTCTCTTTTCCAAGCTTCTCTTTCCAATTGTTGCATAGAATCATAGAATTTTAGAATATACTGAGTTGAAAGGGACCCCTTAGGATCAGGATCATTGAATCCAGTTCCTGCCCCAGCACAGGACACCCCAAGATTTACACCATATGCCTGAAAGAGTTGTCCAAATGCATCTTGAACTCATGCAGGCTTGATGCTGTGACCACTTCCCTGGGGAGGCTGTTCCAGTGTTCAACCATGCTATGGGTGAAAAAAGTTTTCCTGATATCCAACCTTAACCCTGACTCACCTTCACGCCATTTTCTCAAGTTCTGTCACTGATCAAGAGAGTGAAGAGATTGGTACTTGCCCCTCCATTTCTACACATGATGCGTTGTTGAAGAAAGCATTGCACCAGGTGGACTACAAGATCTGTGTCCTATGTATGTGGTTTCCGGGTATAGCACAAGGAATTTAAAATGTTTCAATAATATTGAATAATTTAAATTAAAATTCAAGTCTGGCCTTTTGCAAAGAATTTCAAAATGTTTTTCAACAATAAGTTTATACTAATGGATTTAAGCTTGCTGATATATCTGGGATATACTACAGAGGTGGTATCAAAAGACCTGTTCTTTGATGTATGTGTGATATATGAGAGATGACTTAACTTGCACTAAAAATTTGAATGGATCATTTTAGGACTGATGAAATAGCCATCTTTGGCTTGAAATACCTTGGTTTAAGCTTTGAAATGCTAAAATTACATGGAAAGATGCCCCAGTTGCACATGGAAATAGCAGCACCCCAACAGCACACTAGCAGGTATTCTGGCTGCATCTGTATTGGGAGACTAGCTAGGAACTAACTAATCATTAGAGTGGCCTGGCTTATCAAGAACCAAAGATATGGATGGATTTTGGTGGGACTTGAACAACCTTCTGTGAAATTTTCTTTGAAACAGTTTTGTGGCAACTTATATAGATAGCAAGCATAAGTATTTTTTTGCCTTTCAATATTTTGTTGAACAAATTAAACAACATTTTACATATGAAGTTAAAAAAAAAGAGTGTAGGTAAAATTCTTTTCAAATTGGCTTTTAAACCAGTCAAGGAAGTATTCAGTTCAATGTCTGAAGAGAACAGAGTTTGCAGCTGAAGTGGTGGAGGGATGCGGTGCAGGGATACTTGACTTGTTTTTATGGAAATATTAACAAGATGATTAAAAAAATAAAAAATGGGCAAGAGCTAGGGGATCTTGGGGGATTAAAAATCTTCAGATTTGTGCTAGGACTTAGATGCATGTGCCCAAGCAGCAGCCATGCAGACCACCAAACAGAATGTAGCCCACACTGATGTGATTGGTTACCTGGAACCACAACCCTTCCTGGGAAAAAAAAAGGAAAAAGAACTTTCTTTATCTTTAACTTAGCATAAATATTTTCCACTGCGTAGAACTAATACTTTTTATTGCTACTGTTGTTTAAATATTAGCTTTTATAGTTCACTTGCCAGAAGTAGTATTTGCTGTATTTTATTAAGAATATCTGAAGTTACCTCTGTAGTTTGTATACCAAAAGGATGCTCTTCTGGCCACTCTGAGAATGCATGACATACAAAGGTGTAACAACTGTCCATTTGTATTTTGCTGGGACACACAGACAGGTGTGTATGCATACATGTGTGTGCATACACGTACATACATTTATGTTTATAAGCATAGCATTTCAGAGTGATATTTTATTCAATCAGGTTAATTCTTATGCATAGCTCCTCTGAAGCTGAATAATAAGAAAATATTTGAAGGAACGCAAGTTTAAAGACTGTTGGTCTTCTTCTGGTAGTAATGCTCTTCAGTCATATAGAAGCAGCAGGCAACTCTAAGACCAGGGAGAGGACTTGAAGAGGCTGCGGTATTTGTGGGATCACGGTGTGTGTGTATGATGATCTCCCGGGTCGCTGTGCATCCAGTCAGGGAACAGGAGAAAAAAAACCCCCTAAATCTATTTACTGTGTGAATTTAGAAGTTTGAATCCAGAGGAGCTGCAGTGTTATTTATTTATTTATTTATCTTTATAGTTGATTTCAAGGAAAGGTATTCCTTGTTCTTTCTTTTGGTCTGCAAGAAAGTATACACTTTCTTTACCAGCAATTTTTTTTGGTAACATTTCCTCTCCAATACATATGCCTTTAACAGTTCTGTTTTCTTCTGAAACTGAAGTGCTGTTGACTTCTTCAGGATCAGAGTTTCCTTGTGGTTCATGAGAGTTATGGTATGAATCCTCAATGGTTCAGCTGGCATGTCGAGGTAAGCAGAGAAGTCCTTGCAGAAGGGATATGGTTGGGAAATGTTGTGATGTTACTCTCTCTCTCTCTCTCTCTCTCTCTTTCTCTCTCTCTCTCTCTCTGGAATAATAAAACCTGTGTGAGGTAACTGCATTGACTAAGGGCTGTTTAAGCCCTTGGCTGAAGGCAGAGTAGTGGGATAGTGGGACCTGGGGGAGCAGGGTACCTCGTGGGACACCACAGCCCATGGTGTCTCTTGCTGCTGTGCCATGATGCTTCAACAAGCTGCAGCACTGGCAGAACCTAGTTTCTCTTGGTGTTGGGACTTGTGTTGGATCCTTTAGAGTCCAGCGGTGAACTGGGAAGCCTTTTCTTCTTGGGCACCATAAGTAGGTCTTCCTCACTTCAGACCAGGTGCTCATTTTCCTGAGAACTTTCATGAACCTGTGTTGTCAAGGTCTCTGACCTTCTGCCAGTTGTGATCAAAGTCAGGCAGATGCTCAAAAATTGCTGGGAGATATATGGATGGACACACACATGCATGCACTCAGCATGATTGCATTAGCCTTGTCCTCTTAAGAAACAGATGAAAGCTATATAATTTAATGCTTGGATACGAGTTCTGTGAGTGGTAATGAGAACAATGCTGCCTCCACCACACCACACAAAGCGCTGGCTTCCGAGAGCCTCTTTGAAGTGTTGGGGACAGACACAGCATTGCAGTGGTGAGATGTCTGCAGTGTGAATAAACACATGTTTAAACATTGCTTAAGTGACGCTGACATTTGTCTGTACCTACTTTCTATTCAAGCATCTGGTTGGAATAAGCTCTGGGGGAGAGAGGCTACCTATGGTCCTTGAGCTGATGGAGACAGAGACTGAGACACATCCATGTTCATAATGACAAGCTGTAGCCCCAGATGTGTGTTCTACATGACTGCTTAGAGTTTTCCATTTCTCAGATGTTGCACAAATTTCCCCGGCACCAGTTTCCAGAGGCTGTAGTAGCTGACGCAAGAGCTCTGAAAAGTTGCAAGGACTGGCAATTGAAAATGCAGTTTTCAGCTGTTGAGCAGAGCAGCTGCTGCGGCAGGCTGGGCAACACAAGTGGGAAGGCTTCACTCTGCCTGGGTGTCCTCCTACAAATATTTTTTTGGAAATTAGAAAGCTGTGTCCCGTGATAAAAATAACATTGCCGTATATTGTTTCAAAGTGAAGCCAGCAGAAAATGTGAGGGAAGTTAAAAATTTGGTTTGGAAGAAGAAAGGAGATTTTTGATTCTGTTTCAAACAGTCTGTCTTAAGCCATAGGTGTCACCAGAGGGGCACATACATTGACTATCTCACTGCTCTACCAGAACTCAGAGTGAAGCTGGAGCTAAGAAGGGTCACAGGTATAAAGCTAATTTTACTTTAGACAGGGTAAAGAAGACCTAGTGTTCTAGCTAGAAATATTGTATGTTTCTAGCAAATGTGCACTGTTTTTTTGCTGCAATATGACAGAAGACGAGATCTTTTTGGGCATTGCAACACACAAAATACTGTGTCTGCATGTATCTTGTGCTGTGGGAATGCTTTTTGATCTTTAATTACAGACCACTGGCTGAATAATGTGAGAAGTCTATATAATATAGATATATATATATAATTATATATATATATCTTATATATATATATATATAAAAGATACATATATATATATATAAACCTTATTAGTACATACAAGAAGAGAGAGTTTAAACTGTAGGGTATTTTTCCTCTGACTTTCACTTGCTTAATCATATAAATCCAAGATTTCTCTTAAATGAGTAACTATAATAATGTCTGCATAGCAATGTTTTTGTTACTATTGAGAGGTGTTTCGTAGAAGGTATGTACCCCTCCACTTTGATGTCCAGCTCAAGATGCATGCTATGCTCTGCCTATGTTTCTGCTCTATCCCTGTGAGTTTCCACCTTGGGTGTATGCCTGTCTTCTGCCTGCCCAGAGTCCCATTCTGCCGTGGGTCCTGGCTCCAGCTGGGCATCTCCCTATGACAGTGGGCTGGGAAATTTATCCCAGTCCCATCAGAAATGCATCATAGTACTATATATGGCTCCATCTCTGGGTTTCTTTCTATAACTTCAACATCATTCTCATACCTGTGAGATTCATGTCCAGTGTTATGGGAAGGATTTTGACAATTACACCTGGACCTTTCAGGAAATATGATTTTTATTTGATGTTATCATTGTTTTGGCATTTGTAGCTCTTTGTGCAACAGTGAGCTAAGACACTGCAATAGGGTACTTGAAGCCTCAGATTTGGTTAAAGTAATAGTTAATGGCTACTGCAGATTTACTTAGCTCTTGAACCAAGAAGGGATGAATGCTGGGAGCTAAATTTGAAAGCTCGTCACAACCACATGAAATGGAAAAGCAGTCTCTGTGACATATTGATAGCTGCAGATGACAGAAATGATATTTATTGCCATGGACAGTAAAATTTATATATATTAAAAAAATGCAAACTTTGGAGAACGATGGGAAGCACTGACAGGAAACGCCTTAGAACAAATTTCTACGAGAAAAAGTGGCCAGAGGAAGCAGCTTCAGTGAAAATGTTTTATTTGTTTTGATCTGGGGGCCAAATGATAGAGTACAAGAAAAGTCAACTTCTGAAATATCATTTCCCTTTCCCCAGCAGAAGCCACCTCAGCTTTGGTATGTAAGATAAATGTTCTTCCCTGCATAGGTTTGTAATTAGAAATATTGTTGTATTTTCTGAGAAGTGAACTATTTAACTGAAAGCTTTACTCCAGTTAAAGCATGTTGGAATGTCCTAAAATGTCTGGATAAATATTGCCCTGTTCCCTTGAGCAAGTAAAGTTTTTATATCGTTCCCCATGTTCTCTAAAACATGATTTTCAGTATTTAAGAAGCCTAGCCAAGTATTAAGTGGAATACTAGTTTTGTACAGCAGAAGATTTATATTAATGCAGGGTTTTGTTTAAATTATAGCTTATCCTTTGTTTTTTCTAGCCCAATTGTTGCTTTCAGGTGGTGCTGCCTAAATACTGGGAAGCATAACTGAATTTTAAATAAGAGAAATGAGACCTCTTTATACTGAGCAAACATAGCAGATACTATAAAACAGGAATGGAAGAGGTAGGAGCTCCTTCATAAGACCAGTTACATAATTCTGCTTAAAAAAATCATATAATCTGCTAATTCTGAACATAGGTGAATAAGTTTTGTTTTGGGTTTGTCAGGGAGAGGTGAGGAAGTGTTTGCTTCTGTTTTTTTCTTGCTCTGGTATAGCAGGTGAGGAAGCTGCAGAGAGAAAAGTTTTAACAAACTAAACTTGTGTTGAGTTAAAAATTCTCTTCAAAAGTGCTTTATATAGAAAAATTGCTTTTGAACTGAACCTTAACCAAATTATTTCTGCAGAAATATGTTGACATGTCAAAATAAGGGGTAAAATTAGGAAAACTCAGTATTTTCAGCAGGAATCAAAAAGTTTAAAATATTATGAAGGTGGACATGAGTTCATTGCCTGACAGAGTCCAGTGGAGCATCCTGAGGAAGAATGGAGTAAGTGAGTGGCTCAGGGAGCAGGGTTCAGTGTTTTGGGACACCAGCCAGGTGATGAGGATAAGATGAGGGTGGCCAAGCTTTGGCAGCAGCCAGAGCAACCATGGGTCAGTGTAGTACATGAGGAAAGGATATGACTTAATATATGTATATGTCATATCTAAAAATACATAAATTTTAAATTTAGCTGAATTATTTGAAACACTAAAATAAAGAGAAAGGGAGCGGTAAAGGCCAGAATCACAGAATCATTTAGGTTGGAAAAGATCAAGAACTTACAATAGAAGAAAATGGTGAAAGAGTAGTTAGGAGAGCGGGAAAATAAAAGGAAAAAAGCTGGCATTTCGTGTCTTATTTTGCAAACTTCACTGTGGTAGGTAGATGTTATAATCACCAAACTCTGAGTTGTTTGTGCAAACTTGCAGGCTGTGACCCTAGCCCAGCTGAAGGGAACAGCAGAGCTCCTGTTGACTGGGGCAGGGTCAGACTCTGCTCCAAACCTGTGTTTTTTCCAGCACTAGTCACCGCAAATCCCAGGGACTCCACCACCGACTGCTTTGGACTTGGTTCCGGTTCTCTTCTGCTTTTGCAGAGGAAGGGTGACACGTGGTGTTTGACTGCACCGGCATAGCGTGCAGGAGATGAGAAGAGGTGGCACGGCTGTGTACCTGCGAGATTTGAAGGCACAGAAAGTGCTACATGTCACGATCATTTAAGCTGCTGTGCACTTAGCACTGAAAGTTTTATAGAGAGGCAAAATATACAATTCAATTACAACTGCTGCAATGCAATTCGAGTTGATCTAGTTTCTCCCACATGAGCTGACCACAATTTTAAGCTTGGCATAGCCTGAAAGCTTGAGGAATGTATTTCCAGTAATTGCCAGGCCACTTCATTGTTTCTGTGTATACATAAACACTAGGCTGTGATCATAGTGGTCATGCTTGAGCTGCTATCTGAAATTCACTTGTGCTATAGGGATTGACTAATCTGGTTCATACTGACAGCAGTTTCCACTTACTGTATTAGCTTTCTTTGACTATTAGTGCCATGTGACTCCAGCTAGACTCAGAAAACAAAAACGGTTAAGAAGTACTAGGCACATGAGTCACACAGCAGAAAACCCATGTGTCATCACAGGATCCATAACTTGTCAGCTCAGGCAATTGGGCTGAGTTGTAGAAGATCCATTTATAAGATGCCAAGAGTACCAAGCACACAGTGAGGAACAACAGGCAGCAATTCAATTTTTAATCATATGGCAGAGGAATAGCAAAGAGGTGGTCTTCTGCAGCCTCAAGACATGCTCTTACTTGCCCTACATAAGCTTCTCTTGCCTTTTGTTTCTCTGAATGCCATGTGTAAGAAAGTTAATTCCTGAAAGCTGCATCCTTTTATTTCCAGCCAAAGTCCCCTGTGAAGTCGGTAGGTTTGGGCTTTTTTCATGTTTCAGCTTAAATCCATGCAGCTGTTACTACTTCTTTAGTGCTGGGCAAACTAAAGCTCCCAGTTAAAACTGGGTGCACTTCTTTATTCCTTCCTAGAAAATCTATTTCTTTTAAGTTTTTCTCAGGATATTGATTGCTGGTAATTTATTGTGTGATAACTTCAAAAAGCTGTTATGAAAATTTCACATGCTATTGCAGTCTTTTATTTCCCTATTCACAGACAAAAATGGAAGATTTTCCTCACTGGAAGCTGAATATTTAATTTAGCTAACATCACCCCTCTCAGTAGCCAGATGCTGCAAATTTTAGCAGTTGGACCATTATTTTAAAATAGCCCTGTCTGTAATTATTTGACCTGTTCTTTGTTACACTGCCATAAAACAATTAGCCCAATTAAATGAATCCTTACGTAACAGAGTCAAAATTTATGGAAGGATGTGATTAACTACTTTGAATTCTGCACATAAAATTAAGCCTGTGCTTAGGTGAGAAGTGGAGAAATACTTGGGATCCTCAGCATCCCTGCTGCTTGCATCACAGGAGCTGAGGCCTGTATAAAACACAGATAGAAATAAAGTGACCCTATTTCCTATGTTTATACCCACCCCTGGTGCCAGCCCTGTCCCTGACAGCCTTCGCTTTGCTGAGGAAAGCACAACTTATCAGCCTCCTTGCTGTCTGCCACTGCTTCTCCATTTTGGACTGAGCTTACCCTGCTGGAGAAGGTGCTTTTTCAGGTAGGGTCTCCACACTGCTGTTCAGAGCGAGATTAAGACCATTGTAGGTCCATGGGCAGTACCCACTGCTTTTCCCAGGCTTCCATCACAAAATAACAGGCTCTTTCTGCTGCCAGTCAGTTTAACTCAAGGAGTAGAAAAACCTGATGTGGAGATTAAAACTGAAGTACTTTACATAAGTGCGTGAAGGATGTCACAGAAGGGAAGCAAGATCACATTTGTATTTGTTTTGCCTTGAGAAGTCTGTGCTGCATTATGTACACTGTTGAAGCAATGTGTTTTAGGTCACAAAGCCAAGTGCAGGAATGTTAAATTTAAGAGTTACCTGTACACCCTTTGCTCAGTGTCGGAAAGGGGAGCTTTCCCCGTAAGCTATCATTTTTGTTGGTGGCATCCCCAACCCACCACCCAGAGTGTCCTGGCTTCCTCCCCTCACCAGTGCTGACTCACCTTTCCAGGTGTCTGGCCAGCAGTGGCTCGAGGCTTTGCCCCTGACAGTGCTTAACTGCTCTCCTGGTTTGAATGAGAGGAACAGGTTGAGGTGACAAATTACAGGTTGATTAAAACGAAAAGTTCTCAAATTATTTGTTGCTCTGGTTTATTAGTGGCAAACTTAATTCAGGGGAACCGAATACAGTGATGTTGCAGTAGATAACTCTTTTCACTCTTCAAAATAAGTGTATGTGAGGTGGTATGTGATGCAGAGGTCGCTTCAGACCATGAGATTTTCCCCGCTGCCTCTCATGAGGAAGGTAGTACTGCTTTTCTTCATCTGGCTTTCAGCTCAAGTACTGTAGGGAAAAGTAAAAGATTAGGATGTGCCACCCAAAGCAAAGTGTGATTTATTCTGTGGTTAGTTGATATTGACGTGAAATTATCAAGTCCATTGTTAGCGAAAGCCAAAACCTGGCATGATTTTAGTCCAGCTAAATTCAAATATATGGTTCCATAGAAATATGACAAAGCACTGCAGTGATAGTTACAGACATATAGAATAAAGGAGAATTTATGGGTATTGGGCTTTTTTTCAATGGCAAACAAGGGACAGTTTGAAAAAAAAGGAGAGGAGGGAAGACTTTAAAAAATAAAGAAGCGATCCAACATTCCATATGCAGAGAAAACAATTTTCATGCCTCTTATCAAAAATGTGTTAAATCAGCTAACATTGATATAACTTCAAGCAATTAGGAGCATGCTAATAATGATATGAGTCTTCAGCTGTAAATAATTACACTGCCTCAAGGCTATGCTTTAATTTTTGGCTTGCTGTATCTATAAACAATAATCAAACTGCAAAGCAAGTTGTGTTGTTTTTGTTCACAATTTGTGAAATGATTTCTGTACCCTACAGTGATGCTGATGGCTATTTTGACCTTCAGGAACTCCGATCTGTGAGGCTAAGAGCTGATGTGTACTTCCATCGATCTGAGTTACTGGCACACAGCAGGTTACTGTGCCTGTTCTTCACAAGTACAAAAGCTGCTATCGTCAATCAGTGTGTGTTGTGAAAAGGGGGCTTGCTGCTGAGACTCAATAAATAGGGACATTAGGAGGAAATGTTATAATTGCTGCTACCCACATCTTGTTAATGAGTAATGTACAGTTAGACTCCATGCAATTGCAGCTAAACTGTTTATACAATTTATTCTTATGTTGCAACTAACATTTAACATAATGAAGTATCATAATTGCAGCCATTAAAGTCAAGATTAAGATTTGTTTAATTAGAATTAAGAAAATGTAGAATAGACTTTGAAAATGTAGGGTTTACTGGGTAGAATGTGCAGCATGTAGGGAAATTCAGAGAATGGGTATTAGAGAGCTTTGTTTGTAGAAAAACCATGTTGGTGTATCATGACTGTCACCCTGCTTTTGGAGCAGCTCTGTTGCAAAATAAGCAACACACTGACCAAGGTGTAAAAATGAAAACACAGCCTGGCCTTTAGTTGTGACTCTGATTTTTAAATCCTCTGATCAGATGTAAAATGATATTTGTTTAGAAGGCAATGTGTATTCCTACTATAAGAAAGCTTCCTATTTCAGTGTTAAATCACACCATCCAACTACAGACCCTCTGTTTTGTCCCTGATGTAAATCTGAAATAAATTTGCATTAATGGGGAATTAGAAAGGGAATAAGTGCTTAGACACGATTCAGAATGGTCATGTGTATATAGAGTTTTAGGAATAAAGTAAGTAATTGCTTTCAACTGCCTTAAAGCATTCTACAAATAGAAAGTCAGATTCAAGCAAGAACTAGCATTTGGGATAAAACTGATACTAGACCCCGGAAGTAGAAACAGTGTGAGATATTTGTGTAAAATTGCAATAATTTTTTTGAAATGTAACAACATTAAAAGATGTCAGAAATACCCTAGGCTTATAAAAGGAATAAAGCCCCGTGTCTGACTTGTGATGGAGCAGAGTAGACAATGCACTGGAAGAGTCATGTTTTTGACACAGCTCAGTTAGCTGGGAAGGGCCATTGGGTGGGATGTCTCTCCCAGGGCTGCTGTGTCCACAGGAAACACCAACACCATCATCAATACACTCACCTCTATTTAGAGAAAAGTGTTTTTCCATACAGTGATGCAAGTAATGCCATTGTTTTGGTTTGGCTGAGAAGTGAATATCGATAGGAGAACCTGTATTTTTAAAAAAAACGTGAAATTTTTGTTTTACTTTCACACTGTGATTTTGAATTTTTTTTCTTCTAAAGGTAAAGGGGCAGGGTCTGATTAGGTTTGGCATGGGCTGGCTAATTTGACATTTAATAGGTAATTGTGGTTTTTTGGGATACTGTGAATTCCCTTGTGAGTAGAGTGTTGTACAGATCTTAATTGGCCATTATATGATGCTCAGGAAAAGCATAGTTATTTTTATTCCTTTCATTAGTTCTAGAAGCTTTTAAGAAAATATACTTATGTCTTACATTCAGGTTGCATTTTCAACTTACTCAGTAAATGTATTACTTTAAAGGTTTTGATAATGGCATATTAAGGAACTCACTGATCATAAATGCTGTAGTCAAACGAGATAATTTATGCAGAGAACAATTATAGATGACAAACAGAAGCAAAGGCCAATTAGGATGATTACTGCTGTAGAGTCAAATCAAATGAAGTTTTTATCATTCTTGCTTTTTCTGAAATGAATCACAACACAAACCTGTTGGTCATCATTTTGAAAAAAATGAACTGAACAACTGTGAATACTGGTGTAATGCTGAAGGTTACTGACAAACTCAGTGCTGGTTATCTAAGATTTAGAAGCCCATTATAGAGATCCTTTAGAAGGATCTCTATAAATATGGAATAAAATTGACATGGATTTCCTTTTTTTGGGGGGAGGAACCCTTGTACTGTAAGATAAGAGATATATTCAAGTGTATTTGATTAAGCTTGCAAGACACAGTGAGCTGTACAGTCACTGTGTGTATATTCTTGACTTTCTTTCAATATATAGAAACTGGGAGCTCTGTGACAGCATTGCTAAAGGCTGCTTTTCTAAAATAAGATGAAACATTGCTAGCTGAAACACAGGAGTCATGTTCTCACACATGAGGCATGCACAGGTAACATGGATTCCCCCAGTGGCATCACATTTTACTGGAATGATTTTGTTTTCAAAGCTAAGGACCTCTTATAATTCTGTTGTCTGAACTTTTGAAGACTTACTGAAATATCTCCGTGGTTCTTTAAAGCCCCTTTTCACCTCACAGTTTATTTCAAATTATCTTTTCTACTTGGAAAGCCCAATTCTGAACTGACTTTGAAAACAACTCACCTTTTCTTCGTTGTCTGTTACTTAGCTTGACCTTCCCTTTCTGCCCAAAATCATGGCCCAGGGTACCAGATGCCCTGCTCTCTCAATCTCCTCGTGGCTCTCATGGAAATAGCCAGTAGGAGGCCTAAAGCTTAGGATTACCTGGAGGGGGACTGGAAACAGCATTCCAAGTTATCAAATGAGACCTCAGTAATCACAGACAGCACAGAGCTAATGCAGACAAAAATGCTGTTTCCAAGTGCCTTTAGTTCTGGAGTATTGAGATGCTGTGCCATACCTATCTTGAAAGCTGTAAAGACCAGGAAGATGCCCTTTAATATAGGTGTTCTCATCAGTGTCCTAGGTCCCTGCAGTAGCAGTGGATATTCAAAGGTAGGTTATCCTGGTGGTTACAGGCAGGGACAAAAATTACCACCCTCCCCAGTCATTGTCAAATGGACTTAAGGGTGATATTACTTGGTGATAAGGTTAGTCCTGTGTGAGAAGAACATACTAGGCAGTCACCCTGAAGATTTTTAATAACACTAGGAGCACCAGTCCACCTTGTCTCCACCTGTGAAATCTCTTTTCTTCTTTCTTCTCAAAAATCAAGCTAGGCATGAAATAGAGGAGGGGAATAAACCTGCCTTTGCCCTCTCATTTGTTTGCAGCTGACAACTGATAGTTTTACTCTAGAGTGCTCCAGATTCCTTAGTTTAAAAAAAAAAAATATTGTTCTGGAACTATTGTAGAGGTGAAGTAGACCCATTAAATGGTATTTTTCATAAATCAAAATGTATTCAGCATTTTCCTTTCTGCCCTTTGGAGAGGACCCTTTCCTGGGTCAAATAGATTCATTGTATTTTACTTAGCAGAGGCCTTACTGGGATTTACTTTACTTCCTAGACCCACTGTTTGCGTTTTTGTGGGGTTAAAAATATGAAAATAATAAGCTTGATGCAAATTGTGTCTCCATTAAAGCTATTGTGCCAGAGTAGGTAGCACAAAGGGTTTCCAGCTGGGTGCTGCCCCACTGAGCTGTGTTGTTGCAGCTCTCTTTGTCCGTGGCGCCTGGGATGCTGGTGTCCTCAGCTGACTCCAGCTGAAACGGGCAAAACAGCTCTTGGCAAGTCTTCATGTCCCACTGCAGGGCTGTGCCTGCAGCCAGAAGAGGATGCTCAAAAATTAACTAACCCACCCTGCCCCCTCCTTAGCCAGACCTCTGTTGGTACCCCATGAAATTAGGGGGTGTGACCCCTGTCACACCCTGTGAAATTATTCCTGTCTTTTATACCTCATGAAAAAGGCAGTTTTCCTTTTGCTAAACTTGACCATTTGGCAAAAGAAAATAATAGCGCAAAAAATATTTGCCATCTTGCAGCAGGAAGGAAAAAAAATAAACTGTGTTACAGAATGTCTCTTTAGCCAGGAGTCCTATGATAATGACTGCAGAGAAGCAATTTTAGTACTTCCCAATGATTACAGGTTTATAGTTTCATAATTATTTAATGCTTGTTAGATATATCTATTTAAGTACCGTTCTTCTGATGCAAGATCTCTTGCTAAGCTTATTTGGAGTGACTCCCTGCCAAATCAATATCAGTCTTCTGGCAGATATTATTAAATATTTGTTTGATACCTATTTACAAGTAGGAAAATAATTTTGCTGCCAAGGGATTGTAAATGTGTGAAAAAACACTCTGACAGCTTACTTCACTCACTGTCTACAAGCTGGCGTCTGCATGCCAAAGTTGGAAGACTAAGATGAAGAACATAATTAAGGAAACATATGAAGGCTAGCACAGGGTTTGAGATTAATTAGCTGCGCGTCAATAATCTCATCAATATCCGATTAACAAATGACACATTGCCCAATGAAACATATTGATTCATTCACACTCCACACTGTTAATAAATTGAAGCTGCTTTGCTAAATGAGAAAGCTGACAAAATAATAGCTTCCTAATACTTCTCCAGTATTGTGATAAAAACATAAAATTAGCCCAAAGTATACTTAATTTAGCAGCACTGTCACTACACTTCTGAAGCTTGTTAGCAGAATAGCAGGGAAGATTTTTTTATAGCCTAATTGTTAGAATGGATACATTAATACATGGATGTATGCAAAAGTAGAAATGAAAATGTTTTCTGTTTTTTTGGATCAGGGTTCTTAGATAATGTGGTTTACCTTCTGTATAATTTTGGGACTGGAGTTTTAATGAGCATTTTTTGTTAAATAGATGAAGTATTAGTGTCCAAAATACCAATTTTTTTGTCACTGTAATTTGTTCTTTCACTGATTTAAGTAGAAGTTGTATCAATATTTTGCTTTGTGAAGACCGAATTAAAAAATTATGAGTTTTTCTGAGGAAAATTCAGAAGCCTTGAAGAAAACAGATGTGAAAGTAAAGGAGCCCTGTTTTGCCCCCTGTGCCTTGAGACGCTCAATGTGCTCCTATAAAAGAAGCTCTTCATAAAAGTGTGAAAAACATCTACAGATAAAATGTGCTATTTACTTGTCTTATTAAACTGTCAAAAGTATTAAAAACTACAGAAAAGTTCAGGAGCATAAAATATTGATAGTGTGTTTTTGCTCTGGGACTAATGCTGCCTCTCTGGTTTCTTACTGTGTTTGAAAGAATATTGTAGCAGGACTACTGCAGTAGCAGCTTGTGCTGGATGTGTTACACTTGAACGAAGTGTTTGTTAGAGGGGCAGAATAGCCACTACAGCTATCAGGGTCTGAACATGGTTTTGTTCTACATAAAAACAGGAAAAATCCCTTCTCTTGGTTTTGTGGACAGGAATGTCAATGAGCTGCTCAATAGGAGCAGTGTGGTGTTTTTTGTTTGTTTGTTTGTGTGCTTGTTTGTTTTTATTCTTTTTCTTCTTTAATTGCAGAATTCCTCCAACCAGGTGAGGAAAGCCTACCAGGTGACCTTCTTATCCTCCCTCATCTACCAACCACAAGATCTCTGGCTTATTTGGTGTGAACCTGCACTGCTACAAGAAAACATCTGTATCCCAGTTAGTTCTAGTTACTCTGGTGTTTGCAGGATCTCACTAGCACTCCTTACTCTCATCCACCAAGCCCCATGGGGCTGTGACAACCTAGGGCCACTGGCCAGCTCCTGTGCTGGTGGATGCCTGTCCCTGCTGGCAGTGGGGGAACTGGTAACAGTGGGTGGCAGGTGTCAAGAAGACCTGAGGTGCCCAGGGGCAGCAAGATACAGGGGAGCAGCTGTGCTGGCTTGCTGCCCACCCACCCCACGACATGTGAAGCTTGTCAGGGAACTGCTGCTGTGACCCCAGCCTGTTGGTGCAGCACCTAGTCCTCCTGGAGCAGTGGGTAGAGTCAGCCTGGAAAGAGGTACCGAACAGCTACTTGTGCCTTGATGGCAACACTGCGGTGTGTGCAGACCTATGTGTACCTCTGGAGCCAGATGCCACAACCAGGATGGTTTTGCTGTTAAGGGCTAAATTTAGTGAGTGATTTAGAAACCTGTGTGTGCATCTGAAGATGTGCTATGATAATGCTTTGGATAGTAGTCAAGGTGTCTGGAAGTTCTGGGATCTAGACAATTTTGATTGACGCATTTATATGTGTGCAAACATGCACACACATATAAATATATACAACACATGCATATATGAATTAAATCTTGTCTCAGACTCACTAGGAGAAAAGAGTGATTGCTTTAAACTTTCAAGTTATCTGGACTGTTTTCTAGGAAATTTGGAGGGTTTGAAATCTGGAGGCCGAACCATTTGCTTTACTCTTAATAATTACAGTGCTCTTGTAAGGGTTTTACGAGTAATTGTTATGCAATGACTTACCTCTTAGATCCCATGAAAAGTTTTATGTCTGTGACTAGAAGTTAGGGATCAAAAAGGCTCATTTCTGTACTGCACTGTTGTTGAGGATGGTTCTCCCACAGTATGAAGTGCTATTTTCAACCCAGTTTTAAACGAACCAGCTAATGTTTGGTCCATCTGTAGCTGTCTCTTAACTAACTGCAATTAACTTTTTAGGGCTCCATGATATGCTGAATAGCTTGGAACAACTAATGATTTTATTACCAATCTTAATATTTAGAGTTCCCTGTGGAGTCATGTATGGTTCTTAATGAAACCATTATTTACAGGATTAAAATCTCTTGGCAAATTCCTTTTCTTCTGACTGCACTGAGATTAACACATGCTTGCAGTCCATCTTGGGATAAAGAAGGGCTTTTTGTGGGGTACAACACTTAATTCTGGTTTCCTTAAATGCATAATCTCTAAAATGTCAACAATCAGAAATGCAGTTTACCAACTCTCACTCTAGATCAATTAAGAATAGCCTGCTACTGCAAACTGTTATCATTTGATTTGATCCTATGTTGTCCTAGGAACAGTCCTTGTAATAAGTACTTCTATTTGAACATAGAAGTACTTGGGTACTCCTGCCAAATAGGGACTTTGGACCCTGCATTTATAATAGTAAGTCATGAGGGATGTCCTTGTAACCAACCTTGTGGGAGTGTTAGATGGTACTATTAAGGGCTTTATCTGAAATAAATACGTGAAGAGATGTTTAGTTATAGTGAAAAACAAGAATATCTTATTGGGTCTCTGACTGTGTTTACAGCCTGTGGCACTCACTGGGTAAGAATTTCATTTTGTGCAAATGCAGATTAGGAGATTTTTGACACCCGTTGATGTGATATTAGTTAAACTTGTATCATGTTTCTCATGCACCCACTGTTCTAAAACTTACCCTGAAAATACCCTACTTTCACAGATATCCTCAATTTTCTGAAGCACTCATATACTAAAAAGCGGTGATCTGAAGCTTACCTTGACACCTTCAGCCTGAAGGAGCATTTAGAGAACTCTGGTGTTGTGTAACTCATCGGCATGTGATGTGTGAATCTACCTGACTGACTTACCTCACTTAGGAGAAGCCAGTGGTGACCATCTGCAGCTTCCACTGGAAGCAATATAAAGTTTCAGGTCCTTTTGGTGTCTTGTGATGGGAATGCTTTGCATGCTTTGACTAGACACAAATCATAGTAATATCTCTCTCCATCATGCAGATGAGCAGTACTCAGGAACAGTAACTTCTCTGAGGGGCCCGTGTCCACCAGATATCATAAATGGACTCTGGAGCAGTTCAGTCAATAGCATTGCTTCTGACAATAGTGGCAATATTTCAAAAGAAGTTAATAAGGGCAAGGATGAACGTTTGCCTCCAGGGAATCATCCTCAGAAACTAACAGGAGGAAAACCTAATTGGAATGTCAAAAAAGAGAGGGAAAAAAATTAAAAATAAATAATCCACTTCTATTAGACCTACAGCATGCTAAGACCTGAAGGAAAGTGAAGGTTGAGAACTTTAACTAGTGACTGGAGAGTTCTGTCATTTCCCTGACAGTCTCTCAGTCAAGCCTGTCTTGTTACAAAAATGGGGATCTAGCGGCTGTTATCTTGTGCAACTTGTCTTTTTCTTACCTGCTCTAGTTACAATGCATTTGAATATCTTTATAGTCTTTCTCCAAACCCAACCATGGTTTTAGAAGTCATGTTAATTTTCCTGATTTAGGTGGCCAACTTGGAGAAGTGTGCTCTCTCACCTTCTTTGATCTGGACTTGTAAGGATCACGCAGCTTCTCCTACTCATTTCATCTTCACTTTGAAAAGTACTAAAGACTGAAGTGAACATTCAAGAAAATAGAATTAGTCCCACAATCAGCACTGCTCCTTGGTTTCTTATTGTGCAAAATTACTAATAGTGACTAGCATCTCCAAACTTTTTCCTTAATGTGTTTTTCCAAATTAAGGGACTCCCTGAGCAAGTGGTGATATGTGTGTGTTCAAAGGCTTTGCTGGGCTTCTCTTCCAGGAAGGATTCTGCCTGTTTTTAAGCCTATGTAAACTTGTATCATCCACAATATCTTATGACCGGAATACTTAACTACACAACGTGCAGGAAGTACTCCTCTTTATTTCAGACCAACTACCTGTTAATTTAATTGCGTGACCAGTACTTCTTTCATTACAAGAAACAGTGAACAATGCTGTTTTCTCCAAACCTCTTCCTGTTTTATAAATCTGTCAGGTGCCCCCTCAGATCTGCATTGCAGGCAAAGAATTTTAGACTATGTAATTGTTTCTTAGACAGAAACTACTCAATATCTTTGATCTTCTTTCTTCCTTCTTACATAATTTTTCTAGTTTTATTGTACCTAAATCTGTGCTCATGCTTGCTATTCTAGCTGTGCATCAAAGGTTGATTTGACAGGGCAGAACGAGGCAGTGGCTGTTGTCTCTGTAGTAATTGGCAATAGGTTATCAGAATGCCTAATCGCAACCTCTGCTATACAGTCTATGGCACAGGCTGTGCTATATGCAGGCTGGTTTTGTAATTCATCTAGACAAAGAGTCATTTGCATTTCTACTTCAGTTGTAACTGTAGTTTGGTGTTTTCTATCATCTTACTCTTCCACCTGTATCTGTTGGTTTTGCTTGATATTGGAATGTCCTGGTGTATTCTGTTATATACTTTGAAATCTTAGTTCATTAGATCAGCCCGTAAGTTTGGCAGTGGTAATTTGGATAAAAGAAGAAAAAAAGTCCTAAGCCACTTTTTCTTTGGGAAAAGACTCAAAGTGAGATAAAAGATGATTTTTTTGTCCTTTTCTTTCTTGCGGTGGGGGACATCAGGATATCAGGATATCAGGGTACTGAGTGACACTTCTACTTCCTCCTTTTGAGTGCCTCTTTCAGGCATTTCCAGAATTCTAGGCACAGTCAACTCCCTGGTTCCTAACTCTTAATAGCTGTAGCTTCGTCTGTATTGTCTTCATGGGTAAAGACTTCCTTTGGGTCTGTTAGAGTCCCGGCTTTTACACTTCATCCTGTGGTCTTGCTAATCCCAGCTGTACAGAGCTCTTCTTCATGGCCTGCATCTCATCTTAAACATCTGTTAGTTCTCAAGTCAACAAGAAGGAAAAGCTTCCTTGTATGTCAGATTCCACCTGAATGGCAGTTGGGAAGAGGATGTGGGACGATGCTCTGTCCCTACAGGCTTCAAAGTTTTCTCTCGGGACAGTTTTTTGTTATAGCTCTACAACTTCCTATGCTATAAAATCAAGTATGGGGACAGCCTTTGCCTTCCATCAGGGAGTAGTATGGAGGTGGTGGTGTGTTGCATGAGGTTGAAAGTTGAGGAAGAAAGACTGAATGTACTGTGATGGTGCCAGTGAATGCTGTGCCTTGCTTAGTGTGAGGAGGAGTCCCTTACTGTTAATTTTTTGTCAGGAGACCAGGCTGAATAATCATAGAATCATAGAATGCTTGGTTTTCAAAGGGACCTCAAAGATCACCTAGTTTTAACACCCCTGCCATGGGCAGGGACACCTTCCACTAGACCAGGTTGCTCAAAGCCCCATCCAACGGAGACTTGAGTACTTCCAGGGATGGGGCATCCACAGCTGCTCTAGGAAACCTGTTCCAGTGCCTCACCACTCTCACAGTAAAAAGTCTCTTCCTAATATCTAATCTAAATATACCTTTTCATAGAATGAAAAGTGACTGAGGTTGGCAGCCATTTTTTTGTTCACTGATGTTAGGCAGTAACAGATGGGGATGGAGGAGACAGTTCTATATATAGAGCTCCAAGAGCCTGTGCTGAGGGGTCTTTGCTGCACCTCAGGTATTGTGTCTCTGTTCTCCAGCTGCCATATGGGGTCTGGAAACTTTACACACTCTTCTACCCTCCTTCTTTTAGCTTACTTATAAATGTTTTGGTAAATGAATGTCTCTTCCAGAGTGTTGTGCACAAAAGTTCTTGGCATAGGCTCTAATACATATGGTGTCTCTGGGTAGACTTGTTAGGTACATACGCAGTATCACTTGAATTGACCTAAAGCTAAGAGGGTAAGCAGCAGAAATTCAGGATTTCCTTCAAGTAAACTCTGGCTTTTGTGCTATACAGCTTTTCACTGGTTGGTGGTAACTCACTGAAATGGTAATTCTTAGAATTAGTCACTCAAAACAAAAGGCTCATTTTAAAATAACCAAATCCAGCAATCACAAAGAATGTAGCTTTTGAAAAAAATGTTGTTTCCTTGAATCACATTTTCCTGCTAGTACTCAGCCCTTTATTGATGACAGATAGAAAAGGCTGTTGCTTGTGTTAGTTGTAAACTTCTCTTTGTCAGAGCCCTTTCCACCATCTGTCATTGCATAACTGTGTGTTCCCAGGTTTGTAGCTCTAATGTGTTTTTGCTGTTTTGTGTACAGTACGTTACAAGTTATAAAAGCTTGAGTAAATAATTCATGTAAAAACCTTTGTAAATATTGTCAAACTGAGGAATAAATGATTTACTAAGAGGTCTCTTGACTCAACCTAGCAGCTTTATTACTGTAACTTGTTTTGTAAACAACCTTCTCCCCCCACCCTGTATTTTTTCCATCAAGTGTCTTTGTGCAAATTCTATTGCTAAGCACTACTTAGATGCATTTCAATCACCATAAATAATGCAATATCCGTGCTTTAACCACCTGGAGACTCCATTCAGAAATCAACCAAAGGTGTAGTTTGTGTGAGACCCTTAAGGGAACATATTTTCGATACATATACAAGAGTGTACTTCCCACTGTTTTCATAGCTGATTGCATTTTCTGGAGATGGCTCCATCTCAGCTGGAAGATGGTTTTCTGGTAGACCTCAGGTTTGCAGAGCTGGTACCTGGGCTTCATTTCACTTCCTGTGGATGTTCTGCAAATTGTGTTGTGCAAATAGATCAGGACCTAGGGTTATGAGAGGTAGTAATGAAAAACACTCAGTTTGGGTTTTTTTCCTAGCTTTTTACTAAAGTGTTTTCTGAATGGTCAGAGGAAATGTAATCAGAAACATTTGTTGTAAATGAATAATATGACTTTGCTTTGATGTATTCATGAGTCCCTTGTTAGCCTTCTGAAAACACAACTGAAAATGAAATGTTTCTTCAATAATAGTGGAATGGGAAAATGTGTTACATCTGAATCCTTATGGACAGGCATAATTATGTGGTTACATGCGTTTGTTCTGAGTTTGTTCTGTGAAATACAGACACGCTTGACAGATATCAAACCACTGGTGAACAACGACAGTGATCATGACACTGGAAGCTGTGGACGATCCATGTCATCGTATTGACTCAGAATTGGAGCATAGGCTTGAACTGCTAAGTCTCTGAATATCCATCTTGGTTACATGCTGGTTTTCATGCCAGCTCCTGGCTAAAGTGAGCAAATGTACTTTACTGAGTAAAGACTCAAACTGAGGGGGGCATGGCTGTTGGATGAGATGGATGCACCCAACTCGTCTTCTGCTCAAGGGAGACATGATGTGCAATTGTCCTGCCCAGGTACAGGACACAACGGTTGCAGAATAAGTTTGCAAGCATAAAGATGGTGGGCAGGTGGAGGATGTGAGAACAGTTTTAGAGTGATTCCAGGAACTGGTAGAGTCTCCAGAGAAATGGAGCAAACAGATTTTGCTGGCCTTCTTGGTGAGCTGTTCCCCTTGATATGCCAGATCATCTCATCACCGCTCCCCCATCTCACTTGGCTCTTAAGTTCCATGAAAATGGACTATTCACTAAAAAGCTTAGAGACTCCTGTTTGTGTATCTTGACCAGTTTTCTGTGCAGTCGTGCAACCCAACATGAAAACCGCCAGGACTTTTTCAAACAGATAAGCTCAACAACACAAGTATTCAGACACTCCTCTTATGGAAATGATGTTTTCAGAGTTAACTGCTTTGAAGTGACTTTGTGCCAGAGTGGTCTAAGCAGCTTTTGATGGGCACTTAAAAAGATTTCTGACCCTGAGAATGGTGAAAATAATTCATTAGCTTCATAATATTATGCCTGATATCAAAGCTATCAAGAAATGATGAAGTACTGCTCTCTGATTACAGAGATGGAATTTTTTACCTGTTATAGGAAAGGAATTGGCCATCTTTTGATTATACATCTGGGTTCAGGGTTCAAGGAACAGAGTAAGCAAACTTTTACTGACTTAAGAATTAAAAGTGGACTTCAGGAAAGAAATCTCTTGGGGAACTTGTCAATGGATTTTTTGTATTTCTGTATGTCTGATATAATGAGGAATCAACTTCTTCCCTCTGGTTTTTTAACTCTTTTAAAAAGAGGACTGTAGTGTTTCAGTGATGAATGTAACTGAGTGCATAAGAAAGAAGAAGCTGATAATGTCAACTTTCAATCACATTGAGTTGAGGAAAGAAGAAATAATGGTGTGCCCTCTAGAAGTTATTATGGGTAATTTCCATAAAAGTTAAGTAAATGAAGTCTGAAGCTCAATTAAACAACATCTTTCTGTCTTGTGTGCCCAGGACAATACATTGTTTGCTGTGAATAGACCACCCGAGGGCTGGTCATGTGCTTTGGTAGAAATCATAGTTTTGTCAAACAAAGCAAAAGACATAATTATAGCCTTTTTTTATTAAAAAAACTATTTTAATTATTATTGTGCATTTCCAATTAGAAATGCATTAAGCAGTTGCCATTAGAAGCTTAAAAGTATGAAAACAACAAAAGTCTGGAGAATTTGTGCTGTGAAAAACTCATCCTGATTTGGCTCCAAGTAGCACCAAGAGCAACAGGGATTCCTACCTCCTTCATCTACCCCCCTCTTTTTAGTTTTTCTTTTTTTTGGAAGAGAGGGTGGAGGGAAAGGGAGGTTGGTGGCTTTATTTTTCCTAGACAAGAAAATCCTGGAAGTCACACAGTCACAGATGTGACCACAGAATAAAAATATTACTTTTGAAGATGTAAATGGTTGCAGTATGAAATATGTCGTGCCTAACCATGTGCATTATTGGTGTTATGAGATTTATATTCCTTGGATATATGAAGTCTAGATAGCATAATGTTAAATACCTGTGAAATATAATAAATGGATGCAGATTGAGAAGGGAGTATATGCTGTTCATAGGGAGTATATGCTGTCTTTAGGGAGTTGATGGAATTCTACACAGTGTGGAGTGGGAAGAAAAAAGCCCCTTTGAAAGATCACTTTGTTGCTTCAATAAGCCTAAATATAAAACCCCTTGAAATGTCCTTTTCTATTTATGGTTTACATGCACAGGTATCAATTGTTGCGCTCTGTCTAAAACTTCTGTTTACCTTTCATGTTTGCTACTTTAAGGCCTGGTCTGCTTCTGGTGCTACTTTTCCTGCAAAAGTTTAGTGTGAACTACAGATTAGGCCTTGGAGAGTGATCTCTCATCTGTAGTGCTCTGTGATACTCTGACCTTCAGTGCAATCCACTCTTACTGAGGAGTTGCTCTGTGTGCTGTCACGTTGATGCTGCTGCATCCTGTGGTCACCTTCTGCTGTTAGACATTCCTGGAGACTGGAGAAGGAATGTCTTGATTTTCTGGGTCTTCCCAGTACTCCTTGGCTGATGGTCTTGCCAAAATCACCTCTGCTTCACTCTCTTGCATTGCTGGGGCTCACTGTAGGTCCCTGATGGAAAGGGACTTACAAGCACTTTTGCAACTCTGTTGACATCAGGATATACAACCCTTCTTAGTCCAATGACTTAGGCATCCTGTGATTTGACTGAGATGCTTTTCATATCTTGTTGTCTGTGTGAAATCAAAATTAATCCTGTGTGAACTAGGAGAGACAGCTCTTTGCTTCTGTTGTGATCTTTTAAAGGTAAATCTATTGGCTTCTGCAGCACACTATAACTGGTGCTCCCTCGAGGAGGAAAATACATAGGAAACTCTATAACTTTGGATGAAAAGATGATCTCAGTGCTTACCAACTATTCAGATTGAGGCATTGGAATGCAATTCTCACTTCTCAGGGGTTATATATGTGACTAAGTCCTGTAATACTGTCTCATTTTGGACTTGCATTTCGTCTCAAACTGCTTTGCTTTTATATTATTGTAACATCTAAAGTCTCAGGCAGGGTCCAACAACCCAGAAGGAGAAGGGCAGTACACAGAGCAACAAGCATTTTCTAATCCTAAGCATTTACAGTCCAAGTATTAGAAAAGAGGTGATAGATAAAAAAAAGACCAAGAAAACACAGAGAAAAAAAATCTCAACAGAGTAGGTATGGTACATCAGTAACTCGATCTGGGACTAGATTTTTAATGTGCATTACAGCAATGCAAGTTTTAGTAATATATTATTACTATTATTGCTTTTTTCCCTATTGTTTTTTTTCTGGATTTTACCTAATGTGTACTGGGCCATTAAAATCTTCATCTTTAAGATGATGGACTGTATCTTTTTTTTTCTGACCAGTGAAGAAGGACATGAAAACTTAGGGAAATACAGGACTAATCGTTGTCTTTATTTCATTTTCCAAATATTTATCTGGATTGAATAGGACCCTTAAAGTTTGAGTGGATGACTTTATCAAAGTTAATTGTGAGTGGATTGCAGCAGAGAAGAATTGTAAATGAGCTAATTGCAACAGAATATCTTGCACAGTTAAATCCTTCAGGCAAGACCTGCTGCCACGAACACCTTTAACTCCTCCCTTGGATTGGGGAGTGAGGTTTGCAGTGACACAGAGCTGTGACAGACACCTTCAGCTACAAATTTACAAAGGTCAATGGAATATAAAGGCAATCTAGAGCATCTACAGTGTGTGCAGTATTAGCTGGTGCTGGCAGTGGACTGTGGCAGAAAATCAAAGCTGCTTCCCTGGCACACATCTTCCCCAGTTTGGGTACCCAGAGGGAAAGAGCTAGTGGGAATTGAACATCCTTCACTGTGCCTATAAGTTGCTACAAGAAAGCATGTTACAATGGGGGTGTGTTTCAACAGCTAGGTGTATAAATCATAAAATATAACAAGGACTGTGTATAATAGTTGGTGTTTTGTAACCCCAATGACTCACTGTTTCTTTCCTAAGAAGAGAAAGTCATTGGAGCCACCTTCTGTGGCTGCCTGAAAGGCACACCTTTGCAGGTCCCACCTGCTGCTCTTCACTTAGCACTTGATAAAAATCTCTTCTCTTGCTCCTCTCTCCACTAACCATGAGCCAAGAAGCATTCTTCTGTCACTGCTGGTTCCATGTGCCAGGTGGATGGACATTGCAGGAGATTTTCATCATACTGCTTATCAGCTACTTCTACTTCATGACACAAATATCTTCTCACTCTCAAACCCTCTGGGAGAAATTACCTTTAATTAGTTCATTCTGTGTAGGTTATCCAGATACACTCTTTAATAGCAGTGTTATCACATTTATTTCCCAAGTAGCAGTAATTATGATTGAAGAGAAAAATAAAAAAAGGTTTTAGAGTCCATATTTAGACCCATTTTCCCACTCTTTCAGGCATGAGATGGTGGCTTAACACTGTTTTCTTTACCAGATTGTTTGTCAGACTGAGTTCTGGAGAAGAGCATTATGTCCCATGGAGGAGCTGGAGAGGTTTCCAGTGCTGACTGATTTGCTCTGGCACCTGATGTGCGTGCCAGCAGCCATCTCATCAGGGGGATGTGGACGTCACTGTCACCATAGAGACAGCAAGGAGGATTCAGTTTCAAAAGGTGAAGAGAAGCTGGGAATTACGAAGGTAAGGCTGGGTCTGTCTCTCAACTCATGAAGGATTTTAAAATGATGCCATATTAAAAGGATGCCACAGTAGAGGAATGCTCTACTGCATATTTATACACATATGGAGATATGTGCATCTAAGTATTGCTACATATGCATATGTTTACATGAACTCTTTTGAATAGACTTGGGTGCAAAAGAACCCAATGAAGGTTTTTCAAATAGCCTGCTAATGTTCTGCTTATGCTCCTCCAATTAATTTTTCTTTTACAGGTGGCGTAAAAAAATACTTGAGCTCTGTTTATATTTTATTTTAAGAAGCCATAAAATACTTGCTACCTCAAGATTTTCTGTATTGTACAGAGGCTGAGTGAGCTATGATGTGTTATAAACTAATGTTCACTTCTGTTACCTTTTTGTGATCTTCTGTTGTGCTCTAGCAATGCCAAGGATGTAAAGCAGTGGTGAGTGTTGAAAGGCAAGGCAGAAATCAGCCATGAGTCATTGTTTAATCACATGGGACTTTTAAAGCCTGGTCTATATTGGTCCAGGACAGCTTGCAGACCACTCTCTGCCCACTCTTATATCAGATAAAATCATGCCTCCTGAGGGCTTACCCCATCACTTGCAGATGGGGTAATATACTCACTCATGGACTAGTTTTAAGCTTCAGTTTGCATGCTTATAATCCCCAGCAGGGTGCTGACCCCAAAAGGATGTTTCTCGTACCTTAGAAGCAAAAGATAACTTCACAGATATGGCTCTGAGGGGAGTGGTGACAAGGAGAGTGGTTCATCCAGCAGAGCAACAGATGAACTACTGAGTAATGCCATATAAGCATTACTGCAGAAAGGGTGGTAGAAAGCTTATAGGGACTGATAAAAGACCTTGTCTGCACTGCCATGCAGTGCTGGATGCCACTGGAGAGGATGGGGCTGGGTGCATGTTTCTGATCTTGGGCCAGGGATGATCAAAAGAGCCCTTGAGCTCCTCTTGTCTCTGCCCAGCCCACCACAGCTCCAGCAGGAAATAGCCACAGCACAGCAGATTTTTTAACCATGATACACTTGACTTGACAGCTGAAGGAAGTCTGGCGTGGGAGCCAAATCTATTGGCTTTGTGTCAGCTCTGGGGTATCTTTCCTGTTTTGGGAATTCCCCAATGGGGAGGTACCACTGCTGTTTGGATCAGAGCTCAGATCTCAGCCCCTGGGGCTGTCCACTCTGGGAGATGGTTTTGGCAAGGATAAGTAATTTTTGCTATTTTTAAGTCTCTTTGATTTTATAAATAGCTAAGTGACAAGTAAAATTTTTGTATTCACCCTATGGTTGAATTTTCTGCAGGGATGTTTGCATGTGTGCGTAATACCATCTGTATTTATAATTCCTATTGTTGTCGTCACTCACACGTTTTCTGCAAACAGAACAAAAGGCAGCTCCCTTTGCAGTCAGCTTATGGTCCAGCTGCTGTGCAAAGGCAGTGGAGGGCACAGAGAGCGCCTGGGGGGCACAAGGAATCCTTGAGATAACATTGCTTGGGTTTCTCTTGTCAGACCTCTACAAACCATGATAATACACATAGGCTTCATGCTAATAAGAGGCAGCTAGGGTGTATGTGAAGAACTGAACTGTCTATTTACATGCAGCTGGGGTTTGCATTTTTGGGGGTACCACTGTTGTGACATGTAAATGGCTGGCTGGTAACAAACTACATTTTTAACCGATTTTTTCTGATGACTGCTGCAGAATCCTGTCTACCCAGATTTTAGTCATTCACCTTGACTTCTGTTTTAGGAGCCTTCTGACCAAATTGATCTTTGGTATCAATATGAAAATCTGTGCTGGTGAACCTTCAGGTTTGACTCACTTTCTGGGATCGGCTTATATCTCAGTTATGGTGCACTCTCATCATTAATCGTTCGATCATGCCTTTTAGGAGAATAGAAATTGTGATTATGTTAGATTCAGAATTCATCCAGTTCAGTTCCCTGTCTCCCATGGTGGTGGTCTCCAGCTGTTTCGGAGAAAAGAAAAAGAAATTCTGTGTTAGGCAGGAAGTAGATAATCTGTTATTTTCTCTAAGCTCTAATAGAAACTTTACTTTCTTCAACAGACAAACCATTTTCCAAGAACCTGATTACCAATTAAGATTATTACAAAGCCAGATGTTAAGAGAGGAGTTGGATACCAGCATTATCTATGGGATCTTATCCAAAAGGTTTTACTGATGTTGAAGCCACTTCTGAGTGGCTGAGCAGAAGGAGAAGGACTGGACATAAAGATAGGCATGACATCCAGCCTAGAGCCCTGAGCTTGGCATATTCGATCAGTTGCTCCTTGACTAGAGGGGCTAATTAGACACTCCTCTGCTTGCTCATCCCCTACAATCTGCTCTTGCCATAGCACGTATATCCTTTATCTGCTGGTAGGAGAATTGAAAACAATACCTATTCTAGTAAGCACTACCTTTTTTCCCCTGCTCTTGTAAGTGGTGTGGGTAATATAATTCCTCTGCTATTTATAATACCCCTCCTATAATGCTTCTCACTTGACAGCATGTGTGGTCAAGACCTTCATCTAGAAATTATATAGTAACAACATATTTTTTCTTGCTTCCTACAGCAGAAATATTTATATGCACCAGGTTTATATCGTAGTCTTACCAGATAGTACAAGAAGTAAAGCAACCGCAGCTATCCTGTTTGTGGTATTATTCTGCAATATTTTCACTTCTTCATAAGATTTCCTGAGGTTTTCTTTGGCTCAGGCTGTTATGACTGGCTACAGTTGTGTTTTTGCTTTGAGGATAAGGGAGTTCTTGTCTGCCATCATGCCATTGGGTTTGTTGGCATATAGTTAATTTACCAATTTGTGTTGAAAAGGTAAGCCAAAGATAATGCGATAGTGATGCTGGGCATGATTTCAGAATATAGAAATGTTTACTCACTGTCAGCATCTAAGGTGATCATAGTGATTATTGCCCCAAATTAGATATCACTTCCTTTCTACACACTTCCATATGACAGGTTATACGCTTGGGTTTTTCCAATTGCCTCTGAGTTCAATTCTTCAAAGATACTTAAGATACTTACAAGACTGTTTATTTTCAGCTATGCTCATTCTATAAGAGGATGAAAGAGACAAAATAACTGTTCTGAGTGCTTGGTGTTATTGTGAGGGTATGCAATCTCTTTTTACATGAATCAGTGGACTTTGGGGCGTTTTCCAAGTGTGTCTAAACCCCCCTGTCTGTTGGTCTTTCTCTCAGATTGGGCCCCAGCCAGCAAGAATAAATTTGCAGGCAATCTAACCAGGATTTTTCCATGCGATAAAGGGAAAATGATGAAGAACTCTAAGCTCTGAACAGATGACTCAGTGTCTCTGGTGCTGAGTTAGACCTATCACTGTATCCATTGCAGAGGCACGCAGTCCACACCCAATTTCATCCTCTACCCACACACAAATGTGTCATCTATCTGTGCATGACTGAAGTGCTCATATCAGACACATTTACCTGCCAAAATTGTGGGAACAGTCCTAAAAGGTTATCTGCTCCCAGCTCTTCAAATATTTCTCTCCTCTCCAATCATTCTGTCCCCTCTTTGAAGTTCTTTCATCATCTGGGGGGTCCACTCGTGCACGTAGGTGCATATGGGAAAATTGTATTTGAAAAGCCATTTGTGAGTCATGTCAGTCTAAGGAAAACTAGTGCAAGGGACCCAGTAAGCTAAAACAATATAGGTAATAGAAATGGATCATCTTGCTTATTTTAGATATAAATATTTTCTCTTAATGCCAAGTATTCCATGAAAAGATTAGTTTGGATTAGTGTAATTGATAAAGGAATATGCTCTTTGTTTCCAGGAATAGCAGAGGATTAAAATGTGGATGTATCTGTCATCCATATGCAAGTCATGCTAGAATAAGTACAATTTTATGAAACTTAGTGCTATGAAATTCATTCATGTTCACCACACTGTGTGAGAGAGGCTTGTGATATCATCCAACTAATATGAAAAAATTACTTTCTAAGCTAAAGATATGTGGACAGGTATATCTTATGGTTATATATTAAACTTACAAATATATAAGAGATGTAGCCGTCCATGGCCTTGGTCAAGACTTTAGCATATGCTTGTGTGTATCTCTGAGATTAGGAACTCTAAGCAGGGTTCTCTTCTTTTTTTTTTTTTTTTTTTTAAGTATAAGGCCCCCAAGCCATCTTTCAGAGCACAGGACATCCAGAGTTTCCTTAGGCAAAATATAATGAGCTTTTGTCTCAAAGCAAAGTGGAACCTGAGGCATGGTTCATGACAAGGTGGTTTCTAAGCTACCCTTGCTAGAAGAGAAAGAGGAGATGTGACCTCCTATCTGGGAAGAGTTGTTCTAGGTGTTGCTCACAGACCAATTGCTTTCTAATGCTAAACAGCCTGGAGATGGAGGAAAGGGAGATTTCTTCTGTGGAGCCGTGAAAATAGGGGAATAGAAATGGAGGGAAAATCAGTTTCCCTATTCTCCTTTACCCCTCAGAGGACTAGGGGATCAATGCCTTCTGAGGAAGGGATACATAGGAGCATTGTATAAGACCAAGATTTAGAGCAGGTATTAAATTTCTCTTGGTTCACGTTCCTTTATCTGTCAGTCCCACGAATTCCCAAAGTAAATTGAAACCAGAAGATTTCAGAGTCCTACTTCTGAACCGAGTCATGGCTGATTCACATCCTGCCTTACCTGACATTGCACAAATGATCAAGAGAAAACAGCATGATGTGACTGCTCTGTGGTAATTTAAATGAGAAGGATGGTTGCTGGTATGCATTTCTCAACATGTGGTACAGCAAAATACTTTTTTTTTCAAAACTACCAGCAACAGCCATTGCAGAACAAAGAAGGCACAGGCATTAATCTGGGATAATGATGGACAAGAGGTAGAAGGAGGATCTGAGAAGATCTGAGTCTTCTAACGTGTGACAATTTTTACTGGAAAACCAGGAGCACAGGTTTGACTAGTTCCCAAATGAGTCAATTTTTTGGCTAGTATTTGAGAAACAACTTACAGTATTAATGGCAGTAATACAAAGGAAAGAGAAAGATCTTTATCCTTCATTTTCACTTTGGCTTTAGTTAACTTTTATATATAAAAATATTTAAATATAACTCTGTAAATACACTCTGTGTTGTTAGTCTCTTAGTTGAAATACAATTGCATAGGACCAGGAACAAGTAGGAGCAAAGCATTTATTCTGTAAGTGACAAGTGGCGTTGCTCAAGGGTTGGTGTTGGGACCAGCACTGTTAAATATTTTTATTGGCCCCATGGATAATGGGATTGAGGGCACTCTCAGCAAGTTTGCCAATGGCACCAAACTCTGTAGTGTGGTTGACATGCTGGAAGAAAGGGATGCCATCCAGAGCGACCTTGACTTGAAAATCTTGAGAGATGGCCCTGTGCAAACCTCATGAAGTTCGACAAGGCTGAGTACCAGGTCCTGCAACTGCATCAGGACACTCCCAAGCACAGATATGGGCTGGGTGGAAAATGCATCGAGAGCAGCCCTAAGGAGAAGGACTTAGAGGTGTTGTTGGCAAGAAGCTCAAACATGACTGAACAATGGGTCTTCACAGCCTGGAAGACCAACAGCATCCTGGGCTACATCAGAAGAAGCGTGACCAGCTGGTCAAGGGACGGGATTCTGCCCCTCTACTCAGCTCTCATGACACCAACCTGGCTACTGTGTCCAATTCTGGGCCACCCAATATAAGAAGGGACCTGTTGGAGTGAGTCCAGATGAGGGCCATGAAGATGATCAGAGGGCTGGAGCACCTCTCCTATGAAGATTGGCTGAGAGCATTGGAGTTGTTCATCCTGGAGAAGAGAGGGCTCTGGGGAGACCTTAGAGCAGCCTTCCAGTTCCCGAAGAGGCCCACAGGAGAGCTGGAAGGCACTTTTTACAAAGGGTTGTGGTGATAGGAGAAGAGGAAATGGCTTTAAACTGAAAGAAGGTGGATTTAGATTAGATATCAGAAATAAATTCTTTGCTGACATTGAGGTGAGGCACTGGAACAGGTTTCCCAGAGCAGTTGTGGATGCTCCATCACTGAGAGTGTTCAAGGCCAGGTTGGACAGGGCTTTGAGTAACCTGATCTAACAGAAGGTGTCCCTGCCCATGGCAGTGGGGATGGAACTAGATAATCTTTAAGGTCCCTTCCAACCCAAAACATTCTATAATTTTTTGAAATGCAAACAGAGGTTTAACTAAACATGGTGTTATGGGATAATCATTACTAGCAGCCTGTGATGTTTGGGGTTTGAAGTACACTCTTGAATTGTACAATTGCTGGGAGAAAATGCATTAAAAAAAAAAAAGTCAAAAAGTTTTCCCCACAAATCAGAGACTTATCGTCTATGAGTATGGAATGATGTAGCTCTACTGAAAAATGTGGGTAACAGCCTATGGAGGCTGAAGACCTGGCACAAGATCCCTCTCAACATCCACTTGTTTTCCTCCTGTCACCTACAACTTCTTCATGTAAGAACATGAAAATTTACTGCTGATACAAAGCCCTATCTGATTGGGTTTCATATGGCCTCCCTTTTTATATCCATGATCGTGCAACATGTTTCACACCCACACATGATTTCTCAATTTCCTTCACTGCCCCTTTCAAATATCCTTGTGTTATATAAAGCAACTGCTTGTGTTTAGTAACTTTCTGCACCTGTATAGATGTTGGTCTAGGGCACTGTAGTAGATTTTCCTCACTTGGGCATGCTGAGATACAAACTGTGCCCCTGGGCTCAGTGCTGGAAAGTATTCAGTGTATTCAGTATATGCAGTAGCATGATTTGCAGATGGTGTGAAGGAAGCTGCTCTCGAGGCATCTTGTCAGCATCAAGACTGAACATTCATGGTCCAACCTGAAGCAAATTCTTTGACACCCTGGTATGAAACCAGCTTGTCCCTGTTGCCTGTGTGCCAAAGGAAGCTGTTTCTTAGTGAATGAATAGGGTATGAAGTATAGACTTCACACTGAGACTCATGTAATTACCTTGCATGTTTCAGGAGAACGGGGACTGCGTGTTCCTGGTCAGCTTGCACCCAGATGGGAGCTTATATGTTCAGATTTTTTTGAAGGATACCAGATAGGCTCTCTCTTCATTGTAACTACAGAAAAGGTTTTATATTGCTGAAACTCTTTAGGTTACTTCCCTTCTCACCTCAAATTTAATTTCTAAAAATGCCTTTCCCTCAGCACAGGAAACCAATGACTCCAGCAGTTGGGCTCAGGTGCAAGGATGGTGCTGTGAGGGACAACTCAGATCCTGTGCCGAGCCCATTATGCTGGGGCGGAGCTTTCCTTTTCTTTCCTGCACCTTTTCCCTGCACTGTCAAAGCAGGTTATCCTCCAGGGAATGGCTTTAGTGCAAGGATGCATTCCCAGTGGCTATTTCAAAATCTAGTCTCTGATTCAGGCATGACAGACTCTAAGGGTTTGAAACAAGTCCCCCAGTCTGGATAGCTTGACCCGGACTTTCCCAGTTTGTATACTCCTGCTGTCCACCAATCTTATCAGTTAAGCTTGGGGACATGTCCAAGATTACACAGTGAACCTGAATCAAAGGCAAGAAGTGAATTTGGTCCAAGTAGAATATCTCAGTTCCTGAAATGTACCACCTTCCTGTGATTTTTCTCCCTGGGGAAGGGAGAGGAGGAAAAACAAAACATTAGTGCTTTTAGCACACTGAATGTTGGCATATGCTTTGTTGTGGGATACATGGGGTGGTGAATCTGGGTCCATCTTTTTGTTAAGGTGAACCCATCTTTGAACTCTTTATTAAAGACTACAAAGTGGTTATAACTCTCGTAAGAGGACAAAACAAATACCTGCTGTTTTTGCTGATGGGAGGACCAAGAAGACTCTTGTTTCTGAGCTGTCCTGTTGTTTTTCTGTACCGCTGTTATTGCAAATGTCTGATGGAAAAAAAGGAGTCAATACACTGAAGCGTCATTGTTAGCATCATAAAACCATGACCTTAAAGACTTGACATACTTTCCTTCCATGCAAAAATATGGACTTCAGAATCTCTAGCCAAATACCATAGATAGGTCTGGTTTGTTGGCATTTAGGGCAGGATTAAGTTCTAGGAAGTTTATAGTGTGCTACTGAGGGCCAGTACTAGTATGATATTTATTGCTGTCTCAGAGAAGTTGTCATGATTCAGTACAAGGGAAATAAATAAACTCTCAAAGTTAAAGGCAAGCTTTAATGCCTAGATTTTCCTTATGTGCTGGTTTTGGCTGGGGTAGAGTCAATTTTCTTCACAGTGGCTAGTATAGGGCTATGGTTTGGATTTGTGCTGAACACAGTGATGATAATATAGAGATGATTTTGTTATTGCTGAGAGGTGTTCACATAGAGCCAAGGCCTTTTCTGCTTTTTATACTGCCATGTTGGCAAGGAGACTGAGGATGCATGGGAAGTTGGGAGGAGACACAGCCAGGACAGCTGACCCCAGCAGACCAAAGGGATATTCCATACTGTAGGATATCATGCTCAGTATGTAAAGTTGGGGGGAAGAAGGAGGCTGGAGGGGATGTTTGGAGTGATGGTATTTGTCTTCCCAAGTAACCATTATGTGTGATGGGCCTTGCTCTCCTGGAGTTGGCTGAACAGCTTTTTGCCCATGGGAAGCAGCGAACTCCTTTTTGCTTTGCTTGTGTGTGCAGCTTTTGCTTTGCCTATTAAACTGTCTTTATCTCAACCCATTGGTTTTCTGGCTTTTACCCTTCCAATTCTCTCCCTGATCCTACTGGTGGGGAAGTGAGTGAGCAGCTGCGTGGGGCTTGGCTGCTGGCTGGGGTTAAAGCACGACGCCTTATTATTCACATAAACTGACATTCATAAGCTGTTCATCTGATACAGTTATGTGGCTGAAGGAATTGTGTATGGCCAGGCAGTTAGAGGATGGGCTCCATGTTAAATTCAGCCCATAGTTCTGCAGTCATGCTATTGCAGAAGACTTTTGGGATCTCACAGAGTCCTGCTGGATTTTGCCAGAGGAGTGGCTTGCCCACACACATCTTACTGCAGCATAAACTCCTCTAATCATCTTTGTTTTGTTTTCTGTGGTCTCGATTAACTGAAACACCCAATAACCAGTTAGAAGAATGGATGTGAAAGATCCATCAGCTTCACTCATTCAACAGATGAAGATATTTCCTAATCCAGCTCTCCATTGCTCTGGAAGCATCTACAAAACCTTTTGAAAGACAAGATTTTACGTTCCTAATTCAGACATTAGAAAAAGGGGGAAGGAGGGAAGGGAAGGGGAAAAAAAAGGGAAAAAAGGAAAAAAGATAAGGAAATTTTTTAGGCATCCTTTATTAATCTCAAGAAAGAACAGTGGAGATGCCTTGCTTTTTCAGCTTAAAGATTACCTTCACCGAAGTGTAAAGTGTTAAAAGTAACTATCCAAAGGCTCAAACTTAACCTATGAGCATATCAATAACTTCAAAATCAAATGTCATTCCTTTGTGATTCATGAGTCAAAAATAAAAAAGAATTAATCCGCCCATTCTGAGACAAAGAGCCTCTTGTAATACAATTTCCAATTGCGACATGCTAAGTCTTGACTAGGAAGAGCACATCAGTGAGCCAGGGCCTGAAAGAGGCATTTTAAGCACTATATTTTGCATTTTAGTACTGCCACCTTTCTGTGAGGTCTCAATTACAGAGGAAAACCATGGGTTTTGGTCAAATGGAATGAAATGGAAGATCTACTCAAGGTTTCTTCCAAGTTCTGATTTGATGAGGTGTGGTGGCATTGTGCATAATCATCTACTTGCATGCAGATCACAGCTGTGTTAACCCTTTCAACAATCTTCTGAAATTTGAACCTACAACAGTATAACGTTATACAAATAGTCATTTAGTTTTGGTGTTAACAGTTTAGGAGGTGAATTGGCTTTAAAGGGACAGAAGTAAACCAGAGATGTTTATTTTAATATTTTCAGCTATCATGAGAAAAACCCACAAGAAAGTGTCACCTAAAATAAACATGCTATATAAGTAATGCTTGTTAATCATTGTCCAACCTATCCTCTGTGTTAGTATTGGTACTTCACAAAGGTCACTTCTGCAGTTTCTACCAGCTTCTATGGATTTCCTGAGGTTTCTAGTTGTCCCTACTTTTTGAATGGGACTTGTGTAGTATTGACAGCACACTCTAAAGTTTTTCAGACCTAACATTAGTCTTCTCATTGATTCCAGTGACTCCATACATCATTTGACTTCTGCACAGCATCATATAGTCTGTGCTGGAACCATCTGCATTGACAAAATCAGTCTGATCTAAAAAGTTGCTACTTATTAATAGCTGGATGTTAATACTGCTCCACTAAGCAATCTGTGACCCCCATTGTGGTATGTATTAAACCAGGCCAGCACGGGTTTCACTTGAAGCAAAAGCAGTAGCAAATGGCCACTGGTAAGAATTTTTCATCTGTCAATTATAATTTTTTTGATTCTGTTAAATAGCTAATCCCCAGTCAGTAAATGAACAGGAATGAATTAGGGTGACAAGAAAGCGTATATGATCTCATGTTATAGCAGCACCCTATTTAACTTTGTCTTAAGTCTGCTGTTAACATTTGCATGAGCGAGACCTCTGCTATTTAGGGTAGAAAAAAATCATGCTGAAATTTCTGGTGGAAAAGAGCTTAGTATTTGAGCTATCTTATGTACATTTCAGTGCTTTTAGTTTTTAGAGTGTGACTGATCAACAAGTAAGCATCTGAAACTGCTTTCACCTACAGCAAATAAATATCTGAAGCTGCTTTCATCTTCAGCAAATGAGAAACAGTTCTCTCAAGTCAGGGAAATTATACCAACCTGAAATCACTGAAGAGATATTATACTGAACTCCTTACGTCCTTAATTTGATATTTGAGGAAGGGAGTGAGGGAGGGAGGAAGGAAGGATGAGGGATCAGAAAAAATGAAGTGCAATCATGTCTTTTAGTTCTGTAGAAATTTTCACACATTCTCTCACTACAAATGTTCTCAGTTGGAAGTGAGTTTATGTATTCTTCTGTTGCGTTCAGTAAAGTAATTAATGTGAAAATAAAGTGTATTTTTCAGGATTGAGACATAAATTACAGATCTCCTTCTCATTTAATGTCTTCCACTTAATATGTAATATGTTTTTAAATTCTCATAATTGTCCAACCCAAACCCTAACTAGGCAATCAATGAACCTGTAGACTGTAGTGTCTTAAATGAGTAAATTACATGCTTTGAATCCTTTTCTGAAGTAGTGAAAAATGCAATATTAATAGCTATTTTTCGATAGGGTGTGACCCAAACTAGCAAAAACCAAGAAATCCAAATGTCACTCATTCTCCTAACAAAGCAAGTGATGGTCTGAATACAGTTTCTGCTGGTTCAGTGTACCTACTTCTCAAGTGAAACTAGCTCTTCCAAGATGAGCTATCGAAATGTAAGTACATCACTAAAACCTTAAAAAACTTTTGATTACCCTGTGTGGAAAGGAAAATTCATCGCTTTTTAACTTTCAGACTGTCCCAGCCCAAAACTGAACAAACTTACTGTAGGACAGCAAGTTGTACCCCAGTGGGTGAGAAAAAAACAGGCTTCCCTGTTCTCCAAGGCAGCAAACAGGTGAGAAGACACATTATGTGTGGACGTCCTCTCTGGAGACAGGCTGGACTGCTGCACTGGTAGTATGTCTCCTTTCTGGTTCTAAATCCTCAAGTCTTTGCTGCATGATACCTCAGTGAAGTTTTTTGTTGTTGGTTCATTTGTTTGTTTTTTCTTTTTAATTAGCTATACCTATTGCAATAGGGAATTGCTGGTACACTCTGTTCTAGGTCTCACACTGTTAATCAGTGCAGTTTTTTGCTTTGTTCTGCTGATGGAGGAACATAACTATTTTTCTTAGTTTATGGGACTGACAGTGAAATTTAATGTCATTATGGGGGTCTAGTTTCAGCACATACTTTCTATAATGGGAAAGCTCACTTAAGGATAATCTTTTTCCTTGACGAAGTTTGTTGTGCCCTGGTTGTGGTGGCACAGCTACGTGCAGGACCAATGAAGTGGTTCAAGGTAAATAATAAAAAAGGAAAGTGTTTTGGGACAGGTATTTTTAACCTGGCTTAGATCTACAGTAATATCAGCCCAATGAGATGGCAGTGAAGCTGCATCCCAGGGACAGGAACGAATGGTTGGAGAGAAGAAGGGGGCAAAGGGCAGAAACTTATTAAGCTGCTGTGTCACCAAGGAGAACCTGTCAAGGGATTGCTGCTGACTCTTCTTCTGTATCAGAGAAAGTCGTGCAGAGAGTGTCTCAGTTTTACAGCTACTTCTAACCAAGCATTGGTTAGAAACCAGCTGTGGGCCTCTTGGACATACTGTTTATCCCAAAATGCAGGAATTTGGAAGAAGTCATGTTTGACTATTCTTTGCTTGCTCAAGGTCCTGAGGTAGCTGTTTTTTAGATGTTGTAAATGAAACATTGCTAGCATTTATTTCAAAGGGAGATTTGGTCCAAGAATTGAAATCTTGGAGTCAGAATTCCAATTGCTAAAACATGCCAAGCATGCTATTATTGACTGAAAACTAATGGAAACCACTACAGACTTCAGACTGGGTGTGTCTGAGTCTTATCAGCTAACTAGATCTTAAAAACCAAGCTGCAACTCTGCTTATTAGTAAAAATATGTCCTTATAGAACTGCCATTTCTAATTAGCAGTATGTGGTATGCAAACAGCGCTGTTAAGTCCATATCTATTTTGTGTCACTTTCTCAGTTATAAATACTATTACCTCAGTTTCCCTTCATTTGTACTTGGTGGTTATGTCTTGTACCTGACAGAGGAATGCACTCACTGGGTTGGATATATTGATGTACATCTATAGTCAGTGTTAGCTGGCACACCGAGTGATATAAGGAGGCGTAATGTATGAACAAGTAGCCTATGTTGTTTCGTGCTGACACGTATATGACACTAATCCAGAAACTCATGCCAGAGGCAAGCGAAACCACTAGAGGTATTCCTTCTGGGACTGCTCATATGGTATGATTTCTGTCTCTTTGACTGAAAGAAAACTCTACTGGTCAGTAGCAGTATTGATATCTGAAGTGGTATGTATGGAACAAGTGTATCTTTTACAAGATGCATTTTCTTGTATTTTCCAGTGTATCCTTGCTTATATTCTTGCTTAATTCAGAGAGGAGATCCTTTAACATTACACTTTTATAAATATATTTGAAATTTCGATGTGTGACTAATAAACAACAAAACTGAATTTTTCCTAGTGCAGATCACCTGAGCTATTTGCAGGGAAACTTTCTCAGAAAACTATGCTCCAGTAATTGTAGGCAGATTCCACAAAGGAATTCCCTAATTTCTGATTGTTTTACTTTTCTTTGTAGTAGTAGTAGAAACCAGAAAACGAATGGTAGACGTTCATGAGGAAGTACTAAATCTATAGCTAGTAAAAAGTGAAGTCACAAAATTAACTATTTGCTCCCTGAAAATAAATTAGGGAGGAAACTTTAAAACACTTTTAAGAAGAAGTTGGGGCTGTTGTCACAAATATTTACTGATGGTATTTTCTACTTAGATTTTTTTATTTACCTTTGCAAATGATGTCTCCATAGATACTACAATGTTGTTTTTTGCACAAGCAAAATCATTCACTGGTTTTGTCTCTAAAGCGCATATATATATATATATATATATATTAGGATTTCATGTACAGCTCAGTACCTCCATGTAACATTCTGCTGTAATGTGAAGGCCATGTTATTTAAGAATTACAAGTCACAAAACTTTCTGTAACGAAAAAAACCTTTTTTATTTACTGGTTAAGAACTGGAATGTGGTTGGGAAGGGAGAAGCAAGGACAGTGACAGTGCTGAGGTTCCTGGTATCATGATGTTGCATCCAGAGGGGTCTGTAGAAATTCACCATGGCTACTAGAGTCACGGGGGTAATGAGGAACATTCTTGTGCCTGTTTTGCAAGAGGAAAACTGGAGGAAAAAGAGATTTAGGCTTGACGATGACCATGAGGAGAATGATTTTCTTGCTGTGCTCAGTTCCCCAATCCTGCTGCCTGCTACCATTTTGATCTGAGCTGTTTCCAAGCTTTGCAGTGGGCATCTGTGCAAAAAAAAAAGAAAAAAAGAAAACAAAAAAAACCTGGCAAGAAAGAGTGGGAGTTTGTCATCCCATTCTGGAAAGCCTTTTGTCCAGGCTGGGGCTGGTTTCACTCCTCTCCCAGTACTGTCAGATGATGGTCACTAAAAATTTCAGTACTCTCAAACGTGAGCCCTGTGACTTCATCAGGAGACGATTATCCATAAGCAGCTCTGAAGCTAGACTCTGAAGTGTGTGGTGCTTTCCATTTGGTGGGAAATGGGAATATTGGAATGGTGGCACAGAAACTAAAATTTGGTATTTGCAACTTCCACAGGAATTGCCAGCATGACGTGATGTACTGGTTTTGACTGAGATTAAATTTCGTTATAGTAACTTTTATGGGGCTATATTTTGGGTTTGTGATAGGAGTGTTGATAACTGGGATGTTTTATCTATTGCTGAGCCGTGCTTACAGAGTGTCAAGACCTTCTCTGCTTCTCACACCACCCCATCAGTGAGTGGGCTGGGGCTATGCAAGAGGTTAGGAGGGGAAAGAGTTGGAACAGCTGACCCCAGCTGACCAAAGGAATATTCCATAACATATGGTGTCATGTCCAGCAATAAAACTGAAGTGAGGGGTGTGGGTGAAAGCCACTTGAGGACTGGCTGGACATCAGTCAGTTGGTGGTGAACAATTGTTTTCTTTTGCATCACTTTTTTCTTGTGGTTTCATTCCTCTCCCTCTCCTTCCCCACCTCCCCCCCACCCCACTTTTTTTTTTTTGTTCCTTCTTTAAAAAAATAAATTCTGGCAGCCCAGGATGTCAATTGTATCTTGAGCTGCATCAAAAGAGGCATGACCAGCAGGTCATTGGAAGTGATTCTACCCCTCTATTCTACTCTCATAAGACCCCACCTGGAGTGCTGCATCCAGCTCTGGAGACCTAAGCACAGGAAGGACATTGGCCTGTTGGATCAAGTCCAGAGGTGGGTCACCAAGATGATTAGAGCAATGGAGCACCTCTCTTATGAGGAAAGGCTGAGAGAATTGAGTTTGTTCAACCTGGAAAAGAGAAGGCTTCAACGTGTTCCATCTGCAACTTTCCAGTACCTGAAGGGACTCTAGAAGAAAGATGGAGAGAGACCATTTACAAGAGCATGTAGTGACAGGACAAATGGGAATGGCTTCAAACTGGAGTGGGTTTAGATTAGATATTAAAAAGAAATTCTTTACTGTGAGGATGGTGAGATGCTGAAACAGGTTGCACAAAGAAGCTGTGGATCCCCCATCCCTGCAAGTGTTCAAGGCCAGGTTGGATGGGGCTCTGAGCAACCTAGTCTAGGAAAAGCGTCCCTGTCCATGGCAGGGGGATTGAAACTAGAGGATCTTTAAAGATCCTTCCAACCCAAAACATTTTATGATTCCAAACTGTCTGTATCTGAGTTTTTGCACTTTTACCCTCCTGATTCTCTCCCCTATTCCATTGGAAGAGAGAGTGAGTGAGCAGGCGAGTGATGCTTAGCTGCCTACTGAAGTTTATCAATAGAAAAATCATGTATCTATCTATTTTTTCAGGCACACAGAAAAAAGCTAGGAACATCACAACCTATCAAGTAATTGAATGTGATCTTAATTTTGAGTGTGTTAATGATCTTTATAAAGACATATTTGCAGTAAGCTTCTTACTTTTTAAATTTAAAAAATAAAAAAAGGGAAAGTATAGAATGGATCTGAGGTTACTTTGAAGGACCTGCTCCCAAAATTGATGATGAAAGAAGGATAAGCACAGTGCTTGTGGCTTCAAAGGTCAGTCCTGCTGAATTTAAGTGACTGATGGATTCTCTGCACTGGAGGTGCAATTTTCCCCTGAAGAAATACTTCTTAAAGACCATTGCTGGCTACCTGGTATTTATGAGAGAGTCCAAAGGGAATTACAAATAGGTTGTTAGGGTTATCATTTACTCAGTGGTTTCTGCTGATATTGTAGCACAGAGATCCCACAGCACTGCTTCTTATCATGTGATAAATTGTGTACCAGGTGAAGGTGAGAAAGGAGCGAAGACAGCCACCATGATGACAGACTGTTGCTTTGCTGCTCCTGCTATGAACCTGGTATTTCTCTGCCAGCAATCACCAACACCTTAACTGAGCCTGGCATTGCTTTCCTTGGCCAGCGATAATGTGCCTGTGCATTTGGGTGTACTTTAAGGAGACGCTGGGTACATGGTTACAAACAGGACAGTTTTTCCGCTCTGCATACCAGCATGGTGAAAACAGTATATTTTACAGCTACATTTGCAAGACCCTTGTTGTATACTGGCTTTTCATGCAGTCCAAGTCATTTCTAGTAGTTGATACAGCATAAAATATCCACTACTGTGAGAAAGATGCACTTGAGCATGCTCCAGTGGAAAGGTGTGTTATTTTGATCTCTTCTGGATGCGGGACTGGTGGTCGGAGCTTGTTAATGGAGCTGTGGCGCTAAGAGTTATTTTTGTTCAGTTCTCCAATTCCTCCATTTTTGCATTAAAAATAGATTACTTTCACTACAGAAAGTCATTAATATATCTTGTCAACTTAATCTAGCATCCTTAGTTTTTCCTCTAGTAGAAAATAAAGCATAATTGGGCAAAAAAAAAATTGAAAAAAAAGGTGAAGGTATCCGCTTTAAGAATGTCTAAATAATAGTTTTTTTTACTTTGCCGTTTTACTACAAATGTACCTAAAAGTAACTGAAGTCCAACCCTTAATCATGCAAAACACATCAACTGGATATAAAATAAAATATCTGGTGGGATCTCAAATATCTTTTATGTTGTGTTTTGATTGATGGAAAAATCATGTACTCTCTTTCTGCTGTACTCTTTCAGGATTGCAAGCTAGTTTAATGCTAATGATTCAGCTGTTATCCAGCTAAAGAAAATAGGCTGGTGAGGTTAAGTAAGGCAACAGTCAACATCAGTTAATGCAGTGTTGAATGTGTTGCCTGTTTGGTATTATAAAAAAATAAAGAAAAAATGATGTCTAGCACCCTCATTTAAAAAACACAACAAAGTGTCCCCTGCCCAAGCAAACTAACAAAAAAAATTCTCAGAAAACCTAAATAATAGGAAGTTCCCGAACTCTAAGAAAATCACTGTTTAGGCACTAATGTTATTAATATCTCCTCTGAACTCATTGTTTGTCTACCTTACTCGATGATCTCAGAGGTCTTTTCTAATCTAATTGGTTCTGTGATTCTGTGATCTTTGTCTGTGCTGTCCTTGTTTGGTCAACCACATTCTTTAAGATGAAACTCCAAGTCTTTCCATTAATGTTTAGATTCCTTTGACTATTACGGCTTTGGAAGTTCTTGTTGTTGCATCTTTGTCTCCTCTCCAATGAGCAGAGGTTGACCATGGATGAAAACACTGAATTTACAGCTTACCTCTTGATCACTTCTCTTCTGCTGACAGCTTCTTGCAATTGTCCTTTGAAAAGGGAAGGAGCCCCTTCAAACTTTTACTGCCTTTGATTCATACAGATGGTTCCTTTTTGCTGCTCGTTTGAGTCACAACAAGGAATATGCCATGCCATTGGGCTTGAAATTAGTTACCTGTTGCATTCAGTGGATGTACAGTTCCAGTATCTGGAAAAGTAAAGCACATACTACCTTGTCCTGGAAACTCATCCCAGATTTTGGAATTGGGACTCTGGGGTTGTTTTCAGAGACACAACGACTAGTTACATGACCTGAGCCTACCTGCATGGTCTTGCTGGGGCTTTATTTTCAATATCACATAATGCCATGGAGCAGAGAGCATGTTTTTTGTGACAGACATGGGCTATGGTGCAGGAGCTGTTTGGGCAGGGCTGGCTGTAGGAAGAATGGGAGCTGCTGGAATTGCAGCCCCCAGCATTGCTTCAATGGCCTTGGCACCCCAAGAAGGGCACCAAAATCGAGGAGTGATGGCAAAGGTCAGCAGGCTCTCAGAATCAGCAAAAGCTCAGATCTTCATTCATTACTGAGCAGCTAGAGCGACAATGCAGCCTTTTTCCATGGAGTATTTGTGGCCCTGTCCACTGTCCATTGTATTGATTTCAGTGAAATTTCAGCGTGTACTCAGAGTTAGGCACTTCTTTGCTGGGTGCCCTCAGGAGAGAGGGTTTCCTCAACTGGGGCCAAACATGTACTCTGTACAGGGCATCTTCTGACCCAGAAGGTCAGCTAGAGCTTCTGAGTGACTCTGAAGGGATATTTTTAATTGTTTCATATCTTGTTTTGTTTTCAGACTCAGCAAAATAATCTGAATGTATGTTTGTGTAAATGCATAAAGGAAAAGCTGGCAAAGGAAGAAGCTTGTTATTCATTGTGATTCAGGTACTGCAAGTGCAGAGTCAGACTGAGTTGCCATTGATTTGAGTGAATGCAGGGGCAACCTGTCCAGCCATTTTGAATGAATAAATTTTATTCCCATATAGAGAAAAAAGTAGCTGGTATAAAACTGAGGCATTTTTGCTGATATGATATATAACTTGTAAAGTTATTGTGTGTTTGCTTAATTATAACCTCAAAGTAGAGGACAATTTTCTTCCTTTTAATAGAAATCACAGCACAAGGAATGAGGCACAAATGGGACCCAGAGAAATACCAGATCACAGAAACCTTCCTGAGTCTGACAGCTTTGGTACTGTAGTCTTCAGATAAGGTGTATGCCACAGCAAACTCTGAGTCATTTTAGTACTTACTGTCTGGGGGTAGGAATTATCTACTTCTGGGCTACTTCCACTCAAAACCTTGTTTTTGTTGGAATTCTTCATATGAGCTTAAATTATGTGGGTTTTTCATTTATATTTGTTAGCTTTTTTTTTTTTCATGATCTGATGCAAATTTGTTTTCAAAAAGATAAAGTGACGAAACAGCTCTATATCCTCCCTTTGCTCTTTGGCAAGGTCAGAGTAGGGACAGAATCAGGAAGGACCCCCCTCCGCCTCCTATCCTGGCAGGTTTCTAGGCTAGTGCTCTGCTAGTCTGTCTGTTAAACCTACTGGTATTAATAACTATGCAGACTGAAAATTCAGATATGCTACCTTTCCTTTGTTGCAGGAGGAAGCATTTTTTGCTGCAGGTCTGAGAAAGGGCAGACTGGCATGGAGAAAGAGGTAAGTGAAGAAAAACCACGCTTTGAAAAGGAAAAGTTAAAGGGACTATTCCTACCGTTGCTATTTCATAATATTATTTGTAGTGTGATGGGAGGGAAGTCAGCAGACGTATAGGCTCCTTTATATCTTTGGCAAGTCAAGGGGATGATTAACGAGAGTACCAGACAATGTAATGGTAGGAGAAGGCCCAGAGAAGTTAAACAAAAGTGCCTTCAGAATTTAGAGAATTCCCATGATCCATAGTAGGACCTCATTGTGCTTGTCTACTGTTTCTATTTTTGATTAGATTTATAAACACAGCAGCACATATTTTCATGTGGCTGGTAGCCCCAGGGCAGAGTGAGATTGACTGCGCTGAAACTGTGAGGCTTGTGAATTTCGGGCAAGGGATGGAGTGAAATAAGTAGTGTAATTGTTTTTGTGGAGTGACCGTGGGACCTCTTCTGTTCTGAATTACACATGGTTCAACCCTTTGACCCAACCAACCTCGGCAATGCCTGGTAGATCTCCTAAAGCTGTGCTGAAAGGTCCTATCAGTGACATGTTGGAACATTATCTGTCATGTGAGATGTGTGCCAACAACCATATTAAACTACATTAATTACTAGTGAGGCCATGTTTGTGACAATCTCAACTTCATTTAACCCATCATCATGTTAGTTATTGTTTAAACAGGAAGTACAAATGGGGACAATTTATGAAATCAAAATGCAGCACCAATGTTTTCTTTAATAAATTGTGTGTTTTACTTTATTTCCCTTCTAGGTTTTTTTTCACCCCTGGCATTTTTGTTCTTGTCATCAGCTCTGCAGCTTGAGTTTTTTGAGGGCTTTTCTATTTTAAGAGCAAGCAGTGAAAAGCCTACTTCTCAGTAACTAAATGAATACACCAGTGAGATTGTTGTTTCTTTAAATGCAATTGTAAATGATACTGCAGTTGACTGAAAGCACTTGTTTTCTAGCAAGAAGCAAACATGCTAAGATAGTTTGTGTATGACTGAAAGATCAAACGTGGGTTACTTCCTTGATGTACACCTTCACTACTTTACACTCCAGCTAGTGGGACTCTGCATGGCAATGCTTTCACATCTCTGGATCAGGAGTGGAGCTTATATTTCTTTTTAGTTGTATGAAACTAATTTTCTCACAGGCCTGATCCTCTAGGTGGCAAAGATTATTGTGAGTCCTCAAAAGGCACCCCAGTTTGTAGAAATTCAGAAGGACTCTTTGCACCTGATTGTTTTCTGAAACAATTCTGAATTTTACAGGGGAAGAAGCCAAAGCTCTCCCATGTGCTCCTGTGTGGCCGGCGTACAGGTTCAATCATGTTTAGCTGTGCCTGGTATTATATTAGACTAGACACATGGGGTTACATCTTCTACCTACACACTGAGGTGCTCTTTTACAACAGGGTTTTTCCTTTTGCCTTATTGTCTAGCTAGAATAGGCTTAAACAAAGTGGGGGGTTATTTGTTTATTTATTAATTGCTGCAGAGTCAGCTCAAAAACCATTTTTGACCCTAAGAAGTGTCATTCTCTTTAGCAATGAAGAGTTTGCTCTCTGCAAAATCTAACATGGAGTGCTTAAAGCTGACAGGTGCAAATTACAAGCTGTTTCTCTTTGGCTGCCATCCCTTAAATAGACAAAGTAATAGTCTAGGAGAAGGGAAGAGCTTTCAGCTCCAGCTGCATAAAGGAAAGACTTAACAGGGACTTAGCAGCTGGTTGCAAGAATTAAATGCTGTAAATACAAACTAACGCATTTGTGTGTGTGTGAGTGTGTTCACAGAGGAATATGTGTTTAGTAAGGCTCCATCCCTTTTTATTCAAGAGGATCATTCTTTGAAAACTGTGTTCTGCTTTATGTTGAAAGGCTAATGCTCTCACTGAAGTGAATGAGAACAGAAGCCAACATACCTGTTCCTGTTTACCGTCATTACACTCCTTAGAGAATTTCAGGAATTATTAGGTTCTTGGAGCCCTACCAGATTGACAATATTTCCAGATACTTGTCTTTTGGTTGTGTTCAAACAAGGCCTCAAAGGAAAAAAAAGCAAAACAAAAAAACCCCACCAAACCAAACCAACCAAACAAACAAAAAACCAAAAAAACCCCAACAACCAACAGCAAGACAACCAACCTACAAACAAAAGCATAGATGAATCTGCTGAGCTAGTTTGCTGATGTTAGAAACAGTTGTTCATATTAGGAACACCTAATTTAATTTCATGAAAGAGACATAACATGCCAGTATGTGTATGAATCTAAGGTATGCATTTCCTAAAAGGAACTAAAACTCTGTCATTCCAAAGTTGCTCTTCTTTTTGACTTCCAGCTTGCATGGGGACTGCTGTCTGGAAGCAGTAACTTTAACTTTAACTCTAAGGCTGCTGATGAGGTCTGTCTGTGTGATCTTCGTAAGCAGATAAGGGTAGGGAGACAGCTCAGAGCAGAGCTTGTTTACAGCAGGACAGAAGAAAACAGCTAGACATAAATGAGGGCTGACGGTTTCATGAAGCACAATTGGTTGATCACAGATTCAATATGACTGCCCTGAACTGAGCGATGATCCGTACAGTATGCAAAATTCACTTTCTTGCTGGTCTGTGCCCACCAGCCTTCCAGCAGCTTTCCCAGAGCCCCTCAGCCACGGCTTTGAGTGGAACCAGAGCTGAACGCAGCATTGTTGTACCCAATTCCTTTTGACAACAATCACATTCTTTTAAAAACTTCATAGGTTTTAGTTGTCACTGGTTATAAATGAGGGTTTTTTCCCTCACCATTGCTGCTGCTGCTGTTGTTGCGGTGCTCGCTGCTCTCCTGCAGATGTGAGTGCTGCAGGTTCTGGTACTCCCGATTTTCCTTTGTTTCAGTCAGTATCAGAAAGCAGGCGGTGCGTTTTAATGATGATGGTGTGCAAAAAAAAGCATTTAACGATTTAGATCACTTTTTGAATGACATGGTTACTAGTCTGCACTGTGCTCAGACACTCCTAACTCCCCTTGTCTTTGCTGTAATGCAGCACACTCAAGATAAAAAGACAGTAAAAAATAGTTAAAAGGCAAGACTTTTTATTTTTCAGCAACTGTGATAGAGATTTGAGATATGATGAATTGCTATCAGCAGCAACATCACCTTTTAAACTTGACTTTGCAAGCAAAGGACGTCCCCTTTCTATGTGCTAGTTGTAAATGGGCAGGTCTGATGTGTTTGGTTTGTGGATGCAAGTTGTACCCCCTCCACCTTCGGTGTAAACCAGCATAGCCTTCGTATCTCTTGAGGCTCTGGCCTCAAGTTGTGAAACTTCTCCTTTTTTTTTTTTTTTCTAGGAATACTTTTTTTAATGTTTATTTTCAGATAATATTCTATAATTAGAATGGAGACTTTCTATATGGATGTGTGTTCATGTGCATTTGTCTAGGTATGCTCACATAACTGGACTTTGCCTGCAAAGAGCAAGTGGTCACTGAAAGAGTTTATTTAATTCACTATTGGAAATCTAAGTTTTGCAGATATGTGTGAACTGCTTAAAAAACATTTGCTTTTGACATAAATTTGCATAAATACATAAGCTAACAAGTAGTGACTAATGATAAAATAAAGTGCCACTGGATAATTTCCTGCCTATTCTCTGATGAGAAGACAAAGTATCATAATGGTAGGGGGCTGGGGAAGGAAACCTAAAACAAAAAGGGGGGAAAGAATGTTATTTACACTGCTTAAAATTGCTCATGTGTAAAAGAGAGAAGGATGAGGAAATTGGCTGGAAATAGGTATGAAAGGAAAATGTCTTCTAATTTCCTCTGAAGCACAAAGTGACAAGAACACGTGTTGATTACACAAAGGCCACCAGTCAAATACTCTGTTATTCAGTTATGTTGAGAAGCAATCCTGGAAGAATTCCTCTCTGTAGTTGAAAACCAGGTATTGCTTTCATTCTAAAACATAAACTCATGAAAAATACATTTTTAAAACCTGATTGCATTAAGGGACAAGGGTATAATCTCTTTGTAGTAAGTAGGGATCATAAGCCTGTTACACCAACTACTTAAAAATATTAGTTTGCATTTGACTGAAGTGAATGTAGTCAGTTGTGTCACTGAAAAAACAAAATTTGGTGTTAACTGTATTGAATAGTAAAAAAAAAATCCCCCCAAATCCAATACCCAAACAACCTTCCCCCTCCCAAACAAACAAACAAAAATGCCAAAACAAAACCCTGAACAATAAAATGCCCAAGACACACATGTACACAAACCCATTCCAAAACATCAAACTCCACTACACATCTGTATTGTATGTGGGGAGGAAGAATATATTTTTTTTCTTCTTTTTACTGTGAAAGGAGCTTGTGCATTTTACAGACTTAAACAGTTGAAAATTGACTATAGTCAATATAGTGTGCAATTAGTTTTGCTAGGGAAATCTGACATGGAAAAAGAATACATGGAATGTAATACAGATCATCTTAATTCCATCAAAGTTACAGATGTGTACTGTTTTATATAATTGAAAATTTGTCCCAGAATTTTTGTCTTGATATTGTTTTCTTTAGCTGTTAACTTAAATTTTAAGGTTTTTTTTGTGATGGTTATTCACAGCATAATAAGGATAATTATCACACTGCAGTGTTACAAATACTATGGAATCTTTAAAAGTGACTCAATTAAAATTTTATGGCATGCAGGAATGCACCAATGCTTTAATATTGCAAAACAGGTATCATTTTAAAGATACTAACTGAATGAATATGTATTTTTGAATGATTTTTCAGTTGTGAAAAAATCAGAAGCAGTAGGGTAAATTTCTGAATCTATTGAACTCATGTCAAAATTATCATTAACTTCAGTTGTTCTGCATGTGGTTTGTAGGAATTATTTCTCTTATTGTATTTATTTATTGTAGCTTTCAGAGTGTGTCTGGTCATTTTCACACATTTACTTTTTAGTAGGATTTTAGTCTTAATTTAGAGGAAGTCTTAATTTAGAATTTAGAAGAATATATTTCCAAAATAACATATATGTGCGTCTGCATATATACATGTATAACAATGAAAATATAAATATCTATATTAATCTGTCAGTGGTATGGTCCAGTTATTTTTGACAGATTTATTGATTGTGTCTGCTGCAAGCACTGTTTTTCTACTGGAAATTGACACCCACAATCAAATGGGAAAGATGGATGCTGTAAAAATGCAATTTTTCAATGATTCTTGTAATTAATCCTTTTGTATTGACAGTTTCCAGGAGCTATTTTGCCAGGAGTGGTCTTTATCACTGAACAATTAAGCAACTGGCTTGAAAAAATAATGTTGGTTTTGGAAACTGCCATGTGATGTTGTAAAATAGATGGGTCTGAAGTGTTTTCTTACTTTGGTTTTGTCTTTGATGAATACTCCCAGATGTGCTTTGGTTTGATAATCTTTGCCTGTTTTGATTGTCAGCATCTGCGATAGGGGTCTGTAGCCATGTATGAGACCACGTGTGATGCTTGCCCAGTGCTGCTCAAGGTATTCTACAAAGCCAGTGCTTAGTACCTGGGCCTTCCTTAGGGTAATGTGACTATATATTTTTTGAGCCTTGTTTCCCCATGGGAATTACTGTAAAACTTTTCACAGTTCAGGTCCCCCAAGATCTCCTGATATTTAATTTCACTGTCATTGCATCTTTCTAATATCAAATGAACTTTTCATTGTTGTGATGAGTCTTACTTCCTCTCTCCCCTGGACCATGATCAGTTTTTTGTGACACCTCATTTAAAATAGTTTTGCTGTTATTTTTATTCTATTACTTTGTACTAAAGGGTAGAGCTCATTCATTTTTAGCTGCTCTGTGATGAAAAAATAAACTGGTTATGTAAGTGGACTTAGAAAAGAGGAGAACAGGGGATGTCAGGGAAGTCTGTCTATAAATATGCTACATAACTAAACTTTTCTAAATGAAATGCTGCCATTCTGCAAGTAAAATAAAGCAGTTGCTTTTGAATGTATACTGAAAGACAAGTCTTATAATGTTCTTCATTTGTTGAGGTTTCTTTGCATTAATTAAAATTGGGGAAAACAAAGTATTTTAATGTGACCTTCATTTGGCATTTGTTTTAACTTTTCTTCTATTTTATTTAATTCTTCCACTTCTGTTGTTCAATTAGTGTTTGACCCCTTTAGCAGAGATTTAAATTAAATGACATTTCAATGCCATCCCATATTTAAAATACTGTGTTAGTTGTGGATCATAAAGGATGATCTTCGTTCTTTAGCTAATTTATTCATTTAACAATTTCCCTCCAGAAGTTCCAGCAGAAGGCTCTGAAGCAAACTAAGCAGAAGAAATCCAAGTCGGCTGAATTTCTGATGGGTGAGCCTTGCTTGATGAGTTATTGCTCATAATTTGTGTAAGGATTAATTAACTAATTACAGACAAATGGCTGTGGGCGAAATTTTGCTCTTGCTTGTCAGGGTGCAATTTGTAATTATTTTAATCATTTATTCTTTTTTTTTTTTTGAGTTAATTTTAACCTAATTCTGTTTTGGCGACATTTGAGGACGATACACTTGAGTCTTTCAGCTAAGGAATTACTAGAAGGAATTTTCTGCTTGTCATTGAAATACACTTTGCTATAACGTGCTCTTCTGACCTCCTTGTTTTCTGTAGTAAAAGAAGAGAGAGCAGCAACAGAAGGCATTGAAAATCCAGCTTTTAACATCAGCAGCACAGATCTTTCAGCATATCAGCCTTCAGAAGAGAAAGTTATTAGACATGACAAGCCAGATAGCACCCTTGCAGCTCACCAACAAAAACTCGGGCTGCAAGCCCATGCTGAACCAAGAGGTGAGACATCAAACCTGATTAGCCTCAAACGCAGAGACAGTGGTTGTGTTCCCCATCCAACCTGCACACTCTGTGGCCTGTGCTGGGCGTTCCCATCCCGACATGTCCAAGCAGGCATCGGTGCAAAACCTGGGTAGGAAATCCAACATGCTGCCAAAAACGTGGATTGTCTAAATATTTAGAGACCCAGGCTTTGTCTCCACACTCAAATGACTCCCTGTGGTGGGGTGAAGGTTGTACAGGGCTCTCTGGCAGTGGGAGGGAGTGCAGAGAACCAGTGCTCATGGCAGTGCTTCCCCCTAATTTGGATTGAGTTGCGTTTTTGAGGAACTGCAGCCAGTCTGAGCACACAGATGCTGCTCCCTCACTGGCTCCCGAGCATTGAGTAGTTTTAAACAGCTTACAGATCCATGATTAATTGTTGTCCTTAGGTCTCCCATACGCCCTCAGTCAATCGGCATCTTGCCTCTGCTTCATCTTTCATTTTTTTTTTCAGCCAGTTTTGCTCAGACACTTGGAACAGGGTCCTGTTCATTCGGCTTATCAGGGGAGCAAACCTGGCTTTTCAGCTCAGTTTTGATGCAACATCCAAAAGAGTTGCTGCTTCAGGAAGCAATTTCTGTTTATTATTTTGGTTTATCCAAACTGTAGGAATATTCACTTGATGTTAGTTTTCCTTTTGCAGAGGTTTGATATCTTTTAACTTATTATTTAATTACTCCATTTTGAATTATTATTATTTCTGGATGTTATGAAAAATGGTTATTTTTAATTAGTAATCCAGTGAGGAAGAAGGTGAGAAAAAGAATTTAAAGGTATCTTGAGAAGTGTGAGGAAAATCTTGGGCAAAGTTTTAGCTTAAAACCAAAAATTCCTAAAGTCACACTCAAAATCTTCCCTAAATACCCATTTAAAAATTTACCTTATTGGAATGCGTGGTCTCATTAACTTCTAGTGGACTGTATGCATGCATGAATATGCAAATATGCATCCAAGGGCTGAGACCTCCAAGGTACTAAAATAACTAGTCTGGCTTTGAACAGCCCTGATCACCCAGTGTTTTCTGTCAAACTTGCGAGTTGCAATGCTGCTTGCTAAGTACTCTTGTGTGCCAGCTCAGGTATTTAAATGGGGAAGTGCAGCCTGGTGAGCAGACCTTCAGGCATTCACTTCTAAAATGTTGGACCTTGTTGTGTTAAGATTTTATCCTTGTGGGACTGGAGAGCCCACGGCTCCTAATGGCTTCTTGCAAAATTAGGTTTGGCTTTCCATTTAGCCTTCATGTGACTCTGTGCAACGCTACACGGAGCAAGAATTCTTCGTCTTTCCTTTGCAGCCTGTCAGAACAGTGATTAAGCAGACAAAGGGATTGATTGTTTTTTAATGAAATAGTCTATCTGGCAAAAAATGAAGTCAGGCTCGCTGGAGACTATCCATGCTTTCAGTTGCCTCTTCAGAAATTCATGAATAGTTCCCTCAAGAAAACAACACATTTTTTTAAAAGCCTGAAATGCGTTTTTAAACATTTTGATTTTTCATCCTAAGTAGCATTTTGTTCAAAAAAGCCTAACTGAATATAATCTTTGTGAAAGGACTCGAAATTGTGACATTTCTCCTGGAATGCAATGCCTTGATATGTTGCTAAGTGTTTCTGTAATGAGAAAGGAAATCTTGCTGAGAGTTGGAAAATTTTGTTTCCCAACACTGTGTCTCCCTCCTCGACCTTCTGTTCATCCAGCTAACCAAAAGATCAGTTATTCACATGGCTCTGCCTCTAAGTTAAGCAGCTATTAAAAAAAATAATCATCCATTTATACCATCATAAAAAAGTCTAGATTGGATAAGATCTCTAGAGATCATCTGGTCCAATCTTGCATAAAATTATTCTTAGTCTAACTTGTGTCAGGACTTGTTTGGCAGTCACAAGGATTAGTTCAAATTTATCAAGGGCTGTTGATAAAACAACATCTTCAAGCCTGAAACCTGGGAAAAACTTTTCAATACCTCATGAGCTAATTTTCCCCATTCCCAAGTGTAGCGACTCTTCGTTAAAGAGGGAAAGAGAAAAGCCAACTGCATAGGTAAATATAGTATCACATTAATGTAGTAATGTATAAATGGTCACATTTCACAGTCCTCAGTCAAGACTAGGTCTACAGGTAATGTATTTCTTCATACATCAGTCTGTTGAGGTCTGGGTCCTCCAGAGTCCAAGGGGTCAGTTCCTGAGCCTTCCTTTCTTTGCTAGCTCCATGTTCATAGAAGCTTTACATAGCTGGTGCCACTTCAGCTCATAGCAAAACCACATGTGGTATTGAAAACTACTGCCATCCTCTATCATAGGGGAAACTTCCACAGCATCCTCTCCTGCCCTTCAGCTCCTAGTAGCCACTATGCCGTTCACAAGAAATATTTTAGCACAGAATTCTCCCTGTTTTCCCCCTAGGAGGCAAGACTCATGCCATGCTGGAAGCTATTTGTTAGGAGGATCTGCCCACACACCAAGCACAACAGCATAGCCTGTGTAAAATAAGTGTTTTAGCCCTATAGTACTCCCTTTTCCTTTTCTCCCTTTTTTCTTCCCCAGATATTAAAAAAATACTCTACCTTTTGGGCTTACCTCCCCTTCACAGCTGTTGGGTGCTCTTCCAGCTCTCAGCCCTGAGGCTTAGGTTCAGTTCCTTGCTCAAAAGGGAATGGCATTTGTCAGTTCTAATGCTTAGTGTTAAACTGTACAACTTAAAACCAGTTATAATCTTCAGCATAACTATTTAATCACAGGAGTTAGCAGATTACAGATTGAGAACACTATATGAACATCAGGCTGGATTTTCAGGCTAAGCACTTGGAGGCAAGGCACTGAGACGGCGTTGCCTTTCCATTATCTTTCCACACATCACCTGCGTTGTTAATAGCAGCAAATAATAGCTACGGTTGCTGTTGTTTCCTCTACCTTGCAACAGTGTCACAGACTGTTCCTCTGTCAGCAATTACTACAGGGAAGTGTTCTCTAGAAAAACCTCCACCTACTTTTGAGAAGTCTTGCACACCTCCATGCTAAGGATATTGGGAAGTAGTGTAAATAGTCATCTGCATGTTCAAGACAGTCTTAAAACCTGTTCCTGGAATTTGCCTAAGTCTGCACAGGGGGTTGCTCTGCAGAACGTGCATTACTCAGAGATTAAATAGCAAGTGGAGAGGTCAATGCTACTGTGATTTGCCTGTATCTGCCCTCAAAGAGCTTAATTCACATATATGATAGTCCTTTTCCATTCTCTTTGGTCCCATAACTTTTAGAATATCTTCTACAAAGAAGAGTTTGTGAACTGATTTTGTTTGCAAGAACATTATTATATCTTTTTGGTATGTTTATTCAGAGACTTTTTCACTTTTCAAACCAGATTAGTGGGGATTATTCTTGTGATTAAGAGTGCATCTTGTGGGGAAACTGAGGCAGAGTACGAGTCCTCTACTGTCACCCTGCAGACAGAAGAGGAAATAAAAATAAAAGCTTTGATAGCTGGTCCATTCCTCTCTTTATTAGGCCATTCTGTGTCTTTCACTGTCCTATTTTCCATAATGGACAAAATTCCATTTTCATCATCATTTCATCAACAGTAGACCATTGTTCAGGACTAGGCAATTGAGTAACTCTCTGCTGAATGCTTTCCATGATCGGTGAAGACCTGGTACTGTTGTTAAATGTTGTAGTGGCCCAGGGGAACTGGCTGACTATTTACTCAGATTAATCTCCTGATTTTTCAGCCAGCTAATTGACTGCAGTGGTTTCCTACCTTGTTTTCTCTTCTGGATTCTATGCTGACTCTTTGCTAATTGCTTCCATCACCTTCATCTATTTCACATATTGCTTGTGAAATTAGGTTCATTTGGCAACAACCTTATCTTTACCACAATTATGCAATTCTTTTTATTTCTTAAAATACTGCGAGTTTCCTCGTGGCTAGATCTGACCAACTCTTCTGCCTTTCTTCTTCTCATAAAATACTGAATTTGCAGAGATTTTCATGTTGGCCATCTCAATGGGAGGTCTAATAGACAAATTTCCCTGGGAAAAACATTTGGGATTACATCATCCGAATTTGCAGTGACAAGAACCTATGTCCACCAGCTTCTCAGTTTTCAGACACCTGATCTGAAGGTGAGCAAATATCAGGTTTTCTCTCTTCTCCAGAGGGGTTTAAGCCCAAAATACTTTGTAGAGTGTCCTAATGTTCAGGCTGGCTTGATAAGGTCTCTGCCCAGCAAAGGGCTTCCAGCAAACTGTCATGAGAGAAGTACCAAACCTCTAGGAACTATGCTCTCTTTTTGACAGAGAAGACAAGGGCAATTGCTCAACTTCAGGAGGAGGATATATGTCACAAGTAATCTCTGAACACAAGACTACTGTATTTAGCATTTTATTGTAGGCCTGTAAAGCAAATGTTAATCTATTTTAGCATTTGATACATTTTGTCCTCAGCTACTGTGATTAGAAAGTGTGCAAGTGGTTTACATTGGTTTGTACTATTTAGTCTTCACCACAGACACAGAGGTACACAGATTTGGTCCAGCTAATACTGCATAAAGCCTTGTGGAATGGCACTTGTCACATTGCCACAAGATAGATAAAATTTCCAAGTCAACCCTATGGAGAATATATATGTCAGATCAAATTATAATGGGATCTTTCTGGGGTGTCAACCACACATGCAAGCTGCAGAGTCCAGGGATGGGGCTTTTTGAGCATAGTCCCACTGCATAGTCTGCCTTGTAAGCTGGTGGTTGCATAGACACCTTTGGAGACTGTGATGATTTGTGGCTTTTGTGTGGAAGATGGAAGAAAGGCTAGTTGTGTTCTCCTATCTCCTGTGCACTTGTAAAAGACTAGAGGCAGTCTGACCCCAAATATTAATGATTCAAGTTAAAATTGACTCCAGATGACGAGAAGCATTCATTTTTCCCACTATCATACCCTATACACAAATCTTTTTTCAAAACTCCCAAAATCAAAATCCCTAATTAATTCTACTGTTTTATCTGCAACAGGCACTGTTAACATCTCATATCACGCTCCAATAAATTTGCCCACAGAGATTAACAACATCTGAGGAGGGGAAAAAAAAAAAAAGAAAAAAAGGAGGGAAAGAAGCTTTTTTTCAATTGAAGACCAGGAACAATTCTTCTAATTAGCCCAGGTACAGAATGGCATTAACATGGCTGTACTGCTTCTGGGAACAAATTAGTGTCTATGTGGCGCTCTGCTGCATCACCTCCAAGCTACAGAGCTAGGTTGGATGTACCTAACAGTACTGCATATGTCTTACAGGGAAAATCCCACTGTAAAATAGAGCATCTCTGCTCCCTCTCAAAAGCTAAAGTAGAGAGAAGCCTTTGCTAAGAAATGCTTATTGGCAAAGATTATTCAACTATGGCAGGACAATATAAGCCCTCTCTTGCTCAAAAATATAACTGGGCAAGGACCTTGATGTGGAAATATGCAGACAAAAAAAGAACTTCGTGAAGGAGCCACGTGGGATATAAAATTGAAAGAAATATCAGCAGGTGTATTGAATTCAGTCCTTACTGAGAACTGGAGGCTGAAGCTTTTTTAACAGGGTCTAATTTCATTCCAAAGAAGTGGTAGGTGCCCACTGGCAAGACAGCAAAACAAGTCAGAAAATAGGCATCTGCTGGAAATTCATGTTTGTGCTGCATGTGAAGGAAATGGGAGCTTGTGACACTGACGATTTGTGTTGGACAAAATGATTTGCATAAAGGATGGGACCAGAAATATGAATCAAAACTGTACCCTTTTTTTCTTAAAGAATGGCAAAGTTTATATCTAATAATTCAAGTTCTATGTATGTGGTTCCATGCTTTCTGATTCCAACAGGGACTTTGAAATGGAAATGCCAAACCCCATATGCAAGGCATGATGGATCACCATGTATGCATAGGAATAAAAGGGTTGTCATTGGAAGTAATTTTGCGTTGAATTACACAATGTGTAATCCAATTGAAATCAGCAGAATGGCACAAGGTGTAATGTAGTGTGCAAAACGTGATCCATTGCATGCAATTTTAACAACAGGGATACCGTGCCACTCATCTAAGTAATGTGCTAAAATTGAATTTGTGAAAGGTAGGGGGAGAAGAATTGTGAAGAATGGATGCATTTTGTAATTGGGAAATACTTTTTCAGAAACAGACTGAATATATATTTTTAAGGCTAATTTATTACACTTGGAAATCGTTTGCTTCATAATAGTGCTGACAGATCCTCAAAATTTTGCAAGTTCCCTCACTGGCATAGAGTAGGACCAGCCAAGCCTGTCAGCCTGGGAGCGCTCAGTACCCATTTTCCCCATTGACGTGTGTCACATTATCTAATAGTGTTCCTAAATAAACTCCATCATCAGTAAACCTTTTTCTCACGCCTTCGACCAACAGTGTGTCCCCAGGAAAAGTAGCAGGTTTCACACTGGCATCCCTTGGCAGAGTGCCCTCTGTTGCCTGCAGGAAAAAGAAAAAAGGAAAAAAAAAAGGAAAAAAACCCCACGAATTCCCATGCTGTACCTTTGCTGCTTAAACAGCAGCAAAAGTGGCAAGTCTTCCAGGAGTGGAGTGGCGGGAAAAAATAGTGGGTGCCATGAGCTCAATTTGGTGTTTTTCAAGAGTCGGGGCAGGCGCGTCACGGTCTGCGCTGCTTAGCTCAGGAACGGCCCCTTTGCCAGCGTCCTGTCAAAGCTGACAAGTGAGTTTATTCAAGGCTTGCAATATAAACATAAGACACAGCTATCTGATTTATTCATTGCCTACAGTCTCTGCTGAGGATAAGGAAAATGACATATGATACCTTTAAAACTTTTTAAAAATTGAGAAGTAGCCTAGTGTTGGTAGTGTGTAACGAGCTGTGTTTTCAAGATAAATTCTACTGTCCAGTCACTTGCTTGCTCTTCAGTTTGAGGATGCCATTAGCCATAATTTTTCATTGAATACTGATAGGTATTCATGAAAGTTCTATGTAAAACTCGCTACCACTTTCCCATATTGGTAATCTGGAATAAAGGTGCACTTCTCAAGAATGTTATTTTAGATCTACAGTAGAAAATCTTTATCTATACTTATAATATAAACAATAATGTTAAATATAAATCTAAACTAACAAAAGAGTCTTAATTAAGGCATTCAGAAGTTATTTAGACTGATCTAGGTTATATATAGATTTAATTAAAAGTATTTGTAATGGACATGAGCTGAGGTAAATATCATGGTGACAAATATCATGGTTCAGTAAGGACAATTAAAAACCCAAACTAAAAGTATAACTTCTGGTTAGCTCACAATAATCCTTTTTTTATCCTTGCCAAAATGAGAATGGAGAGCTAACATTGTCTTATAGATTATGTATCAATTCACTACAAGACTATAGTTTTATTTTTAACATCTTCATAACCTTTAGATCTAAGTAAATCTAGCAACAAAAAATTTTGGAATAAAAAGTCATAATTTTTTTTTGTGAAAGTTTCAAACTTTCCTACATTATTTTACACTTTTAAATCATTGTTCAAATGAAGTAAGAACCTATAAACTCACTGGAAACCAAATCAGTTTTTCACTGTCCATGAACTCTCACTATTTATGCAGTTTTGGTTGATGATTTTTGTTTCTCTTTACTTGTGCATTCTGTGAGATTTTTTAAGGTGAAAGGCTTCTTTTCCCTCTCTTATTCTAGAATTCTTTTGAATGAATTTGTTAAGGTTCTTCAGAGATGTTTTTCAAAGTACAGCATAGAAGCAAAGACCTGTATCTATAAAGAAGAAACTTGCAGATATCAAACTTTATCAATGTAGGTACTGAATCATGAAAATAGGTGAGTGGGAGTGCTAGTCACATGACCCACCATGAGGGAAGGTAAGTGAAGTAGTTGGAAATGCAGGAGGTAGGACCCTTGTATTCCCTTTCTTTTGGTCCCAAGTCTTAGTTCTTGCTGGCCAAATTGAAGTGTGCACCTCTCTTAGATGGGATCCAAGTCCGACCCCAGGATGCTGCTTTGGCTGTCATAAAGAAACCCAGAAATATGGTAACACAGAACCTTAAGTTTGATCTGCCCAAAGGGCCATATCTGTTAAGTAAAATGAGAAGTATTCCTAGGGAACTAAGTTCATTTCTGTTGAATGAGTGAGTTCCCTAACAGGGATTCCTGTTGAAATCAATGCTTTAAGAGAGGTTTGGGAAAGGAGAACTACACTTTTCCATTTCCAGCTGCTCTTCCAAGAGCACTTTGGGTCAGAATGCTCTCTCAGACCAGGATTTCATCTTTCCAAAATGCCTCTGTCTTATTCTATCTTATGCAAAAAGCTTTTATGAGTTGCCTTATGTATTGGCTCTGGCTGAGCTTGAGTTCATTTCCTCATAGTAGACCTCACAGTGTTGTGCTTTGCATTGGCAGCTAGAAGGGTGTTGACAACACACCGCTGTTTTGGCTACTGCTGAGCACAGCACCAACACTGTAACATTCCTCCCCCAGTTAAGGGCAAGATCCTGGGAGGGGACACAAGTAGGCCACCTGATCCAAACTGACCAAGGGGATATTCCATACTGTATGACATCAGCTCAGGTATAAAAGCTATGGCAAGGAGCAGGAAGGCAGGCATTCATTGTCTCCAATGGCTGCCAGCTGAGGAACCATTATGCATGCTGAAGTCCTGCTTCTTGGAAGTGGCCAATCATCACTGCTGATGGGAAGTAGAGAACAAACCATGTTATCTTTTCATTTGCTTTTGTGCGTGCAAGCTTTCATCTAGCTTCTGCTTTAATAAACTGCCTTATCCCAACTCATGAGTTGTTTTCCATCTTACTCCCTCCCCTGTCCGGCTGGGAAGGGGAGTGATAGAGTGGCTGGGTGGGTACCTGGCATTGAGCCAAGGTCAACTCATCACAGTAAGGTTCTATCAAGTCACTGGTAGATGTGTTGACCACGCTGCTGTCTGAAAAGGGACTTGTTACATAGCAAGGCAAGTTTGCACAGACCATAATCTGCATACTGTCTTCTAAAGAAAGATGGCTCGTGCCAAAATTTTTTTCTTTTATCTTGAAGATCCAGCATCACTCTGAAAACAAGCACCGGTATTATTGCTTATTCAAGCTTTTAGTAATCAGTCACCTGGCTATTAATAATTCCTTAATTTTTACACTGATCAGGAGACACTTAACAGATGAAATAGAGTTTTGTCTATTCTTTCATTAAACTAAAAAACTAGATCAATAGTACAATATGAATAGAATAGTTGCCTTTTATTCAAATGCCATGCTATATCTTTGATGTGTAATTGATACAGACAGCCTGATCTCTTTGTGGAGTAGAAGATGATGTAGAAATGCAGCTTAGTCATGCCTTTTTGGTGTGGTATTCTCAGGACATAGACTGCATAATTGACTACAGACATCTTAGTTTAACAGGCATCTTTTAAGTTTCATCCAGTCCTAGTAATATGTATACAGTCCCATGGGCTGCATCCAAGGATTATGCTAATTTTATTAGCAACTCCTCTTGCTTTAATTAAACTGTATAAATTCCCACCTGGTCACTGTTGTGCCAACACCCTTCTTTCCATTTTTATTTCAATTTATAGATAATCTGTAGTTTTGTACGTCAATTCTGATTTTCTGAATGATCCATCACATTTTCCACATGAAATAACACAACTTTGAGGGATGAATGAGACTTCAAATTGAATTAATGGGTTTGAGGAAACCTCTGGGTCAAAACAAAGACCTAAGTTTCTAAAGTTGGCCAAGTCTTTTTAGGAGCAGGTATTCAAAGTAACTTACTCTCTGAAAACACCAAGCTTTATGCTGCTGTTCAAAATACCTACAAGCAAGCTCTGTACTAACATTTACCTTGTCTATACCACAAAGTAGAGCAATATGAATTCCTTAGTGGACTGTTAATTTACATGTTATACACTTTCAAATATTTCCGAAAGCAAATGTGAAATGATTAGTAATCTGTTCACATGCTCACAAAATGTTATTAGCAAAATGCCTTGGGCAGTATGTTATGTTGACTAAAATTGATAATTTTGTATTTTAAAACTAAAGTAACTCCCACTGCCCCTGACAAATTTTAGGACCTGCCCAGAGCCCAGACCTCCTGGTCACACCGGTTTTCAAGGTGTGAGTTGAACCGAGGGGGAAAAAGACCAAAACCACCACAAATGGCACCCCACCCCCCCCAGAGATGTGACCTAAGGTTTGCAGTGATTTCAGCTCTTCTGAAAGCCTCATTAAAAGTCTTCTGTGGAGTCCTGCATTTACAATACCTTGCTATCTACAAAAATCACTACGAAGAGGTGATTTTTGTGTTTTCCACTCATTCTGCTTGTGTAGGTTTTAAGGTGTGTACGTTGCACTGAAGAAATCAAGCCCACTGGTTCTTTTTACTTCTGCGTAACTGTCTGTATTCAACTGCATGTGGTTCTAACAGAACCAAAGCCCTGGACGAAATATCTCATACTCCTCAAACTGTTGAGGTTGTTTTTTCTTTAAAGAAGACCAAAGAGCAAGCTATTTAATGGTATTTGTCAACATATCTCTGTTTTGAATAATGTTTTCCATGCCTTGCAGCCTCAAATATAACATGACACTTCCTCCTAAATACCAATTATTCTGTCCAGAGGAGTTGTCCAAAAGTCTAGTCCTCAGAATTTCACACCAGACTCACATGGGATATTAAAATTCAATAAAAGCCGTTGTAATGGTAAGATTGTGCAAAAAAACTGCACAAGAGCTGAGTATTGTTTCTATGGGTAAAACACACTTTCCAGCAATTTACATTTACATCTATGAAGTAATTGAATAAAGAAATGCATCATCATTATCTTTTTTAGCACATAGGTGAAATATTTTACCAGCATATGAAGGGGTGTTCATATAAGATCACGATGCTTTGTGCTAGAGAAAAACAATTACAGTGAATAAGGTAGAATAGCTCTGTTATTGCAGTACATAAGACTTTGATTACATACTGCCAAGATTCATACCAGCCTAGTAGTTGTTGACAGATAAAGTAACAAAAATGAAACTCATTTATTTTTTCTTTATTGAGACCTCAAGGTAAAGCAAATTTTCAGTTCTTGTACTTACTACATTGAAGGAACAGAGACTGACAGTCAAAATGTGCCAGTGCAGAAATATAAATTAAACCTAGTTTCATATCAAAGTTTCATTTAGTCTCTGAAAAGGAGCTGCTGCTTGGATTATTTTTGATCCTAAAACAAATACACTGTAGACAACCTAGGGTATCTAGGATGAATTAACCCCCTCATACATTTAGCTTTTATGTTTTTGTCAGGGTATAGATCAATGTCGATTCAAGTGATTTAAAAATTTGTTATGGACAAAATTATTTTACATCTTTTTTTTTTCTGTTTAATTATCATTTATTGTGTTTGCAAACGCAGTAAACATGTGGTTGGTTTTAATAGTGTAGCCTTTTTGCTGAAGAAAGAACATACTTTGAGGAAAAAGTCCATCCTCCCTCCTTGTATAAGGAAAATTCTGGCTTTTATCATGAGTTCCTCTAGGCAGCTAGATGCTGCATTATTTCTTGATAATTCTAACAAATGACTTTTTTTGTAAACTTGTTTATTTTCTAAAGAGCAGATAAAATTAGCTGTTAAAATAGAAAGTGCTAACATGATTTGATTTGCCCCATCAAAATCTTGGATTAGTTACCTAGTCCAACTGAGCATAATTGCAGTTCAGATTAATGAGGCAGTATCCTAGTATCTCCTCTGTAATTAAACACTTCTCTTGTTGAATACAGTATTAAAGATGCACCAGACGTTGAAACCTCAGTGGTGAAATTTAAAACTGTTGAAACTGGAGGGGTCAGCTGTGAAACACAAATTCCTCTGCAGTATGGATAATTCACTTGTACAATGTGTTTCAAGAATAATTTGGCTTATGTTGGGGGTGCTGGATTTTTAAAAAAATTTTTCTTATCTTTCCATCATCTAAATTTGAGAATTTTTTCTCATTAGTTCCTGAGCAAAAGTAACATAAAGTGCACTTGTTTCCAGAATTACCTTTTCTGACCTTTCACAAGAAGATAATTGCAGTACCAGTAGGCTTAGAGGACTTGTTAAAAAAATTAAGCTTGTAAAGTAGCAAAAAATGCCCCTTTGCTTGCTGGTATCGATTTCAAAATTAACATTTTAGTTCATGTGCTTCTAATAATCGCTGACCCTTACTTCATGTGCTTTCCACAGGAAATGAATACAGCAGAAATTACTTTGACCCGCTGATGGATGAGGAAATAAACCCAAGGCGGTGTGGGATGGAGGTCAGTGAAGAAGGTGAGGCAGAATTAAGTATGTAATTTTGGTGTCAGAATATTCTTTTCCATTCATGAAAATGAGGTGACAGAGATCACATATGCAGTTCTATTTAAATATTGAGGTTTACAATTTAAATTCTAAGCCTTAACTGCTCTGAACAGGATAGGCAGTATACATAGTCTTTGATCAAGGACAGTGAGTTAATGGGCGGGTAAAAATGAGGCTGCGCTGTATTCGCTCTGCCACTGTAGCAAAAAGAAGCGTGTTCCAAGAGTATTGTCTACATCATGTTCTCTTTAATTAATGAAGTTAGTCCAGAACTGAGTGCTAAGCTGCAGCTTTTTCGCAACCCTGCTCCCAAAGTCCTCCTTGGAGAGCAATTTTATTACTGAGTTGAATGTGTGTTTGCCTAATAGAAGGAAACCCCAGACTGCACCAAAGTGCATGAGGAGGCTTTTTTGTTATTTTTTTTTTCCCCTGGTTTACCCGAGATGTTTAACTTTGCTGTCTGGGGACGGCAGGGGCAGGTGGGAGGGTGTGACTCTGCAGAGATGGAAGAACAGAAGTTATGCATAGGTGTGAGAGAGATTAACCAGGAGGTATTGTCTAGTAGAGGAAATTCTCCTCTGCTGTCATGGCTTTTAGATAAAAAAGGGTGGGAACGGGCCTGCCTGAATTTGTATGGACTTAAGTAAGAACATCATCATGGTAATGAAGTGCTTAGCTATGCACTGAGTGCTTTGGCCCAGCTCCTGTTGTTAAGCCCTAACAACCTGATAGCATGCAAGATCTAGTTCTCCTGTGTTACGCTTCTATCCCTTTGTTTTTTTAAAGTGTGCACTTATTTGTACTGCAGAGACTCTCTAGTTGTGCAGATGTAGTCAGATTATAAAAAGTTATTTACTACAAAGGGTCTCAAAGTAGTTCAGTTCTGAAATTCATGAGAAACTTTGAGGGCATATGAAGGTTTTAAAGTTTTGAGACAAAAACTTGTGTAACTTAAAAAAACCAGCCTATAATGCGTATCAGTAACTTGAATTTCTGTGTTCTGGTGAAAAAAAATCAGGGGTTATCAAGATTGGTTTACATCTCATCCCAATAATTTCCACATTCATTGTGTAGGACAGCAGTGTAATACCTTGGAAGTCAACTTCTAACTCAGAGTTTTTAAATGAAAGATTTTTTTCCTGTTGGTCCTGCATTGGTTTATCCTGCAAGTAGGCTTTGTGAGTCAAGATCTGCTTCATAACCAGAAAAAGAGAAGTAGATTAAATTTCTGTATCTGTACATGTGTGCCTAGTGGTAACATAAGGGATATATGGGAAGGACAGTTCTCACTGGGAGAAAATGTTCCCTTGACTGTGTTGAAGAGGCTGAGTGAAACACTTAACCTTAAATGCTGATTTTGTATTTTCTGATAAGGGTTCTATCTATTTACTTATTTTAAAATTGGGAACAGAAGAAGGCTCTTAGAAAGTCCATTGGGTTCTTGGTTTTGAAGTGGGGAGGCAGTTTTAGGCAATTGCATATCATGCTAAACCTGAGGTCCATGTGTAAACAGCTGTCCTTTGGTGTTCCTCCTTTTTTGTCCTGGCAAAAATGTCACTCATATGTTGATATAACACTTGCTTATTAAAAGTCTATTAGCAACAGTATTGGCTTCAAGTACTTGGTTGTGTTGACCTCTGTAGAGCAGTTATAATGGCATATTTTCCAACACTTCTACCAAGAGCAAGTCTTCTACTTTGGAGATATTCAAAAACTGCCTGGACAGGGTCCTGGACAATTTGACTATAGGTGGCTCTGTTTGAGCAGGGGCAACTGGGCTAGATGGACTCCAGAAGTGCCTTCCCACCTTAATGAGTCTGATTTGGTGATACTCAAAAACCAGGCTCACTGGCTGTCTTTTCCTTGCAGAAGTGTTAAATAAGTTGAACTACATTTGTGCGTAGTGGATGGAGATAAAAGGATGGTCAGAACTGCATGGTCCTGCATAATCATCCCCTAACTGGAAACCTTATAGATTTATCTCCTCTTTCCAGCTAGCAGCTTGCCACAAGCAAAAGCCAAAACCAGAAAAAGATGAAGAAATCAGGGCACATTTTAAAGTTACACTCTTCTTAGGGCTTAAGAAAGTCAGGCCCAATGCCCTAAGAGAATAGCTGGTGAAAAGCAAATCTTCAGCCACTAATTCTTCTTTAATGGGTTATTTTGTGAAAATAAAGATGTTGACAATTATTTTTTCTACCTTTGATAAATTATATTTGTTCTGGACATTTTTCTGAGTTGATAATGCTCTGAGAACAAACAACTCACTATGGATTTGCTTGACCCCTTCACCAGGGGGACATTTCAATGTTAAATGTAAAAGATTCTGTACTTTCAAAAGAGGTTTGCAGAAGCGACCACCTTCTTTGAATGCTCAGTGTAACAGAAAACTTGGCTCTGAAATTTTGTGGTAAAGAAAATTTATTCTTTGAGATTCTTTCAAGCACTTAAAAAAGCCACTCAAGGTTGCTTGTAGCTGTACTTCAACCCACCTGTCTTGTATGCATTTCTTTGGCCTTCTATCTGCCTGTCTTCACCAGCAGCTTAGAGAAGTCACAGTCTGGGAGATCTGGAGAGAAGACAGTCCCACTTGCTCATTTCACCCTTGAATATAGACCTTTAAGGTGATATTTTTTTTTTTAGGTCTCATGGAAAAAGGTAAGTGTGCATGTCCTTTGCTGCTTTTTAAAATCTGCACATATTACTGACAATTTGAATGACTGACCAGCCACAGAATCAAAATTCATAGTGTGCTATAATTACTCATACTAATGTTATACATGTTAGTATTATGGAGAGCAAGGTAAAATTTCTGATGAAGATCCAAAATCACATTAGAATAGAAATTGGGTATTTTGATTTTCATAGAGAGTCAAACAGAATTTCTCTGACAATTTGAATATAAACAATCATTTCAGCTAGTCTATTAGCAGAATTAATAAAACAATTTCAGTCCAGATCAACGTATAATTAGGCTCACCATTTAAAAATATATATTATATTTTTATTTTAAATTGTCTTTCACAGAAGAGGTTACTGTAATTTTATTCTGAGCTCCGAAAGGAGCACTGTCTAAACTATCTTTAAGTGTCAAATGGCTTCCTATGTTTATATCCTACTTTTAGTTTAAAATAATGTTTCCTGAAATACAACAGGAAGAAACAATAGCTGTTTCACTGTTGTTTTTTTAAGATCCTGTAAAATCTGATGAAGAAATCCTGTACTCTAAACTGATGAAGCTTCTAGATGAAGAAAACAAGATGCTGGACTTCCAAGGTAAATAACAAAATCAATTGCATAAAGGAAAATAAAACTCTTCTGAGTCTACATGTGGGGAGGAGAGTGGGTAATCCATCCCCTTGAACTCAGAAGTCAAAGGGATGCTGATTTTAATGCAAGCCTGTAAGGTCTCTTTCTCCAAATGTTTTTGTTTTGAGTCATGTTTATGTGGTTTAAAGTGTAACTTAAGTGGCGTGCTTTCTCTAGATTACTTCACTGCATGTTGAATTACACACTTAGGAAAGAAAACTGGAAATACTATTGCTTACGCAGTCAAATCTAGAAATCCAAATCCTTTCTTAAGCTGGTAAATGGGTGGACCATTTGCCAGATACACAGGTGACATCACACTGTTTAAGGTTATCTATATAAGGATTTACAGTATCATATGAGTAAGAAAATATTTCCTGTGACTTTGTTAGAAAATACATATTGATGTTCCATCTACAGTAAAAGCAATAAAGTATAGGAGATTTCTTCACCTCAAGCCAACAGCCTTACTTTGGCTGGTTGTACAAGACCCAACTCTGACCTGCCCTTGTATTTTTATATATCCCCTCTCTCCTTTTTCAGCAGAGGTCTATTGTGCAAAAGTATTTTCTGTTCTTTGTATCTGTATGAAGTTTCCTGTTGTATTTCAACAATACACAGGGCCTACTCTGTCAAACAGAGACCAAGTAAGTGGTTGCCCACAGCACTGGAGCTCCAGGAGCTGCAATGTTTTATGACTATTTAGTTTATAGGCATCTTTGCTCTAGAAGATGCAAATGTTTTCATTCACCTAGGGTTGAAAAATCTCTTGAACTGGCACTGGTCATATCAGTAACATCTTTGAAACCCATTTTACCTCAGCATAAATGCAAGGAAAAAAAGTGCGACCATCACAACTAAATTCACACAGATACTTTAAGCAAAAACCTTTAACAAATTATCAGCAAGTTCTCTATTGTTATATGTTAATGTAGACATCCACATTACTGAAAAAGATAATAGCAATGCTGCAGGTTGCAACATAGATGAAAATAAAACCATGTTTGGTGGTGAAACCAACATTATTTCTCTATGAAAGATTGACATGGGGTGTCTATCTGTGGTACTTATCTAGTCCCTGTTTACAAGTGTTTATAGCATTTCATATTCATCAGTAGGTTTATCATCAAAATAATGCCATATGATGAAGGACAATGTCCTGATGTCATTTTATAGGCTGCCTCAGGGTGGGGTCTAGTACCCTCTACATTAGCTTTCTGAAAGTTTAGCCCCACAGGGGCTCCCCCAAAGTGGTGAAAGAGGAAGGGAGAAATACCTCTGGGCAGTGAGTCAGCTCGCCTCACACAGATGGCTCTTCATTGGTTAGAAGAATTACACCTTGGAAGCTGTTCTTCTCTTTCCTTTGGCTCTAGAATGATCTTGGACAACTAACTTAGACTTGACCATTGCTTTTTGGGTGGCTAAATTGAAGGGGCAAGCAAATGCATTAGCATGCATGTCTCACACTGCATATGCACATCAGAGTCCCCTGGGAGTTGGAGCAAGCTGGGGAGACACTGCGGACCACTGTGTTATGTGTCTCAAGCAGTGCCTCAGTGCTTTTATGAGTGCCATAAAGGCTATCAGAGCTAGTCCTGGGTGTGAAGTTGCACACTGTTCTAGCTGAATTTTTAATTTGCTTTGCTTGGGTGAATAAAATCCAGAAAAGAGAAAGATTTTCCCGAGGAAGTGAGATTTCTGCAGTTTCCATCTCTGTGTGCATGTATCAGGCTGTATTTATTTCTGTCTGGTTTTCCTCCCCGATTTTTGAACTTGTTCATTTCCAAACCTTTATTTTAACAGAGAGTAAGACTCACAGGTATGACTTCCCTACCAGTTTTGTGGAAGCAGGCAGTTGAGCAGAGAAGACAAGCATTATTAATGTCTCCACTGAGGGAAAAGCTAATATGGGAGTTGAGCCTTATTAGACATCAGAAAATCAGTATAAAACTAGGATTCATTTGGTTCCACTCTTACAGAACTGCTTCGTTTCTTCGTTTGACCACTGAGCTGAAAAATCACATAATCATACAGTCTTAATTAATAGATGATCCCCAAAGGAAAGGAAAGAACATGGCTCAAAATTTATATAATTTTATATTTAAAGCATTTTGTTGATGAATAACCTGTTGGTCATTCTTGTGGTATGTGTTAGTTCATACTATAAGGCAATTCAAAAGACAATGTAGGTGGTTTGATTTTAAAAATGTACACTGTATATTTTTTACCTAGTGATAAAATCTCTCAAACAATGTAAGATTGTGATCCATGCACATATTAAATGATGCTAGGTGAATACCATAAAAAAATAATTACTATTATATTGTTCTTTGGCAAGAACCGCAAAATTGAAGTGCCAGGTTTTGCAGCATTTTAGTTGTCTGAAACCAATGCATGAACCTTTGGCAATGGACTTCTTTAGATACAATTTATACACAATTTTTTAGAACCAGGTAGCCAAAATTCTTTTTCCGTGTGGAGTGCATAGCAGTTTTATGCATTCAAACCTATGCTGAAGTGTAGTCTGCTGCTGACCTACCCTTTAAATTATCATCTCAGTATATAAAGTGCTGCTATCTGATGGACAAATGAAGTCACAAAGCAGCCAAGTTAATACCGGAGAGATTGTTTTAGTTACAGCACAACATTTGCAGATACAGCCTGTGTTGAGGAGGAGAAGTGATTTAAACTACAAGGAAAGTATGACTTGTGGTGTTAAGTACAACCAAGGTAATGAAAAGTTTTGATGCCCATGCTAACAACTTGAAGCAATAAGTTTTTAATTAGTTTATCATTCTATTAATGAATTTCCTCATAAATTTCCAACCTTTTTTTTTCTGTGTACATGAAGTAGTAGATGGGGCTACTTTTGTACAAGGAGGGTTTGATTGTTTTTTAGTCAAGAATTGCTCTGGGGCATCACTTGAGCCTCCAAACTGTGGATCAGTTCAAACAAGGACCAACCTAATGATGACCAAGTTCAAGAGGTTTCTTTGCAAAGCCACTGTGAAAGGAGTAGACTGGCTGAACTAACCCTGTTCTCTCACTGTTTCTGACTCAGGCAAATGAACAATTTTTCCAACTATGCTTAAATAAGCATATGTATCAAATATTTTTCAAATCTAAATTGTAATTTATCTCTGTATTTTTAGCAGTTGCTTCCCTTGAAAAGGCCTTTTAAAATGTTTTTTCTCTTCTTTTGCTCTTTTTCCACAAAACTTGTGCTAATGAACCCAGTGTCTCCTACCAAAACTGAGTTCGTTTAATATGACTCCTCACAAAATAAGAAACACAAAAAAAACGAAAAAAAAAGATATTTTGATGAATTGTTTCATGGTTGTCTTTCTGAACCAAGTGGTTTTATTTTGTTTTGATATATAAGGACTATCTCTCTACACCCAGAGAATCCTGAGATAGGATTCTACTGACTTCCCAGGACGTAAACTTGCACCGCTCCTGTGAAAGCAGTAAAGCAGCTGATTTATACCAGCTGAGCGTATGGCCTGTTGTGCACAACACAGCATTGAGGGGAACAAGACATGCTTCATCTTCTTTTTCCAGTGCTTCCTGGGTTTTCTCTCTCTGGCCAAACCCTTAATGTTACAGTAAATTTAAAAGTAAATATTGTTTTGTTTTTGCAGTTAATAGTGTAGGTCAAATCACTTTTCATTAGGCTTGTAAAATTCTACATGAAGAGATGTGTACCCTAAGGTAATGGTTTAGGTTGTTTATATCTACTGTACACTTCCCCCAACATGATTTTGAATTGTATCCTGTTGTAATTAAATAAAAAACCCACCCTACTTCCTGTGTGTTGGTGGCACCGAGGTGATTTAAGTACTCGGGAGGTTCAACAATTAAAATCATTAAACAACGAGTAGTGAGTAAATCTGAAAATGTTAATAGCCTTAGTTTTATCTTTCCTTTTCTGGTCTTCATTAGAGAATGAAAGACTTCAAAGGGGAGCGAGGAAAAAAATCCTCTTTTAACTGCTTTTATGTCATAGGATGGACAAAGAGAAGTAAATAAGTAGATATGGCAGTTTCTCAAAGAGATAGACACAGAGAACTATAAAAGCTTACACATAGAAATATGATGCAAGAAAGTCAGACATGGACAATCTGGTATCTGTCATTTTTTTAGTGATTCTAACATGGAGAAATGAGCAAAAATAGTTGTTGTTATTATTTATGACCCAAACTAGTATTACTACTGTAGCAGATATCAATGAGAAGATCTATTTTTTTTAATGTAGCATGATCAATTAAACTGAAAAAAGGACAAAGTTTCTCTTTAAAGGTGAATTTATGAATGGGTTTTATTTTTATTTATGTGTGGCATGTACCCTTTGGTTCTGCATTTGTCATCACAGTGAAATCAGGGTAATGATGTGGGTGAGAGCAGAACTGGACCCAATTAATTAGGCAGGCGTTGCATGTGCACACCTAGGGAAGTAATCCAATCATTTGTGGGGAGTTAAGAGGATGATGAAATGCTTGGTATGGCTTCACCTAAGACTCCCAAAAACCTCAATTGCAGTTATTACTCCTGAAAGCCAAGGTTGTTCCAGATCCCAGTCCCTTTAAGATTTACAGGGAAGCAAAGTGCCCATAGAAATGTAGAGCATGCCTTTTAAAAAGTGTTTAAGAAACAAGCTGCACATACTAAATTTGTACCTGAATGCAGATGTTGCACTCGAGGACAGTTTTTCTGGTACTGGCACTTGGCACTCACCAATTGTTTTACTGATGTTATTTATTACTGTTCATTTTATGGCATGAACTGTTGTCTTAAAATGTTGGTGGGCCAAACATATTAACTGAGAAGGTACTAACCAGTGAATAAACTCCCATTTGCTAAGAAATAATCTTCCACTTTTGTTTCAAGCAGCCCATGTCGTCAGTGAAGATTTTCCAGAATCCGTGATGCCTGTCAGCTCCAGTAAGGCATGTGACCTTCACAGGGAGCTTGAAGATGAAGAGATTCCTTCGTATATTGAACAGTTTGAGAGAGATGTTCAAGATGACATAATTCTGCTTGGCAGCTTTTCACTGGAACAGGTCAGAGTTAAGAACTGTAAGACAATTTTATCGCTTGCTTCATAACATGATGCTGGCTTGTTAACCTTGTACACCCCAATTCTATTTCTCTGCCTGGTGATACATATATTGAAAGAGGAAAAGATAACCACTTTCATTGGCATGCTTTATGTGACTGGCACTTTGCTAAGCTAGCAACAGGACCTTTATCTTTGTCTCCATTTTAATGTGAATTAAAACAGATTGCCTTAGTTGCTTCTTTCCTAAATAGTGGAATATCTCTGACTGCTCTGGAGCAATATCGCAATTGAGTTTCAATCAAGAGACTAAGCTTAGGACATCTCTCTCTGCCAAATTTAACAGAGGGTTATTCGTCTATCAGTGAGCAAGTTCAAATTGGAGCACATGGAGGATTCATGTAGCAATGTTCATTGTACAGTTAATAAGACTATTCCCTAATTATAAATTTGTAATGTTTTTCAGGGTGGCAAAGCTTTCTAAGGTTTTCTTTTTGTCATTTCATAGTGTAAAGAGGCAGGGTTGGGAACATGTTGACAAAGGCATAAGTTTTCGGGGCTGAAATGATACTTGTGGGCACCTAACTACCATTTGTCCCTTTGAAAAATCTCATACTAAGACTAGAAGACAGGAAGAGAGATTAATTGATGAATCTATCATTTTTAATTAGCAACATGAGAACAGCATGCTGGCTCTGATGGGCTTAAAATAGGTTATCCAGTGACTGATGGTGATCTAAGCTTTTTTTATTTTCAGAAAAATTTTTAGATTTTTTTTTTCACTGCAGGACTAAACCTTATCATTTCCTTTGCATGTTGGTGAGAGACAGAATTCTCTTCCTTACTGCTTTCCTCTAAATCCTGAAGCTATATTTCATTCCTTCAGAGTTTTTATAACTGTATGTATCATGAATGGAAGGTGGTATGGGTAATATTGTTCAGAGAATATGAAATGGGAGGGAAACATGAGGGAAAAGGACTCAGATGGTACTAAGAGCCTCATCTGCCTCAAAGGACTGATGGAGTATAAATCCAGGAATAGGGGAACAGAGAGTGCTGCACCTTTCCAGAAGGTTATAGTATGTCGAGATAACTATGCATATAACTATGCTTGGGCTATTCAGATGCCCCCATAGCTTCATGAGCCTTTGTGACATCTAAAGGAACACAGTATTTTGTTTACACTCCCTCTAGACATGGTCACTGTGAGGCTGATCATCTTACCTGGACTCTTTTTGGAGGTGTTCAGTGAAGTTTGTTTACTAGACAGAAACAATATGTCTGGTCATCACAAAACAACATCCTGCTTTTTAGCTGACAACTGCATATATGAATTCACATGTAATACAATATAATACTACTTTTCTTCCTTATATTATTACAAAACAAAGAAAATCCTAATTTAATGTGATTAATTGAGCTGGTCTACCATGAGCATTCAGAGAGGGACTCTATACTGCAAGGAAGAGGTCTTGAATACCTGTTCTTTCTCTCCATGCTTCTCACACATCTCTAACTTCAGTTGTTCATACCCTGCTAAGGAATTTAGTCACATTGATATTGTATCAGTTGTCACATCTGCATCCTGCACTTCAGAGAGTAAAAAGAGGACCACTGAAAAATCTGTATTCTCTTGTAGATCAGTGATCTTTACATCTGTCTTTTCCTTGCAAACTTACAGAAATGATACATTCAGCCCCTCTGAACAGAAAATGGAAGAGGTGACATGGGAAGTAGAGGCTGCAAAAATGCACATCATGTCATTGGTATTCAAAGACATCTAGCAGTAATGTGAGCATGCTAATTCTTGTTTAGTTGATCTTTATTCTTTAATGGACATCTCTACTCTTTGATCTGTGGATATACCCCTGCAGCATTGCAGTGTCGGTGCCTTTCCACAGCAGACACAGGTTCAGTGTTAGGCTGCTGCCATTGGTCTTCAGAATCTGTTCCTGACATCTTTGGGTTGCTTCCAGCTTTTGTTGCTTGAACATATGTTTATTGGTTTGTAAAAGTCTTTAATTTTCTGCATGGCATTTACTTCTTATTCAGTAGAAAAAAACCCCTTCACTTCTCTCTGCAGGTTTAGTGAGTAGCAGATGTACTTTAGCCAGCATAATTTATGATTAGTTAATTTAATCTGCCATAATGACATAAAGTGAGCCTGAAACAAGCTTCTATCAATTTTGCCATTAGAGGTAGCATAATATTTTCAAATGTCTACAAAACTGAGTAATTAACCCTTGGGCTGAGAGGAGTCTAATAGACATCTCTCTCATATTCCTTTGCTTTGACAAAATGAAAACAAAACATGGGAGCCCAAAGGTTAAAAATAACAAGTGAGAGTTTATAGTACGTGAGACTGGTTTTGTAAGTGAGGTTCAGAAATACATTGGACTGCTGCTGTTTGTTTTTAGGCTGCCAAAAATTCTCTCCAATGAGGCATCTGATTTACACTAGAGCTTTGCTGGCAGCATTGGCATGAAGAGGGTAGCTATGCATCAACTATGTATCCCTTAGTTCATTGTTTTTCTTCTCTGTTTTGTAGCATTACAAAAATGGGTAGCTTTTGTTTCAACAGCAGCTTGGTGCATGAGATTACCACTATTCAAAGTTTTTGAAAGAGCAGATGCATTTTTCAAAATAGTATTTTTTTTTGAAAAAAGGAGTTACTCTAGATTTTGGCTCTGGAACTTCAAGCTGTATTGTTTTAACTTTATGTCCTGTTTTGTAAATGTAAAAGCTGATAGTTGGGGTTGGCAAGAAATACTTAAGGGGAGACCTGATAGATTCTTGTAAAGAAAACATTAAGCAGATGTCCATGTTCTGTTAACAAACACATTAAGAAGTATTAAATTTGGAAAGCAGTGCTGCTTCTTGTGGCCTGCCATGTAGATCTAAGAATTTCAAAGGTCGTAATGACATTTGCTTTCAATAATGAAAAATAAACTCTGTTGCAGGAAAATCAGAACTTTGGGACTGTGTTGTGGTAGAAACTGAGCAGGTACAACCAAGCCTGGGTATGCAGAGTGCCACAGAAAGCCATCTGTTATGAGACAATGAGGGGACACACGCTTATGGGCAGAACTTGATCACACAGAGCAGAGAAATATGCAAAGACATAATGCTGACTTAACATGTTTGTTTAAAGATGAGGTGCTCTCAAAACATGAGACTGATGAGGATGAAGCAAACACTTTTGATTGGGGTGAGACTGCACTTGATGGGCTTTTGGCAACATAATTTTGCTATACATTAATTTAAATGCAATGGAAAAATACCAACTCTAGGATTTTCAGCTGTTTCTGAACTGAGACAATAAAAGTGACTACTCAGTTTTATGTAGGTTTTTTCTGAAAAAAATTAATAGTTGGGTGACTGAAAGAATCAGTACTGCCCAAGAACCAAGAACATCTTTCCTGTTTGGCCACCATCTTCCTGCAACTTGGTCAGTATTCTTTACTAAGGGTAATTTATTCACAGACCCCATTGCTCTCTACAGGTTTCAGATGCTGTATTTAGCCCTCTGTGCAAGGCATAGCACCTTACAGAACTTGATCATCACAACTATAAAATCAGTTTTGATCCATGACCCCAATGAGAATTACTCAAGAGCCTCTGAAAGTAAAGTGCAGATTTTACTCTTCAGTACCAGCAGTTGAGTTATAGTAGTAAGAAATGAGCTATTTGTTGCAGGTGGATAGTAATAAAATGTTGTCTTTCATCAAAAGATTTACCTTTTGGTTAAACAAAGGTTAATGCCTCAGGGTGTTAGACCTAATACTCTTACAGGGTCATTATCATCAGTGCTCTGACTCCTTGCCAAGTCACAGAGATCAATTTATATGATGATGGAGTGATCAGTTTTCCCTTGGTTAATGGTGGATAGCACATGGGTAAAATTTGGTACTATATTAGATGATAAATTTGCTCTCCAATCACAAATTTAATCAGTGGGATCAGACCTCAGTGATAAAAAACACCAATGCACATTTACTTTCATGTTATACCCCATTGGATAATACTGTCATACAATCATATCAGAGAATGGTTTGGGTTGGAAGGGATCTTAAAGATTGTTTATATCCTGATGGCATCTGCAGACCTCCCCTCATCAAAGCTTTAGTCTGATAAGCACTGTACAATCCATTCTGATTGTTCTTCATGAGGATAATCATTGTAAGAATATATGCACCTAATAGTAATGCAGAGTTGAAGGTGACTGTTGAAGGTGACTTTTCCTCAGCCAAAACTTTTTGATATTTGCCAATATTTTAAATGAATGTCATATTTGCCAATATTTTAAATGAATGTCATATGTTAATGAGTTAGAGTTTTTTTGTTCTTGTTGGTTTTTTGTTTGTTTGCTTGCTTGTTTTTTTCCCTGAGAATTATAGGTCTAGAACAGAAGCTGGCAATGTTTCATGTCTTAAAAGTGGGTGACTTCATTTTAAATAAACTACTATATGCTACACTCATTATTTGAGTGTCAAAGCATCTCTACAATCAGTTAGTGTAATGGTTTCCATTTAATTTGTGTGATATGGTAGGAATTATGTGTATCTTCTTTAGCACCTAATTTTCTTTTGAAATCTGTAATTAGCCTAAGCTCATCAAATTCGTTATAGTTCTACCAGGCAGACTGCTCTTGGACTGGTGAAAAAATCCATTTTATTGAAACCTATGTTTTAGGGGAAAAAGCACAAGGTGAACTTCCTGAAGGTTGGGATATTGGGCTTCTGTCCCCTGGACTTCTGATGTTCTGCTCAGTGAGTGCCCATGGCCCTCAGATGTGTGTCAGCAACCATCCAGCAGACCCAAAGCCCGATGAAGATGCCAATATATGTAGCTAGCAGACTTCTCAACTCTGTAGGCTGGCAACTGGAGATTTCTAAATATCTTTATTCTATTGGGCTTGCTCCTGCTTCCTCAGTAGGATCCTGGGAACCCTCAAAATTTCTAAGGTTCCTGCCTCATTGTTTCTGGACACTCAGATATACATTTTACTTTTTTTTTAAAGAATTTTTTTTCCATGGGGAGCATGGAAATTATTGTCACCATAAGCAGAACTCTGGAAAAGTTGTTTTATATGTCTGTAAATAGTCTGTCACTTTGCTGCCACAATACCCATAATATTGATATAGCTGCTCCTTTAAATCGTAATTTTTTCTGATTGCTTTGTTGAGGGGTCATGTGGATTTTTCGTTAAGTAAATATTTAAAGGGAAGTAATGAAAATCTTCTATATTTCTTATGTTTTTCGCCGAAAATGAGTTAACTTAGTTTTTATTGTGTTCTTTCACACTTTAAGATCAGAGGGGCAATTAAGCAACTGAAGTAATTCTGGATATTCTATTGAGCTGGAACAATGAATCCTACAGCTACTGTAAATGATGATACTGCATTTGCTGCTGCTTAAAGTAATCTGACTGGTCAGCTCTCTGGCTCATTATCCTAATATAAACTCTAGTAAGGAAGTCCATTTCTATGGTTCAATAAACAGAAGCAATTGCAAAGATTCTTCAAAGAGAATCAGTGATTGCCAAGTCCTGATGAAGTTTAAGTGACTTCATCAAGTACTGACCACCTGTTAAAAGAAGCAGAACTCAGATGAGGATTGTAAGGAAAGAGTGACTATTACTGATGAATAGAGGCACAAACATGCAAAGAATAAATACAAGGAAAACAAATTTTTAGTTGCTCATATGTTCTCTAGAATTGTTTTATGTCCCCAGGGTTGATTTATTTGTATTTTTAATACATTTGGAGCCAAACTGTAGTCACAGCTGTAGCTAAGTCTAATGTTTGTTAGCTTTTATGAAAGGAGACTCTTTAGCAGCATTGAAAGACTACACAGATTTTGAGCTGCAGATAAAGGAATTACTCTAAATGCTCGAACATTTTGCTTCTGTAGTCTTATAGTAGAGCTGAATTTGTTGAATGGAACCTAAGCTCTATGGCACTTTTTACCTTTACTTCATAGAACAGATTCATTCAGGTGGGGAAGAACCAGACCTCTGGAGGCTGTCTAGTCTAACTTCCTGCTCTTGAGGTACATTGGGCTTTCCATGTGTAATACGACTTTTTAAGGGCTTTGGAGTTGTCCAATTAGTTTGTTAGTGGGAAACATAACCAGGTTATCTGTAAGTTGAGAGATGTAGAAATACTGGGAAAGAGAGGCCAGTTGCTTTACAAGCATGCTTATTTATTTAGTACAAAGGTGGAAAATCATCACTGTTATTCAGCCTGCCAGCAACCTGTTAGCACTGTTGTTTTTACTCATTACTGTGCCAGATCCTTAGACAAGATGCAGCTTTGAGGACTAAGTGGTTATGATGAGAACATATACTAAAGCTAATTTGTTCCCATAGTATGATGTTATTATACAATTGCTCATACCAGCATTCAAATCAGAAAAGGATTTCAACTGAATATGTGAAACAATTTCCACCTATGCCTTTCAGGAGAGAGATGGAATAGAATGTGGGTTAGCAGGAGGAAATCTGTTCTCTACAAAGAAAAATCATTAGACATGGCAACTTATCATTGCCACTGTTGTATTTAAGACAATCATACAGTAAACTGTACTTAAAGTGGTTTTTTCCTCTCTGTAATTAATTTTCATATACTAATTGTAAGTGAATGTCTCTTTTAATTATAAAGTGTTCAAATGCATCTGCATGCTTGAAACAGAAGATTTGAGAGCCAGTACAAATGGAAGTTATTGGATAAAGTTATGGTCTGTGCTTTTTGATTACAATTATAATAGAGACAAATTTGTGAGGCACTGGTTTATTGACAGTAAGGAAAAATAATACGGACTCAGGAAGATGAAATAGACTGTAACCTCAGACCTGGACATGAGTTTTTTGGGGGGGCTGTAACAAGAAAATTAGTTGTTATGACTCAAGTTTTCCCTGTCTTCAAAACAGACCTAAAATTGGACACCTACTTTGGGGAAGGGTAAGAGGATTAAAGGAGTAAAGTTTCGTGGGGGACTTTGAAAATAATAAAAACATTCTGTGCTGAAATTGACAAATATTTTTAAATTAAGGAAGAATGGGAGAAAACCACAAAAAAGTCTCAGTATTTCTAATCAGTATTTCCTTTCAGTTTCCCTTCAGTTGTTTGTGTCCTGATTTGTTGTCAGTATGCAGAAAGTAGAAAAAGATTGTAAAATGCTGAAATTCATTACATGGCTTATGAACACTTTTTCATTGTTAATGTAAACTATTCATTTTAGATCTATAGATTGGCATAGTTCACTCTGGTTTTCACTGACATTACTTGTGCTACATGAGTTTATACTGGACAGAATGGGTTCCCTAATAAAATGTGGTTGGTATCTTTTGTCATATCTTGTTAGCCTATTCCATTATGTCTTACTATTTAGGCTAAGATTACATGGAGCTTCTTAGTAACTGGTGATTTCTAGGCTAATCTGGAGACATCTGAACTTGTGGAACTTTGACAGGCTAATACACTTCTGCTTAAAGTCTCTTTCTCAATGGCAAATGCAATTTCAGGGTTGCATATTTTCAGTTCTTGGCTATGGTTGTCAGACATCCTGATAAATGGCTTTGCATACACTAAAACCACTCTTTAGATTTAGATGAGGACATCAAAGCTTTATGACCTTGAAGCTACACCTTCTCAACTGTGGAATAAGAAGCATCAGAACCTAGTGGTTCTGAAGAAACTACAGGTGACGCCTCTGTGAACAGCATGAGAGAAATGAGAAGAATGAGTTCTCTGTTTTGAGTCTGGGGATGCAAAATCTTTGTTTTTCAGAAGTTGGGTAGCTCTGCAGCAGACATCCCTTCAGAGTTTTCTCAATGCATCTTAAGCAAAGTGATTAAAATTCTTTTAATTTGTTAGTACTATCGTCTTGGATCAAAATTCGGAATGAAAGCACCTCTGAGTTTTGGGGAAATTCAGGTCCTTGTTTATCACGCCTACTTTAGCTGGATCTAGCTTCCATATCTGTTCAAAATTAGTGTCTTTGATATATATGTCTTACAAAAGCATCCACCTTGGTAGCAGAATATTGCCGTCCTGTACTGATTGCTATCTCAGTCTTCACTGCATTGTTAGAGATAGAACAGTGCTTTACGAATTTATCAAAATGATCAGCCTATAATGTTGTCACTAAATCTATCTGTATTACTCAGTATAATAAGGCTGTAGCATGACTAAAGTAAATCTCATTTTGTGTTCTGCAGTATCAAATTTAAAAGTGGGTTTGAGTTCTGTTGTAAAATGCTCGATTGTCTAAGTTTTTAATTTTGTTCTTATGAAGAGTAAATTAATTTTCTATTTGGAACAAAAGTCATGGGGGGTTTACTGTGTTGATTTTTCTTTCTTTTTAAAGAACATGTTTGAAAGTTTATGGCACATTTTTTGGCAGAGTGCACATCAATAATACTACCATATGTCCAGGCTTTAGCACAAGTTTACTTTTGGGTTTGTGGCCATCTCCATGACAAGGTCACACAAATTCCAACAGGAAATGGGTAGTGCAATTTTCAGAGCAGGCCTATGCAGCTATTGACTCATTATTTTCAATGAAGGACACTCATTCCATTTACCACTCATTGCCCCCTTTCCCGGTGATCTCCTTATAGTTAACAAGAAGAGGATAAGTCTCTCAAAATTTCACTTTACCTGAAAAGAACGTTAGCTTTTCTTGCAATATTTTTTTTTGCTCATCTGAAATGGTTCTTCATTTTTATTTATTTTGTGGTATACAGTGCATTAGATATTGAAGTCGCTAGGAGTGAATCTCCATGCAGCAACCAGACTGTGAAGGAGGAGAACTAGGTGGCACCAGTGGGACTAGACAATGGGTTTTGTTTCTAGTTCTGCTGAAGCTTTGCTTAGCAAGCTCTTGCTTATCCCATCTGTAAAAATGGAGTGGACAGCATTTCCATCACTGAAAAATATTCTAGGATGCAGAGATGAAAATTCTAGGTAAAAGCTTTTATCTGGGTATCTTTTTACGGCTAAAAAGACAGCACTACCTGCACTGTGATGTACCAGTGTGGTATCTCAAGGAGTGGAATGAAGGGGAAGCACCAGGATCCTCTGCATGTGAGATCCCTCTGGACAGTGGAAGGCTGCTGGAGATCCCACTGGTGGTGTTTCCTTTCCCTGCCTGCCCTGACCTGGTGAGGAGGACTTGCGGGAAGGTGGATCCCCACAGCACTCCTTGCAGGGAGTGGGATTTCATCAGGGCCAGTGCTCCACTGGCTGTTTCAAATTGCAGTGGGGCAAGTACCTCACCAGAAGGTTGTAATAACAGTGCTAGGACTGACAAGAAAGGAGTGCATGTGTGCGTGTGTGTGTGCAAATATTTTCCCCTAAATGGTCCATTTTTGCTAAACAATAGAAAACCAATTAGATTTTGCTTCAAAGCTTTGGTGAATTTTGTGGTCTTTCTTTTAAGAGGAAAGGATGTGTTTGGGTGGGGTTTTGTTTAATTTCTTTTTCCAAATTGAAAAGTACTCTACAACCTAGTTCTGCCATTTGTGAAGTAGTTTCACACTGAAAACAACAAGTCAGCACTGATTAATGGGATTGAGTCAGGTTCTTGTCTCTGTAGAAACAATACACACCACTGTGTGCCTAGACTGAGCCCAGACTGAAAGACCTTTTTCAAGTAGTGGTCTTGATCATGCTCTTTGAAATCAGTAGATAGGCCATTTGTGTAATTAGACCTCAAGAGAGCAGATGAAGAAACTGAGAAAGATGTGTGAAGGAGCTGGCTCACAGCTAAAGCAGGGGCTGGTATCAGGATGGAGAATAGGAATTGGTGCTGTGATTAAGCCCTTCTGCCTTCAAACAACGCCTTGCTTTTTCCAGTACGTCCCAGATGAGCTCTGAAGGATATCCAGTGGTTCGAAGATTTTAGCCAATTATTTTCTGGAGGGGCCCTCAATGTCTATACAGACTTGAAGCTAAACCACATTTCATGCCTTCTTGTTGGGAACGCCCATTGTCAACAATGGGTTGTTGTTACAGTCTAGACAATGCCAGTGTCATGATGAGAAACAAGCACTCTGCCATGTGTGCAATGGTATATACCATTGAGAAAAAGCACTTGGTTTATTCCAGTAAATCTCTGATTCAAGGGATATTGCAGCAATGACTATTACGCATTTTAAAAAAAATAAAATTGTATGGGCTGCTCTGTTTTAGAAAGCTTACACATTTTTTCCTCTATTAAATTGCTTCCTGGTGATGGAAATGTCTGGGATTTTTTTTTTCTACTGCATCTACTTTCCTTTAGCTTGCACACCCCTGAGGTAATTAGTGTAGGTTAAAATTTACATAACTGACTTTGGGGTTTTGCAAATAGGAAAGATGGAAATTTATTCAAGGTGGTGAATAATTCATTTAAAAGCAAGTTTCCTGTTTTTTTAATCATGTAGAAGATGTATTACAGACTCATAGAGGTTTTCTGAATAGGACCCTAAGCACTGAATTTTTGATAAATTTTTTTTCTTGGTATAGGTAAAGAAATATTAACCATGACTCATTGCACTTTTCCTGTTCAATAAGATTTGAATAAACTTAAAAAATTTATTAGGTAGATGATAGAGCTTTTTAAAAATTATCATGACACACTGTGACAAATATTTTACTAAGATCCAGAAGAAATAGTTTTAAATCATACCCTCATTGCCACTTCAGAGGCAGAGACAGAAAACAGTTCAGTTAATACAGATTCATATTTTCTTTTGAATATTCATTATTTAATTAAGATTAGGAAGATAAACAAGGGGATTGGACAGCTGTGGGAGTCTGGTAATAAAATCCAGTTTTCTTTAAAAAAAACTTCTCTACTACTCTCTCAGTGTAAGCCTGGACTGGTAATGCCTGAATGTTGTTGCAATATTATGGCTACTTGATATTTTACATGAAGTGAATTTTCTATTTAATCTTATTTCTTAATTAAGTGGCCACTTCAAAAATTGCTTTCACAGTCATCACCAAGAGTTGCATCCGGGAGAAAAAATGTGAACCAAGGCCTCCTCCCACTTTCTGAAATTTAGCTTTAACTGCCTCAGCCCAAAACTTGAAACCCCTTTCCATCTACCAGCAAACTCTGGAAACACATGGAATCTTTCCATCAATAGTTTTTGTCATTAAACCTTCTCAGAGATTTTGAGCTCTGTTGCTGGGTGTCAGACCAAATGTCCCAGCCATGGCAGCCTGGTGCCTACATCTCGCAGGGGTGATGAAAATGGTGGCCTTTGCTGCTTGGTCTTTGCTGCCACCAGGATGAGTTCCCTACACCTGAGAGAGTATAGGAATAATCTGTCCTTGCTCTTGACCTGTTTCCTGGTGACTGCAGCCTCCACTGGACTGTGGGAAGTGTCACAAGGTGGGTCTTATGGCTCTAACCATGCAGCTACCAACTCTACTGGAGCGGAGCTCCAGAGCAGAGCCAATTCCCAGTCCTTCCTGAGAAAGTAGCATAGGAGGTCATTTACCAGGCTGGGGAAAGAAAATCAGTGTCAGCATTTGCAGGGATGGGAGAAGATTGAGTCCTGCTCCCTGCTCCAGAGACTTCTAGTGAATTTCAGCCAACTGTTGTCCAGGAGCAGGAGGGCTTGGTTCCCACTAGCAGAGGAGCAGTGGTGAAGGAAACATCGTCCATGACACAACTGCCATGCGGAGAGGTGGAAGATCTTGCTTTGAGCTAGTTTGGTTGCATCACATTTTTAATCATGTATGTGTGATGCCTGACCTGGAGGATTTATTGCATCCATCTCAGAGGATCTCTGCTGGGACTACCAACAAATCCCACTGTTGTCTAAGGCAACCATGATGTTTCTGCTTTAATTATACAGGATTAAATTAAAAGGGTTACATTAAAAGTTACATGCACAAGCTTTTGTTGTTTTTGTCTGTCTTTACACTGACAATTTTAATTTTGGAAATAAGTGGGATGCTTTGCCTTAGTCTTCAGCAGAGATTCTCAAGTTTCCTTAAAACTGACACAAATTTGTCAAAAAATTTAGGGATTTGGAAGAAAGGAGAGACTTTAACTGTCAAAAATGGAGTCTCTGATGGGGAATTCTTCTCCATTGACTATTACAGTCTCCCTACCAAAATGATTTTTTACCTTTGAGGCACAGTGAGAGTAGAAGTGGAGCATAATTTTACACTGTTTAAATGACTGTATAGGGTATACAATGGGAAGCCTTCTTATGTATTGGTAGTTTGTATCTATGTTTTATGTCAATCTCAGGGACACCAACAGAAGATCCAGACATGAGAAATGTTCTTGAATATTCAGCAAGATCTCTGTACTGTTCAGATCAAGGAGAAGAATTTTGTTTTCATGAGTGGGCAGCCCACAGTATGGTTATCGTTTTGAGTTTTTTCACAGAGAACATAGTTTAATAGGTGTGGATGCTAGCTTCTTGATAGAATGACTTTTTGAGCTTGATGTGCAAGGGTAAAATAACTTCAGGCCCTTCAGCTTCATGCTAGAGAGCTCAGAACTGTTGAGGCAGTGGACTGCATACATGAGTTAGCCTCCTACAGATTGCAACCTCCAAAAATGTCAGTCCCTCTTACCGAGAATTTCAAAACAAACCTGGTGAGACAAGGCATCAAGATTTTGAGTGAATTTAAAACAAGGCAAGTTGAGGGCTCTATGGTCTATGCCTAAACCTGCTTTGTGTGTTGTATTTTGGTGCGTCTGTACAGACACACTTGCACATGCATAAACGTTATGTATGCTTATGTATGACTATGTGGTTAGGTGTCGTAAAAATAAGGACTGTAGAACACTACCATGTACAAATATACATTGTATGAGAAAAGTTTTTAAAATAAGGTGAGAGCTCAGTATCTCTTGGAAATAATGCAGTAAATATGGAAAAAAAGTTATGAAAAAAATAATGAAATAAAGTTACAGTGGCTAGAATTCCTCATTGCTTCTGTAAACCTTCAACCAGAAGACCTGAGGCAAAGCTTTGGAAAATTTCACATTTATGGCTTTTATTTCCATGTTTTTTCTGTACATTTGGAAACAAACTCTGGTTTTTTTTTGTTTTGTTTTTGTTTTTGTTTTTTCTTTTTCCTGTTGTTTTTTTGTTTTTTTTTTTTTTTTAATTTTTCTTCTTGACATGTGGGACTCAAAGCACCACAAGGAAGTTTCTCACCGCAAGAAACAAAAGTGGAGAGCCAGGATTCAGGAACTGCTTCAAAGGTACGTCAGATAAGAGCCACTTTGTACTTCCATCTAATGTGCTTTCCTTCTAAAGATCTTTCAGTGCTTCACAGATATTAATGACTAGAACTTCTCCCAGATGAAAGACCTCAGGCCTAGAAAAATTAAGCCTGTGCATTTGAAAGAGGTCTCTGTTTTGGGTTACCTCCATTTTTGGATACTCAGCTTGGGCTGAATTTTTAAGTGCTACATACAGTGCACTTCAAAAGGTGACCAAATGTCTTCTCCCAGCATTTTTGATCTTTGCCACTGAATTACCCTTCAGAGAGTGAAGGAAATAGGAACTGGAGCAAAGTTTTTGTGATCAAGCTATATATGACCTTCAGATAAATACATGCATCAAATTACCTGTAAAGAAATGAATGGAGGAAATAAATAACCCTCATGAATAGAGCAAAGGAAGCTATGTTCTGCTGTGACAGCTGATGAGCAGGCTAGTGAGCACAAAAGGGGTCTAACTTCGCTGAATAAATTATTTTCTTCAATCTAATACCCAGCAAAAGGAAAGAAAGGAGAAAAATGGTGCAACTTTAAAAGAGATCAAATGCGGTTATTTAAATGTTTGATGTTCAGTAATGAAAACTGTTTACCTTCATAATTGTATATTAGCAGCTAATAAAGGCAATAGATACAGTAGTTTAAAAGTAATAAAATCAACAACAAAGTGTATTTAATTTTAAATTGAATTGCAAGCAAATGGGTGTCCTAATGAACCCCTGTGTCAATGCAACTCTAACCAAATTAAGTGAAATTATTTCCATCATGCGAAACTAAGTAAGTACAAAGTTCCAAACAACTTCTCTCCTCGAGAAGAATGCTTTAACATCTCAGATGTTTCAGGTCTATGAATTAGCTAGTGCCATTCATTCACCTTCTGTTACTTCCCTTTAGGACAGCTAGAGCCAAATTGACTTATGGAAGCTCAAGAACAAAAGTTCAAAGGTGGTTGACCCTGTGCTTCTTGTATTCAGTCCTTAGCACTGGAATCTTGTCCTTATTTCTCATCAGTCCTGGCTCGGGCAAAATTTCCATATACTTCATTGTCACTGGCATCTACACTGGCCTTCTGACCGATTCAGTTGCTACTTGGGCATCTATGTGATAAAATTCTACTGGTAGAGAAATCTGGAAAGCAGTTTTGCTGTGAACCAGTGGTAATTTTACTGATGTAAATGTGTACATTTTCAAAAAACCAAAAAAAAGGCAAAAGAAATAGGCAAGGTCTGAGTAGAATAGAAACTGATTTGTAGCAATGTGCCAGGATCTTGGAGATAGGAGCATCTGTTTCAGAAGAGGAGAATGTGTTACCTAACTAGCACATTTTTTTGATGAACACCAAGTTATAGCATTTTCTTTTGTGGCTAAAAACTTAACTCAGTACATTGCTTGGCAACCTAAGAGAGCCTATTTTTGTATATACCCAAGCTGATCCTGCATTGCAACCTTACCTGATGTAGTGATTTCTCCCTGGCTCCATATGACCCCTCTCAGTATGCTGCAGGCAGCTCCCTTGACCTCCAGCATGACACGTGGCTGACCCTCAGCCATGAACAGCCTGCTCAGCCTCCAGGTTCTGAGAGCCACCATGTCCTTCTCTGTGCCTGCCCCTTCTCCACCTGCAAGTGTGGCTGGAGCATCGCCAGCACTGGCGTGACCAGCTGACCCTCCCTGGCCTCTTAAAGCATATTGTAGAAGCAAGAGCTGATGTGTTTTGAAGCCAGCAGAACATCTACAGATGTTTTTACTTAGGGTCAATAATATTAAGATACTGATGCCATGTAGGGACAGAGGAATTACTCATGGTTCTGTGTCTGTTGATGGATGGGATTGCCAAACCATACAGTTTTATAGTGCTTTTTGTAAATGTCTTAGTTTTACATTTGCTCCTGCTGTGTTCTGGGAACAAGATTTTCTCCATAGGGTACTGTGCCTTTTGTGTATCCTGTGCACTAAGCAGGGCAGCATTAGAAGTGTAGGGCTATTCTTGCTGTATTTGCTGGCATTCTGTGTTGCTACATTGACCTCTCTTAAAAAAAAACAACAAAAAAACCCAACAACTTTGAGTTGATATAATTACCCTCCAAATCACTTTAAATACACAAGAAGTTAACATATGAATGACAAGGAAGGTTTAGTGGTTAGCATACAACTGAAAATTTGTGTATGTGCATGTAAGTGTATATACATGACATATAATTTATGTATTTAATTTTTCTATCTATGAAATAAGATATTTTTGAAGATTTCTAAATGACACAAGATTTAGATATAAATTTATAAGATTTTTTTGGATGGGAAAAACAAACAAAAAAAGTAAGATTTTATATATATAATTATTTTTTTTCTGTGGTTTAAAGCAATCAAGTCCCCAAGGACTCAATGGTTTCCAAAAACCTGTCCAAGTTTATTGAAGCTGTCAATCAGTCCTCAAAGTGTCAGTAGAGGCAATGGCTTCCTACTTTAATATTCTCAACCTAGATCCTGAGCCCCAATGCCAGACAGAGCTGATTATAGACAGGCATTGAAACTTCAGGTTCCTTATGTCAACCTGTGGCACAGACTGACAAATATTTGTCTTGTTAATTTTTTATGCTGCTTTTTGAAGCCTAGCCATTTCTCTGCTTTAGCAAACTGTTGTTTCTTCTGAGTGCACTGCAAGTCTTAGGATATGTTCAAGGAAAATATCAAACTTATGTATTTCCAACAGCAAGTGCTTTCTGTGTATGCATTGTAGTTAATTTCTTTTCTGTTCTTCTTCTCATCCAACTTCTGCAGATTGGGAAGTCAGCCACTGAAAACAGAAGAGAATGGAAGGGAAGAAGAAATGATAGCCAGCTTTGGTAACCTTGCAAGTGTGAATACTGGATTAAATGGAGCAGCAGCAGGGCCTTGCGAGAAGGTGAGGTTCTCCATGAGTGCTCTTTTCCCTAATGTGAACTGCTAAATGACTGGATCAATTGTACTGCTCTTTTTCTTTCCTTTTTTTTTTTTTTTTTTTTTATTTCTCTTTTCATAGTTTAAGAGGATAGAATTTAGCAGGTTTCAAAATATGCTTTCCAGCAAAAGCAACCATATGCTTAAAGAGAAGGTCTAAAGCTATTAATGATGAATCATTTGGGCATGGCAAGAGTTCTTCAAAACAGTTTGTCAGTGCTGGCCAAGCAAAGTCTTTCAGCAGGAGATGAGACAGCTATGCCACCATGCAAATGAGACAGGCTTGAAATATGATGAATCTTCTATCTCCTTTTCCTATTCGACTGACACTCGCTTTGAGGAAGGTTGTAAATGCAAGAGAGATTGTGGTATAATTCCTCAGACTGGCGTTTCTGCCCCCCAGTCACTATTCGATTATCTTCCAAATTGCTGTGTTTCAGAGAGATAAAGATTTTTTATGGCTTGCTGACTTGAAACAACCAGAAGAGCCAGAAAAGAGATGGCTAACCGGCCATGCATAGTAATTCCATTGGTAAATGACAAAATCTTTGTTTGTATGACATTTCCAAAATTACTACAGAAGATGAATCTAAAATACAAAATGTCACATTTGGCATGCAAAACTATCACAATATATTTCAGTATAAAATTCATAGAGGCGTTTAATTTAGAATGTGTTTAATAACGAAGGCTGCCTGCATCAGTAATCCTGCCTTGAGGTTTAAAAAGATTGTCTTATTTATTCACATAATGTTAATTTTTTTATATATGATTCAGAAACCAAAAATATTAAGGTTAAATCTTCATTGTTAATTAAGATTTTCTAATTAAGCTGAAAATTATTGTCATTCAGATTAATTGTTAAGTATGGTTTGTGTTGAGAAACAAAAGAAGTTTAACAAATTCAGCTGTTTATTTAACTGCTTAATTTAATTCCAGAAGCTTTCTATCTATATGGAAATATGATATCTCTTCCAAAATAAATCCAAGACAGGATTAAAGAAGAGATTATTAGCTACTGTAGGCTTAAACTGTGAGACCACTAAACCTAGTAGTCAAGGTAGCCATGTGATTCTGAAGTGTGGGTTCTTATAACCAATCGAAAAAAAAGGACATCTATCACTAGTCTTTTCTCCCAATAATAGAAGAAATTGATTTTTTGGGGAAAAGAGGAATAGCATTGCTGATTTTAAGCACTAAATAATTAGTTACTGTAGAAACAATTTTATCCAATCTAGTCAACACTGGAGCCTGACTGGGACTCCCTGTTGTGTGCCTGACCCCTGCATTTGGGCAGCACTGAAGTATCTTCTGGTGTAGTGGGACAAACCTTACATCATTACTCAGGCAAGGTTGTGTAAGGATTGTACAGTCGTGTCTGTTCCCCACAGCCAACCCCCACACTGAGAGGCTGAGTACACAAGGAAAGCACTAGAAAAGCATTTCTGGTACACAGCATTTATTTCATGCTAAACATTCTGTAACTCAGACAACATCTTGTCAACAGCAACCAGCAGACGTTTCCTTCTGTCTGGACTTGGAGTAAAGGTGCCTTTAGGGAGTTGTTATTAAACTCTGCATGTGTTGCACTTTGATTACTATTTTTAAGAGAATCTGATTATATGATAATCAGAAGGTAAAAGGATAGTCTGCATCTTACACAGCACTAATAGCTTTGACAAGGCTAATAATTAGTGTAAAAACATGGCCTGCCCTGTCTTTCACTTTGAGCCTGTGGCCTGCTCGTCGCATCAAATATTGTGCCTGTCTCACAAAGCATGCTATATTTTTGAAGGTATTGTCTTCCAGTTAATTCTGCCTTATTATTACCGTCTAATATCTTCTGGTGTCATACTTCACTAGCTCTACCTTCCCTCCAAGGATGCTCAACATTTTATGAGTAGTATTTGTACTGCTTTTTTTATCTGTGATCTCTATGACTTTTGACCTCCCTAATTGCAGATACTTGGCTAGCAATAAGTAATTGCAGGTTGAACAAGAAATGTGTTGTCTGTTTTTCAGTGTTTGTTTTCTGGAAGAAATTTGTTCTTGCTAATTGTATGATTAAAGTCAGCTCAGCCCATGTTGGTAACTCGGAGCCTTCTCCCTAGGTTGACTACTCCAAGAAGCCTCAGTCAATAGAAATTCACTTCAAATGCCTGAGGGGAGTCAAAGATAAGGTCCCCAAAGGCCACTACACTCTCAAAGTTTGTGTTCTGAGCCGCTTAGGTGGTGGCTTGCTGGAGAGACCTGAACTGAAGGAGCAGCCTCAGGCCAGGACAACGCAGCCTGTTACTCATGGTGGAAACTTCTACAACACTGAAATCTACTTTGGACAAAGTATCCAGACAGTAAGCAACACTTCATAAATATGCTGTCTTTGCTTTGAAAGTTAAAACACATCCGCTCTTTCTCCTTTAGGCTTATATATTTAATGCATTCCATCATGTTAATAATTTATTTAGTATTTTAAGGTGCAATTTAGAAAGGTGCAATTTTTTTCCCCTAGGTTAACCCTCATCACTCACTCTAAAAGTGCCAAATATACGCTACATCATATAGTGTTGTCAGCTAATTTTAAGTTTTACTTTTATTCTCTCTTATCTATGCAGCTTGTCAGCTATGTAATTTGATTTCTGTAAAGTAGCTTTAGAATAATAAATGAACGAGTGGGTGTATATAAACACATGAATGCCCAAATCCTTTTGTGAGTTTTTAGCTCCATTGACCCCCATTTGCCAAAAAAGCAGCATTTGGATTATTTTGGAAGGAGCCCAAACACTTGAGGCTCTATTCTGTCTTTTGTGACTGAGGCACACATATTTTCCTGCCTAAGCATGCTGTGCATGGCAGGATTGTTGTGTGTCAGTTGCTCACTGTTGTAGCTAATGCCTAGTGCTGGTTGAAACATTGGTCTCAGATAAACCCTCTGGCACGTGAAAGCTTCTTTACGGTTTGAAAAACAATCTTCATCTCTCTCAGTGCAGTGGGGGTTTTTTTGTGTGTGTTATGAGGCATTGGTAGAATGACTAGTTTTTTCTGCTTTCAATCATTTATTTTGTGGTATGACCTGAATGGTAGTTTTCCTCCTCCACACCTTCTGTTGTCCAAAGTGTTGCATGGATACAGAACAGACAGGCAGTCCTTATCCCAAAGAGCTTTGGGATAGCAAACCTTTATGTATGCCACTGATGCTTTCAGTTACGTGTGGATAGGTAATTTCAGATGTTGGGTTTGTGACTTATAAAGTGTTACTAAGTCACATTTTCTGCTTTTTAATTGTTTATCACTTGTAATAGATAATGAACAGTGTCTGTAATACAGCTATTGGTGTGAAAGGAATTACATATATGGGGGGGAAACTGTGGATATGACTTTCACATGATGTTAAAACAAATACATGCATCTGTCAGAGAAATCACTGAGCTGTGATTTCTTCCTAGGGAGGATGTGTGCATCCTGGTTACTTTCCTTGGAGATTAAGCATTGTCTTGAAAGGAGAAGACTGGATAGTATGACTGAATGACTCCAGCATGATCTGCTTACTTTCAGCATCATCTTTCTCCTAGGTCTTTGCTACTTTTTGCATTTGCAAGTTTGCTTTAAAGTTCTCTTGGGTCTCACAGGGGACATTTGATTAGCATCTTCAAACTTCATTTTTAGTCTAGTGAACCAGCGTGTAGGTCTCAGGCAAGTTCACTTAAAATACAGGACCAGGAGAAGTTGGATTAAATGACCTTCTGATAATTCCCTGTCTTCAGTACTCTATAATGGACAGCAAAAGCTTAATGTCATAACTTTAGAGAACCTTCTCCACCAGCTCATTTTGAAGACATAGGATGTATTGTACCCTGGATGACTCTACCTTTCTGTTCTTCCACCTTGTTATTGGTGCACAACCTTAAGATATGTTTCAGAAGAAACCCTTGGGGTCTGTGCTGAGATGAGGCAAATTTTAGGCTTCAGATGGTTAACATCTACCAGAAAACTTGGGGTAAGTAGTGACGTCTTAATGGTGAGCTTCACATGAGCATCTGGGTTTGAACACAATCTAATAATATACAACACTACTGCCCTGGGATATATTATGGGGTGGGAAATAGAAGTGTTCACAAATGCAGAATATGCTTCTGTTTTCATTGGCCAGAATAATGATAGGAGTTCAGTGTAAACATGGTGAAAATGAAGATATGCATGCTTGATATTGAAGGAAAGCTTAATTTTAAGTAATATATTAGAGAAATTGTTCCAGAACACTACATCCTTCCAAAAATAATAACCCTGTCATGTCGGCAAAGTTGGTGTCAGCGTGGGTTACCTGCTGCGTACAGAAAGTGCTGGTCATGTAAGTTAGATCTGCCTCAGGGCTAGTCTGACTTGCACACCCGACCTTTCAAAAATGTTTTCTGTTCATTAATCAATGTTCTTTGCTCCAGCTTGCCAGTTTCCCTTCTTTCCGCTCCTTCATTGTCCTCCCTTTTAGTTTGTCAACCTACTTCCCCAATAACCTCTGACTACTTACTAGACAGTGGCTCCTAATAGCTGCAGTTGAATTTTATTTGTCTTTCAGTAAGGCCAGACAGTCAAACAAGTAATTTTTTAAATTTAAATTATGCTGAATGAAACCTGTATGAATGCTTTGGATTGTGATAAAACGCAATTGCTGTTTCAAATGACTGTTTACCATTTTAGAAATAGCAACAAATGGCATAATCTGAATGGGACTTGTTTTAGACATCATTTATAGGATATTTTCATATATTTAGGTTATGCAAGTGGACTTTAGGCTTTGATAGGTAAAGTCTGTGTGACTGCATCATCTTTACCTAGAAAAAGGATTTTACTAGTATAACTTCCTTATTGCTGTTTCATGGTGGGTAAGATCCTATTATAGATAAGACCTAAGTAGTCAGTAAACATTTTTTTTTCACAGTGTATTTAAAGCACTGTTTTACTCCATAGGATTATGTTCAAGTGTTAGCAAGTCCAGATTACATTTTTCAGCTTAATGATGACTTGAAGAGCACAAATGAATTCCAGTATGCAAAACTATAAGTTTACACAGAAAAAGGTGTTTTATTTTGCCATCTTTTTTTAGGTTAGTTCAGTAGACATTAAAATTGTTCTATGGAACAGTTACAACAATAAGAACAAAACCTCACTTTTCAGAATCAAAATATTCATTGGTTTCAGTGGAACAAAAGTTGGAATGTGGCAAAAAAGCTTCTCTTCTTTAAAAAAAAATGTTTTCAGCTATAATTTCAGTTATCGGGACCAAAATATTTTGTGGTACATTGCCAACTTTGCCTACAGAGGAGGAACCTTTAGGAAGATGTTCTTATTTCCTCTTTCTTTGCAACAAATTATAAACATTTCCGAAGCACTTTTCAAGACAAAATATTGCCTGTTAGAAAGTGTTCAGAATGGGGAGTTCAGATAGGAAATTTTCAACTGTTGCGAAGAGCACCACAAGTCAATGAGGTTACCTGCAAGTGACATTTAAAAAGTATTCATTATGCTGTCCAGACACCTCGGAAGTCAGTCTAGCACTGCTGAGCTCCAGAAGTGTGTGAGCACTGGTGCTACACATTTTCCCCAGCGTACCTGGAACTTGGGATGGTACTAAATCTGTTCATATGCATGAAAAGACATCATTGCTGACAGAACAGTTCACAGAACTGAAGATTTTTAAAGAGTATATCAGCTGGTTAATATTTATGTATCAGTGTGGCGAGGTACTAGCAATATTATAACAGTAGCTGGGTACCATTTTGTTTTACTTGAGGGAAATTCAATATGAATAAAACAGCAACTTTTCAAACATGACATTTAATCCACTCATGTAAATCATACCAGGAAATCTATTATTCATTATTAAAAGGGCACCATATTTTTATTACACTGAAAATGAAACACAAATGCTGTGAAAAATTTAGTGCCTTTTCCTGAAGTTTCAGGACACTTATCATGTAGTCATCTAGCAGGGGCTGACACTCATTTTAAAATATGGCTACAAAATTAATAAATTTGAACTCTTTTGCTTGGAAAAAGAGGATGTTCTATTTCACTGAATGAAGTGGATTTATTTTTTATTTAAGGCTTCCTAAATACTTCAGATGGCAAAGTACTTTGGTAATGTTCACTTTTGGAGTTAGACATACAATGAATAAAGTTCATGTCTTTATTAGTCATTTCCAGCTTTTTCTTCCCTGAAGTGCATTTTGAAAACTACATATATCAGAAACTGATTAACATCACCTAAGGTATTAATTCTTAAAATATGATGAAACAAACAGTTTCAAGGACATTATTTTCTGTATGTCAGCAGCTGTCTAAGGTCTGTGATGCTTTTAATAATTACAAAACTAGGTATCATTAGCAAAAGTAGACCACAAACTTTCCCCTCCTTGTGTGCCCCCCCTCCACCATTTATTTTATTCTTTAGTGAAATGCTGGCATAAATGAAGAATATCTAGCTCTTGGACACATTTTTAGGACATAGTATAAGAGTTTGATAATGCTTGGCAGTGCCAGATGACTTTCAAAATGAGAGCCACTTATGTTTTCCCTGAATGCAAGTATTTGTAGTTGGGATGATAAGGCACTACATGAACCTTTTGCTAAATTCAAGAACTAAGCCTATACAGGTGCTTGTATTTATTTGAAGACTGTAGGCTTGATGTTTTTATTTCACAGGAACATGTACTTATAACTACTTCTATTTTGTTTATCTGAGTTTGTTTGAGGTCTGGTCTTCAATCACCATTTGCTAAATGTCTCTTTGCAACAGCTCCTCAAAATACATGTTCTCAGAGCAATTCTGTTCCATCTGCGTCACAACCCTGTGGCACTGTGCCATCCTGAGGGATAGATCTCTGTGGTAGGACACCAGCAGCCCTGGGACTGATCACTGCTTATACTGTGGGGCCATGGGCCCCATGCTGCTCGGACTGGCTGCTAGTCCTTCCACAGTGCTCTGCTCCCCAAGTGGCCATGAGTCTGTCGTCTTGCTGTGCACCCAGCAGAAAGCATCACAGGGACCTGCTTCGGCCCAGTGCCATGCTGTGCTCACATCCTGTTCCATCCTAGAGCTGCAGCAATGTAGTATCTCTGGAGACCTTTGCTGCCCATAGATGGACTTCCCAAATGTGGATGGCTCCATTTCCACCAACGTGTGAAGACTTTGAGAGATTCATTAAGTCTGGTGTGCTTACATTACAAAGCTATTACATATTAGAATCTATTGTATCTACCTTATTTAGCATTGTGCAATTGATTTACATATTCAAAAGGTCACTACTTATCCTAGGTTTTGTTTTTGGCAAATTGGAGTTACTTTTCATGTGTTGTCTAATCATTGTCCTCCAGTGAAGGACTTCTTGGAATCTCCTGCTGGAATGTACTGTGAATGCTCTGTCAGCTTATACCAATACATATTGCCCAAAGACCTCAGAAATGTGACCCACATTATAATGCATCATATCTGACTAGAGTAAGGTATGTTGTCTGCTTTGGAAAATCTAGCAGACATATGTTAAAAATCAGGAGTGTCTGGGGCCAGACTTTTATTTTGGACCACTCCATGGCTTATTCCCTAACTAATTGAAAATTATATCTGTAAGAGAGCTTGACGTGAGCTGTAGGACACAATAGCTGTACAAAAGCCATATATTATCTGGGGCAAATTGGCAGGAAGGCAGAATGCAGACTCTGCCTGTATTCTTAACTCCAAGTGAACTCCAGACAACAGAGAACACTAAGTACAAAATAAATGCTTGCTCAAACAAAAAATTCAGAGTTTGAAAAAAAGGAACAGCTCCATGACTCACCAGAGATGACAGTCTCGAGCTGTGGAAAGGGACCTACACTCTGCTTTAGTCCATATCTGCAAGTCATAGGAGTCAGCAAAATACCCTCAGAAGATGCTGTAATTTTTTTGCCTTAATATATCTGGTTTTAAAGCATTTCACATTTTAAATTATTATCTGTGAACTTAGGATCATCAGGGTAGCTGCAGGGCTGTACCGCAGAAATGGGAAGAGTACATTATGCCACCAAAGAACAAAAAGTGATCCTGTTTAAATATGCAATTTTTGAGCAGACCACACAAGGAAAAAGGGATCTGTTCTCAGGAGTTGGTCTTTCTGTTTCTTTGCTGGTGAGTGGTAACTGAGCCCCTGGAAAGAGAGCAGAGCCTGACCAGGTTTGGATCATCTAGGAAATGCTGAAGGAGTATGAACTCTACATTGGCACTCCTTCCCTGGTGAAGTGAATGTTGCTGCATTCCTGGCTGGACCAAAACTTAATGGATGAAGAGGTTGTGATGGGGAATCCAGAACAGCATCAAGAAAGCGACATGAGATGGAGCAGCTGGTGGAGCAAAAAGGAGAGGGAATCTGCCTGTTCCAGCTCTGGAGCCTGGGCCAGGCAAAGTGACACTGCTGCATGATTCAACCCTGCATGCCGAACAAGCCACATTTTCATGAGACTCCTTGGCTCTGAGTGGTTTCTGGGCAAAGCACATGTCCTCTTGACACAAAATAAATAAACTCTGCTGTTTTGTGTCTGTGGCCCACGTTATCCCAGGAAATTCGTGCTCTGATCGTGCTGAAATCAATCTCAGGAATAAATAAGTGAGATGGAAGTGGCAGGAGAGAGAACTTTTTTCCTGCTTTCCTCTTACAAAGATGGTTTCTCCCTTGCAGGATGAGGTCAGAATCCACTTAGGCCAGTGGTATATCACCAGAAGCACTCGGGGAGGCTGGAGCTGGCTGTACCATACATTACTACTCCCTGCTGGTCCAAGAACAGAAAAGAATTAGCAGCAGATGTGCTAGGACAATTAGCAACAGATGCAGAGGCTAAAGCTCACAGAATGCAAACATTATTCCCCTGTATTTGAAGAGATAAAAAGCCAGATTCTGGTCCTCTGGTGTAAGGTAGTTGTGCTGCATGCGATGCTGCTGGAGTCAACTATGGCCTGAATTATCTCTCCTGGAGGAAAGGGAGGCAGTGGTGAATCATCACTGCTCTGGTAACATAGGAGAGGGCAGGTGTTTCCATTGGGGCACTTGTTGCAAATCTGGGAAGACACTGGAGTGATTTGGCACAGTATGTCAGGAGGAATCCTGCTCTCTGACACTGCTGTGGGACTGAAAGTAGTGAATAAATTGCCTGCTTACAAATACTGCTGTCCTGTGCTCCAGGTGGATCATCTGTGAGCCTAAACTTGTGTGCTGCGGCCCAACAGCTTCTGGTCCATACTCTGCCACTGTCAGGGAGGCTGGAAAGATGGTGGTCCTGCATAAAGGCTTAAGGAGATCTGCAAGCTGCAGGGAGAGGAGTCAGGGAGAGGACTCATTTGACTTATGTCAGACTTGAAAGGTCTGTTGTCTCTTTCCAAAGATAGGGAAAGGGAAAAAAAAGTGGAGAAATAAATGATATTGCACTGTATGGTCCTTCTCTGATTTGTGTGTTATTTTGTATTCAGTTACCTGTTCAAAGACAGGCAGTGATGGAAAGCTGAGGAAATAAGTTTTCAGCTATTCCAGGACATTCTGATGATAGATAGGGACTTTTGGAAAACCCTAATAACATGATATTTTACTTTTACTTCAGTCTATGTTTCTATTTCCTCCCCTCTGGCCTTTTATAAATTTCAAAGTTACACAACACTTCCCAAGAATGCCCTTCCCTCTGCCTTTTTACTGGCCTTGAACATAAACAGGGAGAGCCTGAAATCTGGTTGTGAAACCTTCACCTTATTTTGACAATAACAGCCTCATCGCCAACACTATTCATTTTACATAGTGAATTAATTTTTTGTTTGTTAATGATGGGTTCTTCTTCCTATTTAAAAGATTTTCTACCTGTGTTTTACACTACTGAAATTCATGTACTGTGGTTCTCATAATCAGAAATAATGAACCATTAATTTATATTATATTTTCCAATATTTATTCTATATAACAAGATGCTATTGAATTCTCTTTGCATATTTTAATTAAATTTAATCTGTTTGAGTTGCAGTGGTCAAATTTTCGTGTAATGTGAATTAAGTAATGTAACATTTGTTCATTTTTTTCTAAATTGAAAATATTTGAAGACGCAGAGAAGAGAAGCAAAAGTTTATTTATTCTCTGACAAGGTTAAAGCCCAAGAGCAAGTCAAAAACCCCAAAGCCTCACACTGGATCTCTTTATTGAAACATTCAAACAGAATTCATTCTCTCTATGATTTCTTTGTTGAAACTATGGCAGCATATGGGAAGTAAGATATATTACAATAAAACTGATATAAAACAGTTGAATTCAGAAATAGTGGCAAGAGATAATTTTGGTTCACTATGATTTAATTCAATTAAATGAAGCACTGCTAACTGCAGACTAAGAAGAATTACTTGTGCCTGTGCAGGCACACACAAGTATTATTTATTCTCTGCTGCATCTCTCTTTGCAGAAGAAATTACACCAGTAAAAAGTAGGTGCTTGATTCTTTCATAGCACTGTAAAAGTCTATATACCTCACAGACCTCAATGGAAATTTTACGTGAGGAAGGAGAAACGTTGAGCTAAGGTGTTGGAGAGTAGACCCTTTAAAACTCAGGAATCTGTCCTTATTTAGTATGCTCTCTTTGAATGTCAGCAGTTTTGGTGCAGGCTTGTGGACTAACTTATCAGATAGTGCCTCAAATGAGGTTACCACCAGCAGGAAAAATATAACTGCCAATTTTATTTTTTTCTTCAGAAACAAAACAATCCATCAAAACAAACTGGTCAGTTTGAGCTGCCTGTGCCTTGCCTATCCCAGGCACTGCTCTGAGTCTCTCGAGGAAGAGCAATTACTGATCGCCATCCTCCTCCTCTATCCACCTAAGGTGTTCCCTTCCCTGTACCAGAGCATAATAGCCCAAACCCACAGAGGCACACAGGCATTCAAGGACTGTGAGTTTCAATTGGAACTATGTGCCTAAATGCCTTTGTGCATCTATGCCTACAGGCCATGCTGGCCATGCCCCAAATCCCAGCTCCCAGGCTCACTGCCTAGGAGGAGGCTAATGAAAGGCAGGTGGCACAAGACTGAGCTCCCTCCCAGGGCTATCTGACCCTGCAGCTGTGGGACAGTGAGCTGTGACTGAGATGAGTACTCATTGTGGCAATGGGAAAAGATTTAGCATGGATATTGAGAGGACCTGCCTCCTTTTTGAAACTCTCCTGTTTCAGCCTGGCTATCCCTTCCTAGCCAGAAGTTCCTCCCATATAAATCACCCTCCCAGTGCTTTACAGGATGGAAATGAAAGCCCACAGGCAACTCCATGAATGCTTGGCATGCCAGCATAGAGTAACAGACAGAGGCTTGGCCAGGATTTTTGTATGGATCCAACAGAAAGAAATTTCTTACTTGATAGGTATGTTTTATTTGACCACGTAAGCTAAGATGTGTGACACTGTCCTGCTTGGGTCAGGCACCCGCTGTTCATGCATGAGGACTCCCAGAACGATAGTCCTTACAACGTCACACCTTGTAGCAGACAGGTGTGGTATAAAATGCTTGTTTATGTTTTGTCAGTATGTTTCTGTCATGGCATGGTTTAAACATCCAGCTCCTATAACTGTAAGCAAATGGGTGCCTCCAGTCCCAAAGAGTGAGTTGCAATGTAGGTCTGGGATAAGAGCTTACAGCAAATGGAGAATAACTGTGAGCCAGAAACAAAGGAATAAATTTTTAATAGTCACAATTATTACCCTTACACAACTGCTTGACCACGGTCTGTTTACAGGCAGGCTAGCAGAAGAGCATGTACTGTTGAGTTATTCTTAAGAGAAGAGTAAGTCTGGGAATCAAGGGGGAAACCAAAACGTGTGTTGTGTTGCAGTAGTAATTTCATCTGCTAATGCTTTGGGATTGTTTGATAATGCAGGTAACTGTCTTTGATCACATCGTTGTAACCATCACCTTTAATTTGTAGCACAGAGGTTGCTATCTAGCACCCAGCTAGCCAAATGAAATGTATGGCTTGATTAAGGATCTCTTTTGTCAGTAATTTGTGCCTAATGTTTTTAGCTTTCCCACGGGCTGTTACAGAAAATGGTAAATCTGGTTTAAATGAAACCTGATACTGTTAATGGTTTAATAGCAGCTGCCACAGGGTTATGGCATTTTTCAACAGATGCTTCTGTTTCGTTTTAAGCCTACACTAAGTCCTAGAATATATTTACATAATTAATATAAAGTACACCTACATAATAATGAAAATATTTATAGTTTTAAAAGATTTCCTTAAATGACTTCCTCTGTCTTGCTATTATCTAATCACAATATGTAACTTGAAACAGGAAGGCATATTATTAGAAATAATAATTTATATTCACTTCTTCAAAAAAGTTACAGAATGCAGCACAACCATGAACACTTATCATCTCCTAACATGGCAGTTGTTGGTATGGGGAAATCCCTTAGCTTTTTCAGAAAAAGAGAGAAAAATTTGGCTGCACCTGGATTATGCTAATTACCTTGATGTTCAATAATGTGTATAAAAGAAGGCATGCTCGTATTTAAATATACACATTGAGAAAGAGCTGTGTTGGGGTGTGTACTTACATACAGAAATATTTGAAGCAGTACAGGTTTGTGGCCGGTTGTTGATTGCAGAATGTCATCTTGATTGAGGAAATTCCTGCTAATTTAGGAAGACTTAGGCATTTTAAGCTTTTCATAGTTGGTGATTGGTTTGAGTTGATGTCTTCTACTCAGAGGTCTTATTCTTGAGTTTCAAAAAGTACAGAGGGTATATCCTACTGGACACTCAAAGTCAAAAGATGCCCTTGAATATTGTGGGCTTCTGCAGTTCACAGGGAGGAGAGCAGGAGAAAAGGCTCCTCTTTCTCTACCTTGGCTGGAAGGTAAGATAATGTTGAGCAGACGAGTGTACCAAGATATTTGCTGCTATGAACTGTGAGGACTGAAATGGGAACAATAAAATGTGAAAAACATTCAAATAACAGAACACTGTCTTTATTAAAGAAGATTTAAGATTTAAATCTTAAATTTAAATTGGATTTAAGAGATTTAAGAGATTGGATTTAAGAGATTAGGCAGTCCCAGTTCTCCCAGGAGAATGTGTAGGAATAGTGGCAAAGCAGATGTTTCACTGTCTGAGAGGTATATCTGATGTATTTGCTCCCCTTGTCTCCAGGTGACTACCCTTCATAGCTGTTAGCCTGGGTATGATGGTAGTCATCTTCCATGATCTAGCTTTTGCATGTTTTTTTTTTCTTTTATTTGTCTTTTTGAATGTTTCAGAATTGTTCAACAGGACTGGGTCAACCCTCACCTTGATTAAAGAAAACAGTTAAAACTGTGGCATAGAATCAGATTACTTTTTCTTTGTGCTTACCCTCCTCCCTTCTCTACCTGCCAAAACTTTACAGACAGATTTACATAACTTCATATTACTTCAGAGTGTTTCTTCACCACTAGTTTTCAAGTCTTTGCCATGGGAACACAATTGCCCTGGAGCCCCATGCTCTTCCACAGCTCCAAACCACTCAGAAGAATATCTCTACCTATCCGATGAAAAGTGCAAACAGTGTTTGCCAGCCTTTGGTATGCTGAGAGTTTTTTACCTCAAAATGCTTTTTGACCCTACACTGAGGTTCACATACTTTGCAAAAAGAGCTTTAATTTAGAGGAGGAAGGCTATTGTGTACCAGCATTATTCCCAGAACTGGGTGGAGAAGATTTTGTGACTCAGTGAGGTGCAAGACTGCAAGTATTCTCGTTGGGTATTTGGATGAGGTCTCCAAAGTTGCTGCAAGACAAATCCAGTAGTGTCTCAGCAAGCCCTCACAGGGACACCTCAGATTTCCAAGATGGTTTGTCACTCTGTCTTAAAGTTTTCTAGTGGCAATGTTTTTACACCACTGGTAAATAAAGACAGTAAATGAATGCTTTCAGAAAGCCAAGGGGAAAACAAAGAAATCACAAAATTAACATTCAAAAAAAGCACAGCATTTTTTCTCAGAGTGAAAAATTGTTCAAATACATGATTTGCTGCAAAGAGAAGAGTTGTTAATTGTTTTTGCATGCAAAATTGGTTCAAAGGTATGAAGTTTGTAGAGCTTTATATGATAAAAGAAGGTCAGTTCCCTTGTGATGTTTTTGTAACTAATAAATCTTTTTCTCCTTCTTTGCTAGGTTCTGCCACTTAGAAAAGCTATGAAACCAGGAATGGTACTCCTCTTTGAACTTTTTCTTCTTCGTGGCACCTATGCTTGGATTGATCAAGAAGTAGGATGGGGAGCTTTTCCCTTATGTGATAACAATTTTAATGCTTTGGAGGGAAAATTTAAATGTCCCTTCCTGAGAGGCCATTACGACCCTAAAGTTGACAGATTCAAAAAAATTGAAAATTTTATTTCTCAAGATTTGGATCATTGGTTATGCAATCTCTACTTTCAGGTTTGTATTAAAAAAAAAAATAGGCCTACTTTTTTAGTCATTGTTACTCACAACAGATTCTATTTCCTTCTGTCAGCCTTAAAAGATTTGTCTTTCCAAAAAGCAACTTCTCAGCCTACCCAATGATTATCTAAATTTCATTGCATCTCCAACTTTTACATGAATTTAGTAGATATTTTGCAGCTTTGCGGCTGGATTTTAGAATTATTTAAAATATAAAAATATTTCTTGGGGTGCCGGGTAATTGGATCAAAAGTTCAAATTCCAAGTTTGGCCCTGCCACTAGTACATGTTAATTTCCTCCACAGTTTTACTGAATCACAGAGATGCTTTCACATGACTACAAGATAAAATAATATTTTTTATGATATTGTTTTACTTGTATGTGTGGGACCTCCAGCTAGTGAGCATGGTTCTGTTGTGTTAGGAACCTTACTTTTGAACAGTTTTTGGGCATAATTCAGACATGATGTTATTTGTATGACTTTAGTGAAAATGGACCTAAATTAAGAACTTCTCTCCGGTGGAAACTTTTTTTCTGGATGGGCAAATTAAGGGGTTTTTGTAGCTGAAATATGTTTCTTCATTCAGAATCTTAACAAGATCTTAAACTTATACCTCTTTTATAGCCAAATTTTACTCAGAAAAAATACCAAAAGAGATGAATTTTGAAAACATCTCAATTATAATGTGGACTTACTTAATAGAAATTTCAGTTTTTAATTTTCTTGTAGTGATGATTTTCAGACAATCTTATTTTTGGGTCTACCAAGAGTAAAAGAAAGTAAAAGTAGCTTCAGAAACACATAAAGCAATAAGAATTTATACAACAAACATATCTAATACATGCTAGGAAAGAGAATGTCAGAAATAATAGAGCTATTGGGTAAGGAGGAGGTGAAGATTCCAAAGCTGCAAAATTAGTCTTTCAAATCAATGTATAAGGTGGGATGATTTAATAATCCAGGGTATCTGTATTTTCCCATATGATTCTGAAATTGGATTGTGACTCACACCCCCCTCATCACCCCCCATTTACTGGGATGTCTGCTTTGGTCAGTAAGCATGGGGAAGACATACATGGCAAACTTATACAGGAGAAAATGGTAATAAATGGAGCAGAGAGAAACAAGAATTTCCTAAAATTCTCATAGCAACATCTTGGGCTTCTAGGGTTCACAAACTGTGTACAAACAAGTATGTTCTGGTTTAGTGGAATTCTGAACTGCTTTCTTTTTATTTATTTTTTTCCCCCCACTTAATAGATAACTAAACTGCCACAGGATTCAGATAAGCAAAGTAAGTGTGATACGCATCTTCATCTCCCCCCTGAACCTCACATGTATTCAAGTGTTGCTGAAAAGAATGATGTCTCAGAGAAGGTTGTACAGTCTGGACCACAAGGTGATGGATTCAAACTTTGATGTTTTTATTCGGGTTTTCACTGGAGCAACCCATAGTTTAATTTTAACGTTGGCTAATCCTTATTGGTCTTGTTAAGCTAGATTTTTTTCTTCATGCCTTGTAGTAGGAATACTGTGATTCTTTTTATTAAGGTGGTTTAACTTTGTTTCAGGTATAAGCGATTTAAATAAACCTCATTGCTAAGGATTAAACTTTCCGTGCTGGTCTATGCTTAAGGCTGAATAATGCTTGGAATGTCACAGCAGTAACATTTCAGCTGCTTATGGCACCAAGCTTATAGAAAGAGAAAAAAAAAAGGTACATTTTTTTTTTGTCTATCGCTTGAAGAACTCTAGCACCTCCCTGGGCTACAACAAGGACTTCAAATTTGGCAGGGAGATAGTTCTGGCATCAGAGACATGCCTTCTGCTACTCCTATAAAATTCCATTAGATTCAATCAAGTGGAAATCCATAGGAAAGACAATTATCATTTGCTTGTGCACAGCAGACCTCCCCAGAAGCTTTCTTAAAAAGCTGAATGTAAGTTTTAGACTGAGCATCCTTCCTGGCCTCTGTGAACCTTCTGATGTAGCTACGCTGAAGACATAATTGACTATATTGCAATGGACTCACAAATTGCTCCTCTACTGTTGGAAATCAAGTAATGAGAAGAATGGCAGGAGACTGCTGTTGCTCTTTTCTTTTTCAGCCTGTGGGATGTGACTGCCATGGGCAAAAAGAATTCATTTTTGCTAAATAGTTATTTCTATATTTTCTCTTGTTTAATGAACAAAGATGCAGCCCACCTACAGATTGTAGTGTATCTGTGAATATGAGGTAAAGATCTGAAGCAGAGACTTAGTTCTCCAGGACAGAGGTTCATCAGGCATTTGAGAACAGTAGCAGTGATACACTGTAGATGGCATGGGAGGAAAAAGAAAAAGAGTGTATTGGAAGGAAAGAAAGAGAACAGATAAACAATAATCATTCAGCATGGTAGATGAGCGGCTCAGGTTGGAAGTATAACATGAAAAGAAGACAGTAGAAGGATTTTTCAGGCATTGAGTAATGATTTAGGAGAGAAAGAAAATGAGGTTTGCCCTGAGATGCTTTTAGGCTAAGCAGCAATTGCACTGTGATCAAAAGACTTTTATATAACCACCTTGATACCAGAAGCATGGAGGTGTAAACATACACTGTGCTGTAAGGTCCTTTTTGTTGTCATTTATCTTCTACATATCTGCCAAGGTGCTTTAAGGTGCAGCAAACCATGAATAGCACATCCAAAAGGTGGAGTTGCAGGCAACTCTTCCCAACAGTGAAGAATTATGCTCAAACTCTAAATGAATCAAACTTGTTTGGTCCTACCATCTGTCTTCATACACATTTGGAAATGCACATAGAGGAAGCAAATAAATAGGTCACGCTTCCTGGAAATACATGGAAAAACTCATGATACACAATTTGAAAAGTCAAGAAATATATATTTTGAAGAATTGAGAAAGAACATTAGTGTATGTCTTATTTTGCATGCAGACCTTTGAAATTTGTTGATACGGTGATCATGGAAGATCTGCAATTTCCGTGCCAAACAGATTTGCACTAAAAAAATTTCTAGGAGTAATTTTTGATATTGTTTATATGTATTTATTTTTCATGGAGCCTTCTTTAAAGATATTATTAGCTGCCAATATCCCCCATGGGTTTGTTTTTTAATGTATCTATGCAGTGCTACAGTATGCTGTTTCTGCTGGTGATATGTTGCTAAGAGATTTAATAATGGGTAAACAAACACAACATGTGGTAATCCATTTCAAATTAAAAGTTTATTAAACGCTAGCTTGATGACTTTCTGGCTATTTACAATTAAAGTAACAAACCTTAGAGAACTGGAGATCACGTGTTGAAAATCACAACTTCAACATTTCCCACAGAAAAATGTGTTTATGATCTGTGGCAAGCTGTCTCACATTGATATGCCCTATAAATACAGTATTATATCTGTTAAACCACCAAAAGCAGAGGGGGGGAAAGCTCTGTTAAAGTGACATTAAGGTTGAGACACAAACCAGAGAAAGCAAGAACAGTCTAAATGAAGACGAGTGCTCTGTAACTCACTCTACTGCAGTAGTCTAAATAGTGAGCGATCTTATATATCAATACCATATGTGGTGCTGCAAAATAGAGCAGGTTAGGAGATGGTGTTTTAACCTTCACTTCAAGTTTGTCTTGGTTTTAGAAGTTTAAGAGAGAACCTTCATATTATTTCCATTAACTTACTCCAGGCTATGTTATTCTTCTAAACCACAGCTCTCTGTTGGGCTTTGTATGGCTCTTCCTTGCTGCACAGGCTCTCTCCTCCAGAGTGCAATGCATGGGAATGCAACCTAATAACTCCCATTCTACCTCCTTCGTAGATCACAGATGTACATTATCAGATCTAGTGTGTCTCTAAGTCCAAACCATATCTTCTTTCCATTCTTTTGAAGTGGTATTCCATAAGAGGCTCATGGTAGAAGACAGCTTCTGCTTACACTACCACCATCCTTTGCTTTTCTTAAGAAAATCTTCTGTTGTTCATCTGTTGCCCATTAAGGGATCAACAGTCTCTGTCAATGAATAAATGAGGATTTCTGTGTGGAATGCATTAGTTGTTGTGGGGAAGGTGGTAACAACTCTAATAGAAGCAGCTTAGGTAGGAAAATTTGATGCAACTAACAGAAATGTTGCCTTCAGAGACCTAGATCTAAGTAACACGGGCTTCTAAATGCATGAAAACTTCAAAAGTGTGAATCTCCATATAAAACACTAAATATACAAATTCATCAAGAAAACACTCTTTCTCACAGTGAAATCCACAGCAAGATCCCTTTTGAGTTTAGTGTCTATAGAAAAGGGGATTCACATGTGCCAAACATCAGCTAAACTCAGACTTTTTTGGAAGTGGCAGCTCTTTCATCTTCAGAAAAGTAGCTAGACAGCACTTATGTATTAGTTCTCCAGCTCAAACACTTTTGGGTCAGACTTGGGCTGATTTGGGAAGTGTTACTCTGCACTTGTTGGGAACATTCTTCCAAATGCTTGCTCTTCTGTCTGTGCTGTTCTGACTTGACATGCAAACACCTACTTGTGCCCATCTGAAATTGTGATCACATAAAACATGCAGGTGGGAAACAGGTTTATCCTCTGTAGTGTTCAGAGCCAAAGAAAAGCATTTTTCATTCCAGTTGACTTACTCACACCACTTGATTATTGGCCAATTTGAAGTCCTGAAGTTATGGTCAGCACTGTACCAGCATATACTGATGTGCAATCAAGACCTAAAAAGAGTGTTTACAAGGCAGAAGATTTGTCACGTAGAAAGACTCTCACTGCCTCGGCTGTCTTTGGACTAAACACCCACATGCGGATTTTCTATGTCTAAAATTTTCTTTCCGGAAAGTCTACTTGTGTCCATACCTCCCCCCTCCCCCCCCGCCCCGTTCTACTATACTTTGGGAAGTCAGAAACTCAGCTGTTTGAGAATGGTTTTAAAGATTATTTTTTCTCCTTTTTTTTTTTTCCAATGGACAATTAGCCCATTTTCCCCCCGCACTTTATTTTTCCCTCCCCTTAAAAGGTTTGCTCTCTAACAGCAGTGCATGTGGCTCCTGCAGCCTGTGCAACAACCAGAGGAAAAGTTAGAACCACGGAAATATTTTTAGTTCCCTAACTATGAGCTTATAACAGAAATAAATATCATATAGAAAGATAATCTTCAGGTGTACAGTTTTTCTGCTTACTTACAATTTACAGCATTTTTTCCGTCTGTCTTCATTCTGTTTGTCTGCATGCTTGTTAATAATAAAGTTGGTTTGTACCACTTGGCTTCAGCAGTCCTTGAAACTCGCCAGAGTTGTAAAGCTTTAAACAGTTACACAGGTCTTTAATTGTAAATTAGTTTTGACAGGACTGCTAAGACAAAGGCCTGGTCCATCCCGTCCTGATGCTAGCTGACAACCCCTTACTGCTCCTGGAGCAAGGAAACATGTGGAAGGAATTGTTCTTTTACATTTCACAGCTTGTCATTTCCTCTGCAGGGCAACCTCTGACCTCCCCGAAAGATCCTGACACCCATAAGGGAAGTATTCCCACTGTTGTAAAGGAAGTGGAAAAACAGTTTAATGCAGCAAAAGGAGGAGAAGTGTGTGTGTCAGAAGAAGCTGGGAGGAAAAGAGAAGAGCTAAAAATGCTTCCAGCAGGTTAGGACTTTTATTGCATTAATTTACTGAAAGTTTGCAAATAGATCTGCTTGACATGTGTGTAAATACCCCCATTTGCCTTCCCCCTAGCCCTGTGATATCATGTCATCATTAATTCACTGGGCAAAGGAAGAGATGGAAGAGTTTAAATCAATTGTGAGGGATCAAAAGCAGCTTAGGCAAAAAGGTACAGAAATGGTGGGCTCCCCTGTCTAAAAAGTGTTGGTAGGCCAAATGTGTTAGTAATTACAAGGTGTGTGTGCAGTGCACTGACACCATTAGATTACGACTGGTGTTTCCGTGACATTTTTACATCCTTCCATTTTATTTGGTCATTTATATCCATGGATCACAACATGTTGCTGTTAGATGCTTGGGAAGTACTTTTTCTTCCTGCAGCACTTTAATAGCAATATCCTTTGTTAATTGTGCAAAGCTAAATTGCGTAAAAGTGCCTGTCTGTATTTGTATCGGGTAACATTTGCTGCTTGAATGTAGGGTTTCTTTTGAAGGCAAAACCTTGTAAGTTACTACTGTGGAGTTTTTTCTTGGTTTTGTTCATTTGTTTATTTGTTTTCATTGGTTTTTTTTTTTTGGTGGATTTATTTGGTTGGTTTGTTTGTTTGTTTTGAAGTCCCAGGTAAAAAGTATTTGTCTGAGAACTGAGTAATATAACCCCAGGTCCTGTCCTAAACTCAGATACCACTGTGATGGCCAGAAGCAGACTTAATACAGGGCAGGGATGCTGGTACCAAGGTACCAAGAATATAGACAACCACTCCCATTTTATGACCTGGGTAGTGTATTGTGCTCTCAGTCCTACAATAGAAAAATGGCAGTGCAGGCACAGAAAGTGCCGATGTCCATGCTCCCTTTTGTTCTCACACCCATGCGTGTCACCCAGGTGCCAGCCAGCCCTCCTGGTCACAGCACAGATGTTTAGGATGAATAGGCAGATTGAGTAGCTAAGAGAGTGGTGAGGACATCAGGAGATGACCTGAGATCCGCACTCATCACTGCTCATCATTCTCTGAACCATCATGAACAATGCAAGGGTCAGCTTTCATTTTAGGAAAGGGCGATTCTCACTCCCTTGACCAGTGTGTAGAGATGAAAGCGCAAGTGAAAATAAATTATTCCTGTCTTTTGAAGAGAGAGAGCGACTCTCCTATAACAGGAAGCTATAATGGTTAGACACTGAGCTGAGAAATATTGGGTAAGAGATAGCTACCTCTTATCTGTGTAAACAGCAGCTTGTAGTTGTCTTCAAGTCTGTGGGATCCCAGAGATGATGTTGTAGAACTTTGGATGCATGTCATTTTGAAGCCAATTGATGTGCCACTTTCCTTTTAGAGTAGCCCATGAAACATCACTAAAAAATTATTTCTTTGGAGTTCTCCTTCTCTGTTGACTGCCCAAGAAGGCTAGGACTATGCATCTGCTATTATAGGTGCGTTTGCTGAATATCTCATGTTAAGTGGGCACAAATAGAGGTAGGAGCTAGTATGGCATTGCTAAGTTAGGATTCATAAATGCTGAATATTGATGTTGACTATCACAGATGTGTAAGAAGTAGAATACAGAGCTGGTGTCAGTTTTTGTTAAATAATGTTGGTGACAAAAGGTTAAGCACATTACAGAAAAAAGTAATAAAAACTTCCAGTGTTTCAAGGGTTCTCATTCATGTCCTAGTAAGACCAACACTTAACACGTATTTCTAGATGTTGGTCCTTCTAAGAATATAATCACAGCCCTAACTTAGAATTTTTTTTTCAAATTCTACGTTAGTAGAATCTGCTTTGAAATTTATTTAGTTCATTTGCCCAACTTTAGTTGTGCAAAGCAGCTTAGAATACTCACAATATTTAAAACATAAGTAACCTGCAAGAACAAGAGTTTTAAAATAATGTTTAATGGTGTTTGACATTTGCCTTTGGGTGCTTTTAATTTTTTTTCAAACTTCTTTTCCTTGCAACATTTGGATGTTTCCACCTTTAGAGTGTGTCTCAGTACCCAATTATTAGCTGTGCAGGCGCACAGCTATTCCTTGTCCCCTCTTCCCCCTACCCCCATCACCAATGCTTATCTAGATCTAAAACTACCATATTGAATTTTTATTCAAATTACTTCTGTGGAGTTTGGCAGAGATCCAATGCCAAACAAAGCATTTTAGAACCCATATTTTGAATTTAAGAAGGTCTCTTACAAATATCCTGAAACAAGGCAGTTGCAGAAGTGGACTGATTTTGAAAGTGTGCAAGTTTCGAGCTGGCTTCCTGCCAAGTCCCCAAAACTCGACAACAAGGACCTGCTTCCCAGAGAGGGAAGAGGAAAAAAAATGACTTAAGCAGCCAAAGCTATAGCAAAAATATATATATATTTCACATATGAGACAGATATATCCAATGAGAATACTATGCACCACAACTCCAGAAATCCCAAACAGCTCCCCAAAAAGGGAAGAGGGGTAAGGAGAAGGGAAAAGGACAAAAAGGGACAAAGACCAAACAAGTCAACCAACCAACTGAAGGTAAATTAGTAAAATCTCACCACTTCCCTTTGAACAAGCAGGATGGCTGGACACGGTCCAGCACTCTCCCCTCACACATGGCAGATAACAGCAGTCACTGCTGGCCTCAGCTCCAGATAAGCCAGACCGAGACAGGGACCCACCGTTCTCAAACCTCGCCGGGAAGGAAGAGCGTGAGGTCCCTCCTGCTGGCTTTATTTATACCTCAAGTTACGTAAAGGAATAACATGGAATACTTCCGTTATCACCTTCCTAGTTCCTTCCTGGTTACAAGCTGGTCTCCAGGAAGGCCTAGAGTGAAACCATCACAGAAAGGTACTGAATCGTCACAACTTTTGTCAATGGAGGGTTGGATTCAAAAGGCATTATTTTGTATCATCAGAGGATCTGACTCAGTATATCCTAAGAGATAATACTATAATTGATGGAGGATTTAAAAAAAAAAAACAAATTCTGGTACTTGATAAATCTGTTGCCTGTTAATTTAATGAAAAACTTGTTTCAAAAGGCACATCACTAAAGCACAGATTTTCTGTGATGGAACACTGTCAGTAATGTAACCACTGAACTTATTATCTTCACTCAGAACTAGGAAGGAAAAAAACCTTTCATTTGAAAACCCCAGATAATTTCTGCCGAATGACATGTAAACTAGGATTTATACTGTACCTGATATTTAATTTGGTGCTTCAACAGTGCCTGCATTTTTGTCCCCACCAATGCTCATCCCAGCAGCTGCTCCCTGGCCCTTCTCTCATATGAAGTCTAATTTCTTTTTTCAAAGCCTCCATTTGTGCATGTACCACAAGTAAACCCTCTGGAAACACATGAAATATTTCTCATAAATATTGTTAGTCAGCTAGTATTCTTCTCATTTTGGGGGCTTGACAACACTTCTGTGATTACTTCAACCCTCTGTGATTCCTTCAACCCTCTGATTTATCACCTTTCTAGGGCATACCCAGGACAAAGTTTTAGCTCCTGATTTTCAGATCTTCTAGCTCAGAAGGATTCTTTTGCTCAATGTCTGTCTTCTACAATAAACTTTCTATTGAAAACAGATGTTAAATATTGTTCATATTCAAGATCTCTAATTCAACACCCTTTCTGCATCTGTGGAAAAACGTTGGGAAGTTAATTATGTCCTTTTGTGACATCAAAAGGCATTTCTGTCTGGACAAAACTTCAGAATAACATCTAAGCAAAGATGGCATCAGGCTAACCAAGAGGCTTAGTACTCTAGCAGATAGTACTCAGAACTTTATTCAAAGCTTATTAAGGTGTCACCTCCAGATCAAAATACCAAACACAGACACAGTTCCATTCTAATTTTATCATTACATTTGGAGAGAAGGCTTTACATTAATGTAAAGCGTTATAATGTACTTATATAAGTGACCAATAGTTTTGTTGAGAGTGTTATATTTATGCTTATAGCCACTTCTGAAACAATTTCATGCAAACCAATGAATCTTCATTGTAATACTTCTCATTATACTGCAATGAGGTTCTTTCCTTCTGAGATGCTGCATGCTTCTACCTAACAGTCATATGCAGATGCAAAAATAGTTACTTAAACCAAAAAACTTGAAGTTGTTCTCACTGGTAATACTTCATGGGTGCCACTTTAAAGGGAACAAAGTGATGTTTTAAAAATGAAGATTGCTTACCCCTCATTTTTATTACAAATAGAGCCTCAGAGGCAGAGCCTCAGACGGTTGAACCTTCTCTTTCTCTGCTTGTCTTTTCTGTCTCTGAGCAGGACTGCATAAAGGATTGGATTGATTCTTTCAAGTGGGATCGAATCCAGTTCCCACTTACAGTTGTGTCATCCACACAATCCAAACTCTTCTATTTTCCAACTCTTACCATACTATTTTATTTCTCACAGGCTGGGCTATTACTAGGGAGGAAGTCCAGATAGGTTCTTCATATTATTTTCTGTCCCTGCAGTAACTTAACCAAGCTGATGATTTCTTTGTCTGCTGCCCCGCTCCTGGATCACACTACTCTAAAACCCTTTCCCACTGATTTAAAGAGAGGTTGCATGCATCAGGAGTGACTTCCCTTCTCTACTTTGCCTCCATATAAGTCAGAAGTAGTTTTCATCAAATTACTGTAATTTCCTAGCTGTGTTATTTCTTTTTGTCCATATTTAAAAAAAAAAATAATCTTTTAGACTCTCTCCTCCCCTTCTCTCCCCCCACTTCCCAATATATAAAAATTTCACAGTATCAGCCCTAGTTTTTACATCATAGGGAATCTGTTTCCTACCCCTCTTTAATGCTCATTCAGAAAGGATGTGTTTACATTAACGTTTAGGTATTTAGGGCACTTTTGAAGTGAATGCCCTGCCCCAATTGTCAGTCTCTTGTTCACTGCGGAGAGATCTCAGAGGACAAGCACTGGCCACCTTTAGGGTGAAGCTGATAAACCATATGTGCTTTTGGTGTGTGTATCAGAGCCATCAGTTCCCAGGACCAAACTAAAACTAGCCTGATGTGAAGTCTGCAACACACAGCAGGGTCCCCACTGCTAAGGGGTGTCCTCCGAACTGTTGATTTCATTCTACAAGTTGTGCCTGTACTTGTTGCGCCACAGTACTTGTTACAGAAGACATAGCCAAAGATGATAACTTCCAGACTGAATGCAGAGGATAAAAAAAGGTTTTGTTTTATTCTACAAGGGTTAAGAAGCAGTAAGACACCCTATAATTTTAAAGGTCATGCTACTATGCTCAGCTATTGCCCAGAGAAGGCTGATGTTGAGAAAGGTAACAGAGTAGCACCAACATTTTTCTATTCCAACATCATCTTATTCTGTTTTAAAAACCAGGCCCCGCTGAACTCAGGGACTTAATGCAGTTAACCCTTTCTTTGTATCCCATATTAGGTATGATCTGTGTGACATCTAAACTATTTGATTGGGACTTAATATCACCCAGAAATGACTTCTCTCATTATTGTCAAGGTCTGGAAATAAATTTCATCTCACCATGCTTTTACAAATCCATGCCCATTCCACAGTGGTGACAAAAAATGCCACCCATTTTTTCCTATTTCTCTTATAAAAATGAAAGACATTTGAACTATTCTGCTGGACTTACCTGATACAGATATAGATCTTTGGATTAAGAATATTATTGTTGTTTCCAGGCCCTGGTGCAATCATATTTTGTGCGTATGTTTCTTGACTTCCAAAGAAACCTATTAACAGAGGTCTACACCTGCCACTGTACCTTTATCATAGCTATGATACCTGTCTTTGATCATTCTTTCTTGGTGTTATTTTCTCCTCTTCAAATTGTTCATTTTTATCATGAATGTTATTATGTTCCCCCGTTAGGGAACAAAATGTATTTTGAGTCAATTTACTAAAATAGTCACTGCTAAGTGTTATATCTGGACAAAGTTGACACCTTTGACATTTTCTAAAATGGCAAAAATAACTGTATTTAAGGTATGATTTATGAGTATTGTATGTCAGGAATTTCTATGCTATTACAGTTTCTGATGCAGTAGTCTCTACTTTTTCAATGAACAAATTGCTGATTAACCAGCTATTTAATGCTTTATTAGTTTTCTGTGGTCAATTATAAAAAGTTATAAAAAAGTAAAATGCAATTTAATAATAAAGAACTGTGTGATTCTTGTTTCTCTCTCAAAACTGCTTTCTTTTGTGTATGTGGAAGAAACAATTTCTACATGGCTCAGTTTTATGACACATTTCCCCCTCCCAACTAAGAGTAATCTTATGATTAAAAAGTAGACTGGAGTCTTTAAATGTCCTTCTGATTGCTGGCCTCTATTAAAAACTTCTTAAAATAATAGATAGGTTTAATTCCTCAAGCCAAAGAAAAATTATATCATCTTAAGCATTTTCCATATTTATTATATTGATGAGACTTGGCTACAGAGAAAAAAAAAAGAAGCAAAATCTCTTGTATTGCAAGTTTTAAATGTACCAGGCTAAGGTTTACTTAATTAGAACCTCCAGGCAATAAAGGAGCCCTTTTTTAAATTCTGTGAATCTTAATATGCTAAATAATGCAAAGCTTCAACTCTTCAAGCATGAGACACACATCTGGCAGCTTAATATTTAAATTACAGAAAAAAACCCACTTCAGTAGTAATTTTCATGAAGAAAAGAATGGGAAATGTATTACAACTAAATTTAATTTCTTTTTAGATTTTTCATCCTAATTGCAAGCATTTCCCATCTTCTCTTTTATTTATTTATTTTCATACAGATTTTTTCTGTACTTTTTATTGATCTTTAATTTGAGCAGCTTCTTACTGTTACAGGCATTGAAGAATTACATTGTGTTTTTACTTAGCAAAAATTGTTCAGAAAAATCTATGAGGAATTAAAATAATGAGCTCACTGGTATAGAAAGAAAAGAGCATTGAGAGCCTTACAAATAAAATATAAAAAGAGCATGTCATGATCAAATAACAGACTTGCGTTTCTTCTCCCACCCATTTCTTAAATGTAGAATATTATTGTTTTCTTTATTCTTTTTAGTGTCCCATTTTTTTGGCCAAGATAATTACTGCTTTATTCATTTGCTTCCAAAAACATTGTTAAAGTATTCATTATTTCATCAGGGCTGTTTGGAAACCCAGTTCTGTGTGCCAAAGGGAAAAAAAAAATGTTGAACAAAGAAAACCACAGTAACCATCTTTACAAAGGTATATTTATATTTTAATATGTGTTTATGGGTTCATACATGTATCACATATATGGAATATGTAGAGACAATTTGAACTGATTATACGGCATGTGTGCGTACATGTGACATTTCCAGCAGTTGTATTTTATGCTGTTTCAGTGATTTCAGTAGACCTCCTCTTTCACCCCAGGTGGTGTAAATACCTGCAAATGCCTCGTTTACTACGAATGTTCAACATATAAAACATACACCTACACGTATGTATACATATATGTAGAAACTAAGAAAGATATCCAACTGTGACATTTTATATGTGTATATTGTATATGCCTATATCAACAATTGTAACACCTAAGAGCTGATCCTGCCTGTACTGTGATTTTAGATACACTTGATTGTCTTTTACTGAGTGGGATTGGAAATAACTTAAAAAAAAAAAAGGAAATAATAACTAAGTATATTTTTTGATTAGCCTCCATATGCAATACAGTAAAAAGTGTCTAATACAGACCTTTATTTCTACCACACCACTACTTCCTGAAATGTGGAATTACATTTTTGTTCATTCCACAGGTCACTGCTTTTCAGGAGCTTAATGAACACATGACTTGTGTTTTCTAAGCAATGTTTATTCGAATGCTTTTTATGCCTCTGTCTTGTTCTTGATCCACAACCATGTCCATACAAGAAAATTAACTTCTTTCTCTCTTCTGAAGAACATTTTCTGGGGTGTTTAAAATACCCTTCCATGTCATTCTTCTTGTGTCTATTATTTCTTTATTTCTACTTTTTCCCCTGTTTTGTATCTATACAATTTTTATTTCCAGGAACACAGTATCCGAAGTCTTCTCTGCATTTATCATACTAACATTTCAGGAAGGTAGTAGAGAAATAACCACCTATTTATAACTAGGATGGAGAAAGAAAAATGATCTGCATGAAGTCAGACAGAATCTTGTCGGGAGGAGGACCAAAACCCAGCTCCTTCCTTTCCAGAGCTTTATCTTACGCACCAATACAAAAAATAATTTATGTTTTGTGGTTTGTTTTTTTTTTCTTTTCTTGCAGAGGATTACCAAGATTACCATGGCAGTGCAGATGAGCACTGTGACTTGTTTTGGCCAAAGGAAGTCCAAGGAGGACATCACAAGGTACAGATCTTGATATGGACACCATTGTCTCCCTTAATGCATGCAGAGAAGCCTTTGGATCTTCTACCTGTGCCATTTGAGAATGATTTGTGGGCTTGCTTGTTGTTGTTGTTGTTGTGTTTCTTTAATCTACCCCTGTGAATTTTTTTATGGCCACAAAAAAGCTTCACACGGCCAGGTGTATTGCTGTCTCCTCCGTGTATCTATAAGGAGCTAATCTCTCCAGCAAAGAAACTTCAAAGGAGTAGTAGGGAAAGACCATCCTAGTGGTAATCAAATACCAGCAGCTTAATCAAGTCTGTGCTGCAGGATGGTATTATTTCAGTAATGTTTAAACAAGAGATGCATCTATAACCTTCAAGCTCTCATGTACTTGTGCAGAAGATCCCTACCATTAGATACTTTTAGTATAATATTTGTAGTATCTTGGTCAAGGACATAATTAATTTGTGAACAAATATTGTGTTGTCAGTACAAGTTTCCATAAAATCATATCTGCATCATGACAACACTTTCTGGGTGAAATGCTACTGAAACTTTCAGATTTACTGTAAATCCTGATGACTAAGACACAAAGAAAACTCTGTATTCCTGAGTATTGCTTCTACCTGCATTATATTATTAAATCAGGTACTTTCCAATGAAGGTTGCAATTTTTCTCTGTAAGTGTTGCTCCACTTCTGTCCTTAAATCAGCATGGTTGCAGAGAACTATAACTGCAAACCTGAATATTCAAATTAATCATTCTGGTAATTTGTCTTACCCTGCTCTAGATATACTCTGAAACATTTTTAATGCTTTTAATTGTGCATGGAAGAAAATCATCACAGTACTCGGAGTGCTCACAAACTTGTGTACTATGTGTTTATACCTGTACATGTGTTGTGGCACAAACACTCAGTGGCTGGGAATTATTATTGCAACTTTTGTAATGTGATGATCTACTTCTCTGAGAAAAAACAGATTGGCCAACTGGAAGTTCCCTCCATTTTAAATGGATAAATTATTAAGTGATTTATTTTTTCAGGAAGTTAAGGATAACTTGGAAAAAACAGAGTTATATATAAACATAACTGCAGACTGATGTGTGCATGCATGTGTGTGTGTGGCCTTATATCTATAAGAAGGATGATTTGAGGACTTTTGGAATCGATGTAGTGGGCAAAGTAACCCAACCCATGGGAGTGGCAGAGTGAAATTCATTTCCTACAATTGCATAAAAAACATGATATCTTTGAACAAAGTGCCACGTTCTCATAGGAACTTCAGTTGTGGGTGGCTCTCGAAGGCAAATTAAAGTGACCTGGTTTCAGTGAGGTGTGTAAACCCACAGGGAATTCAGCACTGTCTAGTCCCTCTGGACTCAGTGAAATGACTGACTAGCTTACAGTTATTGGCATGTTTGTATAGATTTCTGAACTGAGCCTCTTACAAGAATGCTTCTGCACAAAAGAAATGTGAGTATGGGAAATATCCTTTCAAAGGTTGTAAGAGCCCCTCCTTTTTAATGGTATGAATGAACCCTAATGTTCGGAGAGAGCCTGTTTAGCATGTTCAAGATCTAGGCATTTGGCCTGATTTCTATCATTTGGACCTACTTGTATCTCTGGATACCCTCCTGTAAAATATTTTTATGTAACAGTCATATTTAGGAAACAATGACAAACTAATGTAAAGAGCAGACTTAAGGAAGAAGACAGACATTTCTGTAGTGTTTTATTCTCCTCAGCAGTCCGTTTTCTTCTTGTAAACATATTTTTAAAATTTATTTTTTTAATAACAAAAACAAACTAAAAGATCTTTAAGTCTGACCTCAACTTTTTACCCCCAAATTCATCTATGCTAAGAAGTTGCAAATAGTCTCTCACTGGCATTAGCACTTAGTTTTTGTTGTAACGAGTGTACACACTATTGAATGGATCCAAGATATTGAATGGTAGCAATAAAGGAGAGAATGCTCACAGTCAGTGACTTCTGAGAGAAATAAAATATATTCTCTGATTATAATCCCATCCTCATGCAGAAGACTGAATTTCTGTTTTTGTATGTTAGTCAAGACCAAACACAGTCAGAGAAATTAGCTCTTAATACTCTTTAATGCCTTTGGGATTTATGTCTTAAATAATGTCTTTATATCTACTTTGCACAGGGATAGTTTCATGGAGGCAATGTCAGCAAGCAAGGTAGCCTGCACACACTACCTACTCTGAAACCTTGACTTCTTCTAGGAAATTAAGTTGACCATTTTGTGTCTGGGTAAAATCTGTGTCTGCCTGGTCTTAGTATTTGAAAACAAGTTTAAGCACTTCTACTCTGCCTTAACTATTCATGTTTACATAGAACCTCTTTCTGACAATATATTCCATTGCTTGTGGCAGCTTTTCCAATGACCACTGAGAATAAGTTGATTATATCATATTTACTGATAAGAGTATGTAGGTATATGCATTTTGTAGGTATGAATATGAACTTCTGTCTCTTATGTCTGTGAAATTCAAAATGTGGATGAGGTCAATGTAATCCAAGCTTCAGAATACAAATTTACCTTTGAGAGCAAAATGGTTTACAGAGTTTAAAAAGAAAAAAAACTTTGTTGTTTTCATGATTAGCAAAGTGTAAAGTGTGTGACTACATCTTATGTCAGTGCTTTGCTCCCTGGGAACTCTGAGTTTTTTTGGGATCTACAGAGTAAACTTCATGTTACTACAGAGTAAACTTCATAAATATGAAAGTCAAATAGGAACTTAAATCATCTAGGTTATCTTCTAGTATTGACTAGAGAATTTCAACCACTTGCTCTGTAAAGTTGGCATCAAGGGATGTAGAATCAAAATTTGTCTTTGAGGTTACCTCTAAATAGTATACTTTCCATCTCCCTGTCTAACAGGAAGACCAAAAAGGGAGTTCTGTTACTAGTTTGAACATAACATATTTTAATTTCCACCCCTTTGTTTTCTCTGGGCTTGTTCACTAAATGTTAGCAAACCCTTTACAGAGCTTGGTATTGTGCCTGGGAAGGTATTAGTAGATAGTATCATTGAAATCTCCTGCAGATGTCTGTCTGATAAGTTAGGACCTCTTTGTGTCTCTTGGTGGAAATGATGTTTGTCTCTCTGTCCAGGGGTGATAACACCAAGCGTCCAGGGCATCTAATGGTCACTTCAGAGAAGCAATGCCAGCAATCAGACCCTGTGCATGCAAAAATGTTGTTCCAGAGATGAGCAGAGATCAGGATTCTCTCCTTTGTAGCTCAACGAGTAGTTTAAATGAGAATAAACTGGTATGAGCACTGAAAGATATAGTACTGTCCCTCTCCTGCTTTGTGCAGGCACCAGCGCAGGGTGGCCTGGGTCAGAATGGGTCCAACTGAGAACTAATCCAGTTAAATAAAAGAAAAAGAATTAAGGCAAACAGCATTAATTCCATTCCCAGATTAGTTCCCTCTGTGTGGCTTACTATGGGGATATCTAAATTTTTGTGCTGACAGTGTGTGGTATGCAACACAGGAAAAAGCAAGCAGGTAGAGGGAGACTGGATGACTGCTGGTGTCAGCATGAGCTTACACCTCCTTGAGAGGGTTCGTCAAACCAGAGCCTTATAGGAACATAAATCCATTCAGGGAACAATACTCTGTGTGCAACTCTGGGTCCTACCAGTTAAGAAGGTTGTGAAGGTCCTTGAAGGTGTCCTGAGGATGTCAACAAAGCTGGTGACAGTGCTGGAAGGCCTGTCCTGGGAGGAACGGATGTGCTAATTGCCTTACTATTCTAACTTGTTTTTTATTTTCATTTAAAGATCAACTGGAATAACCCACCTGACCAACATCATGAAGAAAGATCAGATCCTGAGAACAATGGAAACCAAGAAGAAGAGAAAACATCTGTAGAGAGCAATTTTTACTTGGAAGAGTTAGAGAAGTATACTTTTTCTGTGTGGTAAGTGATCTCAGTATCAAATAGTTTTACAACCCAAAAGTATGTCTTGCTATTCCTGTATTCAAAAGGTACCTACATTTAAATGAATGTTATTAGACTGCAAAAAAACCCAAAACACATGGATTTTTTTTTAACTCCTTAACTTATGATTGACCTTGATAAAAAAAATTGGAAGCACTTTTTGTCTGAGAATGCAATTTTGGCATTGCTGCATTGCTTTGAGAAGCCGTGTGAGGGGAATAAATACAAAAGGATTTCTAGCATAATCTTTTCAACATTTTAAGAGTAATATGCAATCTTTCTTGGATGTTACTTTGACTATTAGTTTTCTCTTTTATAAAATATGGGAAGTGTCTTAAAATGAAAAGATAAAGTGAAACGAAAAAGACTTCATCAAAACAAAGTTTTTTCAGTTACTTTTATTTCCTGGAATTTCATATTCTAAATAATTGCAAAAGCTAGACAGTTATTTGTAATTAGTAGAAAACAATGAAGATCATTTCACTAAATGAAATGATCTCATAGGCTTTCACATAGCTCCATATTGTGCTTTGAATATTCAAAACCCAGCCCTCAAAACATCTCTGGCACCTATGGTCTTCTGCAAATCAGCCCCTAGGATTTCAAATACAGCAGTCAGTAAACTAACATCACAATAGAGTGCACATCTGTGAAAATTTAGTTTTAAATTACTTCCCTATCAAAACATGAGGCAGGTTTATCTCATGGGCAAGCCAAGCAGCCTTCAATATCACTTGTCCTGTTGTTCCCCGCTCTCATTTGCCACACTCATTTGGTGCCTTAAAAGTTGGCAGACAGTTTGGTAAAGACCTTACAGACACAAAGTGCATTTTCACTATAGAAATCTGAACTCAACCCTAGAGGTGGTTAGCCCTGAGTAATGGAGGTGACAGCAGTCAGCTCGAAAAATAACATACACTCATACAATTAGGCTGTCATAATTCTGCTGAATTGATTATGGTTATTTTTGACAACTGAGGACTCCCCCATCCTTGCCATAATAGAAGAATAGATTTTAGGGTAGCATTGCCCATCCAAATATCCTTGCCAGCTCCCAGTGCTTCATTTTACCTACCTTAATTTTCAAATAAAATTAACCAAATTATCATCAATTATCTCTCTCAAGGTGCTCGCTTTCAGTACCAGGGAACTTCACTTTCTCTCATTCTAACATTTAATTGTAACATTTAATTGTATATGCCCTATTCCTGGAAGTGTTCAAGGCCAGGTTGGATGGGGCCGTGGACAACCTGGTCTGGTGGAAGGTGTCCTTGCTCATGACCATGGAAGTAGATGGCTTTTAAAATCCCTCCTAACCCCAACCATACTGTGATTCTGTGTACATTTGAAGTTAGCAGCATTGATACTTTATTCTTTTCAAAGTTGTTCAGCTTGAAAGTGTTGAGAAAGGGCCCCAAGTCTCTACTTCCTTCAGCACTGGAGCACTCCTGGAGCATGTGCTGGTTTCTAGTAGCTTTTCCTGCAGCAGCCTGGCCCCAGGCTTTGAAGTCCGTGTCCTTTGTGACTGCACAAGGTATCCAGAGGAGCAGAGGGAACAGGTATTTGTCTAAGTTGGTGTGCACCTCACCGTCTGATGTGGGGACTAAGAAAAAATGGCTGTCCTTTCTTCCATTTTCTTTTCTATTTCTTTTCTTTGTCCTTTGTTAGGAAGCCCATCTCTCCTTGGACCCCTGTGCCTGCAGGGACACTGACTTTGCTCGGGTTCCCTGGGGAGGTGTAGGTATGTCTGAGCACAGTAAGTTACAGGGCACAAACCGTATCTTCCTGTTACAAAACAAAGGCTACAAGCAATGCATCAGGGTGACTGGGCTGCCTCTCCTACCTTAGGCTAGTATTTTGTTATTTCACTGTGCCATTCTATTTACTGTATCCATCATCCTGTTTGAAATAAGGACAGGTTCTTGCTTTATTTACTTATGTATTATGTTAAAGTCCCATAAGTTTAGAACAAAGCAGAACTTAGAGGGAATTTCTTCACTTTCTGCTTCACTTGTGGTCATCATCTTTATCAGAGAGAAAAAAAAATAGCAAAAAAATTACTCCTCTCTTGGTCAAATAATATAGATATTACATATAGTATGTGTCCCTAAAATATATTTTTCAAACTTAGAGTTAATTCAGTTTCCCTGAGTGATTTAAGGAGAATCTGACACCTTATGAGTTGTTAGTTCCATTTGTTACCGTACCAACATGATGTTTCAATTGTTACTCACTGCTGTCTGTCTCCTCCTTTCTTTCTCTCCTACTTCTCCATCAAAGGGCATCAACTCCTCTTTGTCTGTTTCCAGACCTTCCTTTCTTCTATGATTGCTACCTTTTAAAAAATGCAATGGAAGATAATTAGCTACTACAAAAATTTTTAATAGCACTGTAGATCTGGGGGCAGCTTAGATCTCCATAAACTTCAGAGTTTTAGATGCTCCAAGATGCAATCTGAGCAATTTCCTTGATCTTTTATTGCAGCTGGTAAATCATTTATTGGGCTAGGTTATTTTACAAAATCCTCTTTAAAAACAAAATCCCATAAAATGTATTTATCATAAAATACTGCACAACCAACAGTCTTTAAAGTTGTACATACTCTGTATTAATTAAAAGCTAGTGTTGTACTGTGACAAGTTAAAAGTATCCACTCTATCTCAGTCTCTCTCTTTCCCCCCCATTCTCTCCCTGCCTCTCCCTGTAATTTTTTTCTCTCTTTCCTTTCTCTCATATTCTCTTTTCTTGTAGGGCTTGCCAAAGGGGAGACTGGCGAGTATGAGCAAGATATTCTTTTGTGATCACAAATATTTTTCTGATAATTATGGTGCTTTTTTGTTTCTGTTGCTATAGCATGCTTGTCCTTTTTCATTCATATTAATTTTACAGTGGTGTCTCACATCCGTAGGCCACAGTCAAACCTCCTTACAGTGGGCATTATACACATATGTAATAAAAAGAGCTTTTTGGCTGCAGAAGCCCACAGCCTTCAGGTTGCGTCTTGCAGCCTACAAGAGTGACTTTCCCACTGTGCCCCCATACAGCCTTGTTAAAAGCATCAGGCTTTTGCTTAGGTCTGGTCAGCTGGAGATGAGGGGGTTGAGTCCAAAAGACTCAGGGAGATCCATGCTGTTTAGGTGGTCAGGGGCAGTCACAGCCTGGTAGATGCTAAATGCTCACCGAGTGCTTTGCAGACCTTCCTGGAGAGCTGGCTTCCGGACCTTGCCTTGCAACCCGACATCCCTGAACCTCTCTTCTCTGATTTTTGTGTTCCTGGAACTAACAGCTTGTGTAATCTGCAGCAGAATATGAATGTTTTTAGTGGCTATTGTCTAAATAAGACAGGTGAGATCTGTAACCTTGAGAGAGAAGGAGAATATTTGAAGGAATTTTGACCCTTGCAGCTCAAAACCTACTGTCAGAAGCTCTCTAGTTCTGTTCTTCTGTTCCCTGAAACAAGCAAACTTTGAGGAAAAAATGTTCTTCAAGGCTATTTGTCACTATAAAGCCAGATTTCCTGAAGATGCATAAAAATACAGATCTGAGAAATAATTTCAACACTTCAGCACTTTAACAGTGCTTTTTATGCTTAGTTTTAGAGGAGAGGGGAAAAAAATCCCAGATTTCAAAAACCTTTCTCTATCTTAATACAAAAAAACATAAAGACATAAACACTTTCTGTGACTTCAGGAATCCACAGGCTTGAGTTTATATATAAATAATGAACTAGCAGGTTCAGTCGTCAAATACTTATCATCAAACACAGCTCTTAAGGGTTAATATTTCACACTATTATAAAAGTCACGATCATCCTTTGTCTCTGTGCAATTAGCTTTTTAACAACGTGCCTGTAGCTCATACCTAGGCTAAATGCTGCTTTGAAATATTTTCTCCTGAACTCCAAATGTGTTAAGCTGACTCTGACCAGCTTCTATAAAACTAGTTTATGGTAGGGCACTGCCTTTTTTGAGGGAATACCCAGTGCCCCACACAGCATTGCTGTGTGTTGCCTATAGTAGCTCAGTTGCAGAGGTAACAAGCAGAGGGTGAAGACGAAATAGGCTCTTGTCGGCATATGGCAGCCTGGGTAGGGTGGACAAGGCTGAAGACCTCTTTACAGCCCTGCCTCTACACCTGTAGTCTCTATGATGTTTACCTGCTGGTTTTTTTTTTTTCTCCAAATTGAGGAGGACACTGAGGGGCAGGAAGCATTAAACGTAAAGTGCACAATATAGTAAAATTGTTTTCTATATAGAGACAATAAACTTTCCCTTTATAATACACATGTGATTTGACATTGAAATAAATGCAGATGCTTCTTTGCTTGGTGTATTCCCTGTTGTGCTTTCTAAAACACCTTCACATATGGTTTGCCTCATTCCTGTGAAATGGCTTGTTGTTTATGTCATACAAATAGAACAGATTGAATTTACACCGAGTTAGGAGGGTGATGGATCCTACGTTAGAGGAAAAACCTTGTCTGAGTGTTTAAAATTTGTTCAAAATTAGTGTTGCCTATTTGAAAAATTTCCCTGGATTATCCCTTGAGCTCTTCTAAAGATTTCATTAAAATAATAAAAAAAAAAATCTGTGGCTGCCTATAAATGCAACCTTTTATTCAAATACGTAACATTTACCCAAAATCAAAGGTCAAATTTTACCAGTTTTTTACAGCTGTCCTAGCAGGAACTGTTTCATTCACTATATATAAAATACTGCCATTAAGAGCAGACATTCAATTTCTTTGTGAAAAGGAGAATAACCCTTTATTACTTGCTTTAAAAAGTACTAATAATTTAAAAATTTCTCAGTAACTTCTGATAGTCCACCTAAACCATTTCGTTGTTTCTAATTCCATTTTGAAGCAAAATTAGAGGTAGGCCAAGCTTTAACTCTTAGGAGAAATCAGGAGTCCCACTGTTTTCTTTGAATACTTTTAAATCATTAACACAGCATCCCTAAAACATACATCCCTACATACAACCCTAAGCTTTGGCTGTATGAGCACAGAGTACTACCAGGATTAATCCTGATTCTGGAATCTTTGTGGGTACTTTTTGTTTTTTGCAGGCAAGTCTCAGCAGGACACAAGTAATTATTTTTTTTTAAAACTTATTCAGGTGTCAGATGGTGTTTATATTGTACATATCCTCACATCTTTGAAGACTGAATTTTTACAGCAGATCAGCACATATTTCTGTGCAGTTTTTGCTTTAGTCTTAGTTTCATTGAAGATTTTTCCGTTGTAGTAAAAGTTTACTTTTTGGAAAATTATTCTATAGACAAATCATTAAATATGGCTATGGCATCATTCCTACTTCCTCTGATTTTTCTGAAACTGTCTGTTTCTTCTTTTGTTTTATAGTATAATTAATAAATGAAAAAAATTTCAATGAACTACATAGATTTAGAGATTGTATTTCTTTGCTGTCTTGTGTAATGGAAGAATTATTTCCCTGTTCTGGTGCATTGTAGTAAAATTTTGCTACTGAAAGTTGAATTAAAAATAAAGTGTTTGGAAACAAATTTGAAATCAGCAAAAAGGATTATTTCAAAATTTATCTAAACTGCTAGGAAAAAAAAAAAAGGAAACTTTTAAGGACTGAAAATACATGCAAGATGAAACTTTTCTGAGAACTGTTTTCTTCAGGAGTCTTTTGCAAAGCCCTCCAGTATGTATACACACTCTTAATTTTGCTGGGATTTGATATTATTGTGGTGATGGGGAATATGTACTATTGCCTGTGGACTTCAGTGCAATTCCACTTGATGATAATTTTATTTATATGTTCAGCATGATGGAAAGAGTTGGCAACCAATGCCCTTCCTCCTGCAGGTTTCAGACCTGCAGAACTCCACCAACTGAGAGCTGGCCCCAAGCAATGGAGAGAGAAATTGGTGATACAATTCACTGAGCTGGGAGAGTGAGTTGAGAGCCATCAGTGAATGGTCAGTCACAGTTACTAGGGAGATGTTTGTCTGTTTGGTTGGGATTTTTTTTTCTTTTCTGCTGGCTTTAATGTTCTTGAGCAGAAAGGATTAGTGAACTTAGTCATTGAGCAGCTTCCCTACAAACCTGAAGTTTTCCTAGAGATCTTGTCAAGGGAATTGTGTGGTTGCCATCTGATTATAAGTAAAGGAGCTGAATGAGCAGGGAAAATGCTCCCCAATGCTAGGAGCAATTCACAGTTTGAGCTAGCCCTCTCCAGGATTTTATGTTTATAATTCCTTTCCAAAATGCTTCTTCTGCTCTCCTCCTCCATCTTAGAGAATTCCTATTTGATAAAAGTGAAAGAATATGGTTCAAATTTGGCAATAGTCAGGGGAAAGATCGGTATGTTGACAGACTATGAAGGTCTTTGACAGAAATCGCTAGTTTCTCTTAAATACTGGGAATGTTGACTCTCCAGTTACCGAGCAGTGTGGGCTCACAAAGTTGTTGGAGCCTTTGCCACAAGAGCAGTCAAAATGTCTTCAAGACAGCACTGCTAGCATTTCTGTCTCACAGGCATTTCATGCTGTTCATTTTGGATTCCTGTGCCCTAAAAAAGCACTTTGACCTAGCTGAATTGCTCTTTGGTTTGTTCAGACTCATAGGAGAGTAGAAGACTTGCGAAGCTGACTGAGAAGTGTTGAGTATAGAAACACGGTTGTTTGTCATTTAATAAATGTTTCGTTTTCATGAGCTAGAAAAGATGACATTACTGATGACTAGTGGAGAAAAGCAAAGCTATAAGTGTGCCATATGCTATCATCTCTAATGAATAGAATGAATAAAAATAATAAGTGCATTACATAGCTAACTGTCACATCTTCAGGGCACTACAGTAAATAAGTGGGAGTTATACATGTGCATTAGTAGCAAAATGGGTACCACACTTTGGATCTTATTGAGTACAGTGTGGAGAGAAAAATATGATAGATTGCTGCTTTTTATCTGTCACTGCTGTGGCACAGAAGCATAGACCATATGTATGTAAAATGACTTTGTTATTTCAGTAAATTCTCTAACTCTTTCTGTTGTAGCCTGTAGCAAAATGAATAAGTAGCTGAAGATCCTGATGGGATAGTTCTGATTCTATCAGAATAAAATACCTCTACAGAGGCATAATTATTAATAAATATACAGTGATGTGTGACAAAACATCCAGAGAAGTTAGCAGGGTCTCTGCTCTTACAGGTTTCCAGTACAAACTGAGATACTTTGCAAAGGGGAGAACAAGTTGTGATAGCTAAGCTGAAAAAAGCAGGATAGTTTAGGCAAATGTGGGCCTTGTTAGCTATGATTCTTGTTTCTTGTCTCAGAGGTGATGATAAAAGTGTGGATGACTCTCAGAATGCTTCTCCTCAATCACTTAATGGAACCAATATTTCATCCTTTCTATCTTGTCCTTCTTTATACAGAACACAGTATCTCTCTTGGGCAAAACTGAATTCGTGTAGGGTGGAGATAAGAAAGGTGAATAGGAAAGAGCAGAGAGGACCTGCCGTTTGCCTGGCCTTGGATCTGAAAACTCAAACTAGTCTGCCAAGTTTGAGAGTCTGATTACAAAATTCTGAATAAAATGTAGTCTGTCTGCCCTTTGATTTAAGAACAAGTCCAGCAGATGAGGAATTTACAGTTGTCATGCTTGATTGTTATGAAGGTGTGAATCACTGTCTTGAACTTATTTTTAAAACAGACAGGGTAGCTCTCTGGGGTATTTTGTCTTCATAAGATTTTCAAGCTGATACCTAGATCTATCTTAGATTTTGGTTCAGGTCTCTGCTGAGGGATAATGACTGAACATATGCTAGGTGTTTTGTTTTATGGCATTAACAGTGGTGCAACTCCTGGTTCAGCTATTCTTTCTTGCAGCTATACTGAATGCTGTGTCTTTCTCACAAAGTGCAGGGATGCTCTCTCTGCCTGTTAATTCTCCAGTCTAAACAATTGCAGGGGAAGAGAGCTAGGGAAGGAAAAAAAACATTCCATTGCTTCATCAGTCCCATTACTCACAAATAGAGGGCAAAGTATTTTACAGAGCTTTTAACTAACTACTGATGTAATTTGTTCAGCATTGTTTGCCCATTAATCCAAAAATTACTTTTCCCTTTGAAGCTTGCTTTATGTAGAGGAAACAATGCCACCCTTAGCCATCATGTGTATCATTTTATGCAGGGTAACTGTTTGTATTTGCCTTGCATTTCAGTTAAATGCAGTGCAGGGGCCTTTGAGCATCTTTGGTTGCTTAGTAAGTTATAATATTTCAAAGTTGAAATAATTTCCATTTCAAAACATTGCATCATGATCCTCATCCTCTAAAAGACACTTGGATGTATGTTCCTGCCACAAGTATTCAATTTAGCCTTAGATGTGGCAGGAGTTTTGAGAAAAGAAAATATTCTTTTGTCTCTGAGAATATGCCTTTCTCGCTCCGGCTTAAAATACGTACGTCAGATATAGAGTTTGACCTGCAAAATGTCAGAGGGTGAAAGATACGTATTTAGTCTGGTTCATCACGCATTTCACTATGCTGCATGCTGCATTTGGAGAAATATTTCTGTGTCTCTGCATGTGTTATATACATAAGCACACAAAACCACTTTCCAGTTTTCCTTGAGATAGTTGTAAGAACCAGCACCTCCACTGTGGTAGTGTCTCTCTTATGCCTCAGTTTTCGGGAAAGATATGATAAATTCAAGGTTTAAAATCCATGATGCCTATTTTTTTTTTTTTTTTGAAGATCAACACTGAATACTGAATTTTAAATTTGAGGTCCCAAAAGAAGGTCAATAACTGGTCCTGGAAACCAAGTGGTCTTCTAGAGGCTTTAAATAGAAATATGTTTCCTTGGTATTTTTAATCAGTCCCTAATAAACAAGCAGATATTAAGATCATAGCAGTACTGTTCAAACAGTGGCCCAAGGAATGACTCCACCCAGCATCTCAGTGCCTTACAGCAATTCCTTTTGATTGCTTATACCCAAAAGCTTAATGCCAGCTGTGTTGCAGCCACAGAGATGTGATTGTAGTGTACTGCCACCGATCTGTGGAGTCATGGGAGATAAAAAACCTACTCTAGCTCATTTGTAAATTGGCTATTATTTTTAGTTAGTTCCCCAGGTGAATGCATCCATGCTATTCTAATCAGCCTGAATTAATTCTAGGAGACAGTTTTCAAAGCGGCGCGTAGCAGGCTGGTGTCCCAACGGTAGATTCTCTCCTGTGTATTAGTGTGGAAATGTGGTACATTAAAAGCTCTGTTTATTAGACTATCCTGTTTCTCTAAAGCACTCAGTCCATTGAACCTACTGTGCTAGTTATTTTCCTAAAGATTTCCAGACCTGTATTTTCTAATAAAAATTAACAGTGGGAGAAAAGATGGGTGGATGGGAAATTCAGTGAAATCTGACTTGGACGATGTAAGAAATTCTTAACTATGAAATCGAGTGGCAACAGAAGTAATATTTTAAGCCGGGCCCATACAAAACTGCAGCCATGTGGAATCTTCCCATTTACCTTCACTGGGCTTTGGATCAGGCCCTGAAGGTACCAACCATATTTCAAGGGTTTATGATCATTGCTAACTTTGGAAACACTGACAGGCTTCAAGAATAGGGACTGCATTCCACATGCAGCAGGAGTAGCCTTTTCTCTACTTTGAGTAATGCTACAGGAACGATAAAATATTCTTGCTACTGGGAACGCCAAGCTCTGTGGGACTTAGATGGGACCTGACATTTATACAGTTCATCACTACTGTAGATCAAGCAACGCTACTTTTAGCAAAGAATGCATATTCATTCTTTTTTTTTAACCTTTGCTTCAGTGCATTCATGACAAGATTGTATGGGTATGTAGCTGTGTTTTAACAGTTTTTTAATTTCAGTTGTTGCTTGAAGCACTACGCTGGAAATTAGACACTTTTAGTAGTTCAATTATTGTTGATTTATTCATCCCTCTTGTAGATACAGTGAATGTAGTTACTATAGTAAGGTTATCTAGTTCTGAATGCCAAATGCCAAGTTTCAGAGCTTACATCTTGGCATCTGCAAGACTTATTGGCTTGGAATTTGTCATGCCAGCAGTACTGCCTTGTAGCATTTATTTCACAGATTTTCATTAAGTGGAGGAAGACAAGAAAGAATAGTGCTACTAGTGACATCATGCATCAAACTGTTTACTAACATTACAGGGAAATCAGCTTAAAATACATAACTCCGGGCTTCATTTTCCATTTTCCTAGACTTCATTGGAAGAATACAACAATACACTAAGTATAAGAGATATAAAAATGCTAATTGGGAAAAATGTTCCATTTAATATTACTCTTTTTGAAAAAATTAGGAAGTGTAGAATAGCAAAATAAAGTACAAATACTATTTAATGCTTGAACTTTCATTAACTTTATTATAATTTCTCTTTTGGGGCAATGAGTCAGCAGAAACTTAAGTAAGTTCCACCAGTTTTGGCATCTGCTCTGAGTATTTTGCTAAAGACAGCAAATGCTGCAGTAACACAGAGGGGCAGATCCTCAGCTGAGGTAAGCATTAAAGTGCCATTTCCAGTGAAGTGATAACAATTTACTCTGACTGAAGCATAAACTTTCATGCTAACCTACTGTAACGCTTTCCATCACACTGTAGACTGTCTGCATGTGAAATATAATGCACCTAATGGCATTTAAATTAGCTATCATTGGAGGCATCTGTCATACTATAATCTTTCCCAGTCGTTTTTAAGTTCCTCTGCCACTTAGTCCCCCTCTGCTTTTCAGTAGCGTCTCTTCTGGTGATGTCTTGCCTTACCACTACTTCCACTTGTAGCTTTAACCTCTGCCTTTTATCCAGAGATAACTCCTCAGGATATCTGTGAAGTTTTTCCTCTAATCCCTTCCTCCCTAAAAAGGCAGCTACAAATCATTAACATCTAGCTCTGCTTGGAGTCTGCTGAGACTAACATGATGCTGAACAAACACATAGCCCCATGCATGGCTTCCAGCTTACGTTTCTGTCTAATCCTCCACTATGCAGTTTCAGTGCTACATTACAATCTATCTGAAACATGAATTGGCAATGTTACTAGTTCATCCAGCACCTCAGATGCTTATAGAATAATAAAACAAGGAATGCCAACTAGTAATTTGCATTCACCATCCAGCAACCACAGAACTTCGGCTGAAGTTCAGCATCATTGTACAAAGCCAGTCCTAAGGGTTTAGGTAAAAACTGTAGCAGGTGTATGAGTATAACTGATACACTCAATGGGATGATTCATAAACAGCTGATAAATAACACTATGTGCTGTAGTTATTATTCTGTTCCAGCGGCTGTTGTCAACTAAAGGTTCTGCCTTTGGGATTAAAATGAAAAATCATAGATCTTTTTCTTAATTCATACCTCAAAGCTTCTGTTCAAAATTTAAACTAGAAAAAGAAGGAGTGTAAACTTTTTTTCCACTGTGGTTATTTCTTCTTAAAGAAGTATGTAGAGTATGTATTCCATACTCTAAATGGAGAGTCTGCACTGAAGTTTTCTTTATATAATATTCACCAAAATTTGAAGATTTAGGCTTTAGAAAAATGACACCATTTTCACTGACACTGCTTTGTTCTCTGGATTGAAAAAATCCAGTGATTTTTTTTAAGGAACACCAAACCTAAAAGATATTTCCATTTCTCATTGTCTTTGAATCCCTGATGCACTGATTTAATAACTGTCTCTCCTTTACCTGGCTCATTTGTGTATGTGCAATATTTCTGGTTTCATTGCTGTCCCATTTCCCTCATTAATGGGTCACAGTTTTTCTCAGGCAGTTGGAAAACACATGCTGTTGCAGGATATTTTCTAATCCATGTTTGCCACTAACTGAATTATATATGGGTGGCATAGCACATATTCAGTCTTTCATCCTTATCTGTTGCTTCATCATTACTTTCAATCTTCAGTGAAAAATATGACTAACATGTTGTGTGGTATAAATAGACACTGCAGTTTGAGATCATTTATGCATGGTTTGAATTTTGATGAAATTTTATACCGCCCTCTGGGCTAAACACTTAACCTAAGTGATTGTCCCAATAATTTTGTTGAATCAAACCTTTTCAGATGGAAGTTTTACCTTTCATTATCTTCTAAATTGTTTACTATAAAGCTTTCCAGGAGTGCTAGGAAGAAAAAAAAAAAAAAAAGGACACAGTTGCTCTTTATCAGTGATTCTATGAATCATTGTCTTGTCATTATAAATGACTGGAAATAGAAATATAAAATAGTTCAACTCACAAGACTATGTTTTTAGGTGATTCCAGGTCATCCTCAATATGTGTTTTCTTTTACACCCAGAAGACTGAGGGCTATACAAAATATGAAACTATAAATGTAGATTGATATATTTACAAGTATTTTTGTATAAATATATTTGCTTTTGGTACAATCTGCCAATTTATGTGATTCTTTAATTTAATTTCTTTAATTACTAATTAACATGTTTGATTTCTAATTGCCTCAGTTGTGTGATCTTCCCATACTTATTTATTTATTTGTTATTAAAATGATTCAGCAGTATTTCTGTTATTTTTATAAATTATCCTCCTAGTCTATATTTGGGATAATTTTTATTTCAATTACAAACATTCTCTCCATGTAGCTTTATTGGTTTGGATGTTTAAAAGTCTGGAATTTATTATTATGAGCTGAAAGCAATCATCAAACACTGACACTTTAAGTATTACAATAATGCAAAAAATTGTCATTGACTCAGTTAAGATATTTCTATTTCTTGTAAGAACCAATTACAATAGAGTGCTCTTGTCTTGTAAGCACAAAAGTCTCCCTCGATTTTCAGTTGAGTATTTTGAAGAGATTTTCACTGTTCATAACCATGGTGAGTTGCTGTTCAACCACTTGCTACTTTCCCTTAGCCATTCTTAAGTTAACAGTCCTAATTTGCTAATGAAATTTAGAGAAAAGATTTTTTTTTCCCCTCTCCAGAAAACAATAGCTTTTTAACAAAGCTGAAACATCCAGTCCAGAGGAATTAAACGACTCAGTTCAAAAAAGCTGTCACTTGGTTGCATGCCCACTGTGACTTAGGCAGGCCCTGTGGCATCCTCTGTGGTCCCTGTCTTCTGGTCCTCTTGAGCAAGGTGGGACATGAAGTGATCTCCTACCCTCCCTGTTCTCCTGGGTTTCTTTGGTGGAAATCTGAATACATGGACCGAGGGTGTAGGGGATGGCACTCAGGTCTCCTTTCCCCACACTCCTCTAAAGCCAAGACCTCTAAAGGCAGGCTGTGTGCATGTCCCATGCCCAGGGCGGTATCTCAGCCTTTCCACTGCACGTCGGTACATTTCCCTCTGGTATATACGGATGAGGTGGTCTGGCAAGACCGCCTCACGCAGCACATGGGCTTGTACAAATGAACAGCTGGTTACTGATTCTGATGAGAGGGACTGCTGAAAAAAACCACAGTTCTACTTTTTCAGCACCAAAATCTTAACATTTTATCAAGAAAAAATTCCCATGGAAAGGCAGTTTTCTGGCAAGCACTACTTGTCTCAGCTCCCCTTCACGCAGCAGTCTCGATGGAAAATTTTATGGCTAGTCCTAGTGCAGAGTCTTTCAGAGGTGTTGAGCACCCACTGTGACCATTAATTTAAATAAGCCCATAATGTGGTTTACATTTAATAAAGTTGCAGCCTCCGCATGAACCAGGTTTACTGAGTGTTGCCTTCTTTCCTGCTGTGTCTGAGTCTGCTGGTCTGGATAGTGTAAGAGTCTTGGACTCAGAGCATGCCTTTACCCTGTGTGTCTCTACAGAGAGTGTGTTTTCAACTGGTAGACTTGAATTTTATTCAGAGATAAGAATGCACACAAGAAAAGTGGAAAATAAATGTTTGTACTTGGAAGATCTCTTTTGTTGGTTGCCCTACGATTGACTTATCAAAATTGATAAATCTGATAAAAGCAATATATTGCTTTAGTACTTATACAGCACTAGAAATAAAGCATACTATTAATTTTAAAATCTTCAGAAATAGTGGTAGAATAAAAAACATCAAGTGCATGTGAAGAAAATAAGTAAAATGAAAACAGATACTTTGATGGTGTGAATTAGCTTTCAAGTCTGTTGGCTTCAGCAGGGCAGTTATGTCATCTGAAAAACTGAAGTTTAGTTGCACTATTTATAAGAGAAAGTATGTGCTGTTTACAGAAAGGAAGTGTGAAAAGCAATGTAAGTCTTATTGTGTGCTGATTTGTTCTTATTTACAGTGAGAGAGCCCAAGTAGCTGTAGCTCACAGCAAGCATTCCCTACCTTTGGCATTCTAAGTTAAATAAACTAGTGGTGGATGTTTTTATAGCCAAGCTAGTCTCATAGGCTGGCTGCATATGTTTCCAACATTGTGTCATCCAACTCCGCTCCTAATGAATCTAACCAGTTTATTGTTCAAGTCTGTACCAAGCCCTTGCCTACAATTGAATCCCAGCTTATTTACTAATAAGGAGGACAAGAAGATGTGTGGGAAAAATATTTTCAAAGCCCATTGAAGGCAACTAACCAGGGTTTTCAGTATTTCAATGTTAACTCATTAAACAGATTCACAATCACCTTTTAGCTGGTTGATTTGTGTGGTGAAAACTTGGTTTTGTCTTTTGGTGGCATACCAGGGTGTGATCTACTCAGTGTGGAGCTCACCCCTTCTCTGTCTTTCCCAGGGACTTGCCAAGCATGTCCCTGTCCTCCCACACAGCCTCTGGCAGCCCTCTGGCCAAGTTGGAGCACAATCTCTCAACGTATGTTCAATCCCCAGATCATTTGGATCACACAATAGAATATGTTATTTCAATTTGCACTCCTCACTATGAGAGCAATCTCAGTGCCCTGTATGGTCTGCCACAACACTTGCCAGAACAATGCCAAAATGGGTGACACATCAGTATTTTGCAGTCTGTCTCAAGCTACCCATTGAAATGAAGGAAGCATATGACCTCATCAGAATCCAGGATGTGCGGTATTTCTGCTCTGATTGAAGTTGGGGTTTTTTTGAGCACTTTGCCCTGGAAAACTATGACTTTCAAAAAATGAAATTGTGGGAAAGAGCTGGCGTTAGCTCTTCTAGTTCAGGAAAGGATAATTGGAACAAAATCTGGAGACTCTTGAAATATTCCATCTCGATATTTTGAAAAGAAAATTTGTTTTGAAATTACTTTTTTCACACATTTTAATGTATACAGATGGGTTCATTTTCTATTGAAAAGGTCAAAATCATTTCAAAGTACTTTAAATTATCAAAACAAATCATTTTATTAACCAAAGTATCAGTACATGAACTTTTTTGTTTTCAACTTTTTCATCCCAGCTTGGGATCAGAGTTGTCTTTTAAAAATCTTAACATGAAGAGAAAGCTACTTTTCATACATCTCTATTCTGCAATTAAAACCTTCTAGAAGATCCTCATGTATTAGTTAAAGTGAGGTCTCAGGTAGCATGAAGTAAGGAAGGTTTTCTTTGCCTGCATCAGCAAAAAGAGTTGGATTCAGCATGAAAGAAGAACTATAGGGACAGTTCCCCAACCTGCTCCTGGCTTGTTTTATCTCGGAAAATATTCTTGCTGTCTATGCCTCAGCATACTTATTGTATTCTTACTGTGATGTGTATTATTGAAAAATGTTACAGATACAGACCTTCACACTTTTTCAGTATTGTGTGGATAGTTTTTATACACCTTTATTCTTGCTCGCAAATTCCCTCTCTGCCATTTCTGCCCATTCTCCTATATTTTCCCTGTTTTCTTGTTTCAATTTCTGTCAAAAATCAATAGAGTTTGGAACAATGATAGCTATGGTATTTCCTAGCTTTTTAGTGCTGATAGTTGGATTATTCAAAAATTGTCACATAATAGAAAGACATTCAGAGAAATGTTACTGAATTTTATGTTCATTTCTCACCCAGCTTCATAGAACATGGCTTTTCCCAAATTCTTCCTTTTGGGCCTGGGTGCAAGCTGAAGAATTTCAACATTTGTTTAAGTTATCTGGATCTCTGACAGCCCATGTGGCAATTCCAGATGCATGCATTCAACTGTACTGTCTTGCTCTACAGCACATGAGAAGGGACTCCTCTGTGCTTGAGACATATTAAACTTATTGTGTGTGGACTAATAGCCTTCAAATGTGAAAGAAATCTGGTACTCTCTAGATGCCTCGGACTTACTGCACACATGCAACTCTATGGGGCAGTACTCATGTAGTACTTTCCTGACTATTGGATTGAGCGTGTTCATGCTCCGCAGAACATGCAAATCTGTTTCTTATGAGAAAGGCTAAAGATATGAAGATATCCCCTAAGAAGAATGGTTGAGATAATTTAATACAGAATGAAAAATATCTTAATGATTTTTAATTTTATTTTTTTTTCAAAATCATAGAGATCTGACATGTTGTTATGCAGTGATTTTCATTCTTAACAAAGAACTGTATTTTCCAGTATGGCTCTTAGGTGGTTTATTGCTGTGATGTGCTAGGGGGCTAATTTCCAAATCATATCACTTAATCTACGTACAAAAAACCAGCCCCAAACAAATCACATTAAAATCAGGATTTCTTCAGTTTCTGGAATTAGGACTTAAAGAATCTGCCAATGTGAGGTTCTCAAATGCTGTTTAATGTTGGGAATCCAATGGACTTTCGTGCCACACTGCAGACAGCAGATGTAATATATCACTTATATGCCTTTTCTGTGTTTCCTTTTCTTCCTAACTTTATGTAGGATAGAAATACCAATTGATGAAACAGCAAAGATGATTAAACAGTTCCATTGCATAAACTTAGATGACCCTAATATACACATTATAACAGTCTTGATCAAAGAATTTGCTGTCAGACAGAGAGATGACTAACAGGCAAATGATTGGAAACAGCTTTTCTTGCAGCCTGGATTGGGTGATAATAACGTGAAAAGAAGGGAAGCTCTAAGAAGAATGCTCTTTCACTGCCTATGTTGTAGCAAGCAAGGAAGCCTGTTGTTGGGTGAAAGAGGCTGGGTCTTTCAGAGGATAGACCACTGCTGGGGGAGAAAAGGCAGAGAGGATCCTGGCTTGCTGAAACAAACTGTAACTTAAGTCAAAGGAATGCACAAGAGTGGCAAGGATGTATAGAAAGGCTAATACATTTAGGCTTTTTAAAGCTTGTTTGTTTTCCACTGTATGCCCCAGGAAAGATGCATCATTGACACAGATCAGTCACAAAGCTGGAGTTCTGCAGTCTGAGAGGTTAAGCCTGATCTGGAGAGAGGTTAAGGCAGTTGGGCTGACATGCATCTCATTTTTCTGTAGGTCTAGCACCCTTGCCCAGAAAGTACACTAAGAGAGGCCAAGGAAAGTGATGTTAATTTTCTCTCCTAGCAATGCAACACAAGATCACTGAGACAAAGAAAGAACGCCAGGGGTAATTTGACAATTGACACATCAAGGCTTAGAGGCTATATTAGAAGAACTATTAGACATGTCAATTAATTTTCCTTTGCTTCATTAATGAGCGTCTGAGCTATGCATCTTCTGTTTAAAGCAGCAAGTAATCATTTTTCAGGTTCCTTCATGCTACGACAAGTCACAGCCCTCTTGAGGCATACATGAGACAGGGCATAATATAGTATGATTATTGTTCCTAGTTTCATAAGTGACTCTAAACTTTCAAACTGAAGGGAAATTTAATATTTATTTTGAATGTTAAATGATGTCTCTGAAAAAAGGAAATCTATGCAATTCAACATTTTTCAAAGCACCAGCTTGTTCCATACTTTTAATTTGATTCTTTTGCAGTAACTGAATTTATTCACTAACTGCAATCCGAGATTCCAATCAAAACCCCAAAAGAAGGAAGGGTGGAAAAACCCCATCCAATACCCCAAAACCAAAGCCAGAGCACACTCTTCCTTTTGCTATTGGAACTATGAAGTTGCTGACAACCTGCATTAAATGCAACAGCCAACTTCTGACATGCTCAGCAGTGAGTCTCATGACCCACAAACAGAAAGCCAATCTAAATCACGGAGTGGTTGTATTTGTCTTTTGTGTCTAGAAACCCGCTGCTGGAATTTGCTGAGTGCTTCTGAAAATGTAGCAGAAGATTCACTGTCAAAAAGCATTGTCTTTGTAAATTTTACCTTTAAACCTTGAGCCCAGCAAGCAAAAACTTTAATAAGCAAAAAAAAATCCCCACCCAACACAACAACTAAACCACCAAAATCTTCTATCTCCTTTTTTTTTCTGTAATGATTTGAAGTCTTTAAGCTGAAAGAATAGCATAAAATATGACCTGTGAATCAATTTGCCTTCAGGTTTAAACTGAAGAAAAATAAAAAAAAATAATGTATTGTGTTAAAATAATTTTAAGGCTCTGCAATGAAAATATCACCCACAAGATACTAGATGTGAAAACTAAAGTTTTACCATAAGTGTAAGTTCTGATGCATTGTGGATCAAGTAAGTTTTAGATTGATCCTTAAGGAAATAAAGATTATTAAGGCTACATACTAAGCAAGAAAAAGAGGCTATAAAATACTGAGAACCTGAGAGAGCATTATTGTCTGAACCAAAGAGGAGGTTTTCAGAGTAGTCTGGGTCCTGTAACCACAGTGTTCTTCCTAGTTACATTTCAGCAGCTGAATTGCTTTGGTATCTTGGGAAACCTCACCCTAACTGCCCTCCCTGACTTCTTGAGGCTTTTGCATCCATACGCTGCTACCAAACTTATGGGAACTCATAGAAAGGTGAGCAGGCTACTCAGCTGAACAAAATTAATACTGTGTCAATGCATGTAGTTATTAGGCTTTGCAATTAAACAAAAATCTCTAGACAGGAAGGAAGGAGCAATAAGGATCCTGCTGTAGGAGAGGGAAGAAGCATCAGACCCATAGGACTGTTAGTCTGTCACACTGAGTTTTGACAAGGGTAGGTTTGTCCAGCTGAGGAAGATATGACTATTTTGTAGGTGCTTCTGTTTGAATAAGTTATGAATTGCATTGAGTCAAAGGAGCACAGTCTACTGCAAGCCAGTGAAATCTTGTCTGAATGAATTCAGACCCGCAGTGGGAAACCTTATGGGTCTAAGATAATGGGATTTTGTCCTCTAGGATTGTGACTGTGATTGTCTTTATTGTAGGTAGAAAGTTAGAAAATTAATAAGTGTTAAAGCTGATTGGCAAACTGATTGCCCCCCTTCTCTCCCTCAGTAATCCAGCCTTTCAGCAGAATAGGAGAACTCTAAAGCTGAAATTCAGAATCACCTCTGTGGTGACTCTTGAAGGTTATTTAAGTGTTTCTTACATTATTGTCTGGATGAACCTGGCTCTTTGAAAAACTGAAGTATGTCTTTCAGGTATTTGGAGTTCTTTGATGAAAAATCTAAAGGTTCCAAGAAAAAGCAGAATCATGTCTTTGTAAAAAGAGTTAAAAATCACATTTTCTATGATTTTAAGAAAAATAAATTCTTTCAACAGTTTCAATAAACTGTATTATTTACAAATACACTTTCAGACAAATATACACAGGAAAAAAAATCCCAAACAAACAGAGAAGTTAATTTGCATGGTAAGTTCAATACCTGCCAACTATTGTTTGTCAGAGACAGCAAAATAACAAGGCTTTTGTTCTGCCCAAATGCTTCATTCTATTTTGGAAGCTTTGGTCTAATGGCTCCTGAAAACTGGGGTTTTTTTCTTAGCAAGGTATCTTAGGAAGGCACGGTATATGCAGTAAGGCTGCCTGTCACTCTTCCTCTGGTGACTTCTGAACCTGTCGACCAAGAGTAGACCAGAGGGGAAGTGTCTCAGTTATTGCACCCACAGAGAGAAATTCTCAGTTGCAACCTTCCAGAAAGTCAGTTCCCCTGTTCCTGAAAATCCTTATTGTATGAGTGAAGCATCACAACTTAGTCTCCTTTAGATGGTTGCATTTTAAAAATTGTGCATGGAGGGGATGAGTAGCGTGATACTTTATATTTGAACTGAAGGAACAAGCTTATTGACATTTAAAGAGTGTGCCTCTTCTTTACTCTTGACCAAAACTTTCTTTTGGTTAGGATTATCAAGTCCAACATACTCCAGTGCTAGTGAAATATTTGATTATTTTCTTTATAAATGCTTCTTTTGGTTGTTCTTTTTCAGTCTGATGAAATTGCAATTACCTAGGAGCCATACCAAAACCTCTCTGAAACTGTAAAGATTCATATGGGTGTTGATTAGCTATGCATTTTTACAAGTCAGTTTTTATTCTTAAAAGGATGTGTCTTTTCTACATCTCCACTTTCTTCTTTCTTGATAGCTAAAGCTTTTTCTGATGGTGCTGTTGTCTTAGGCCAGCACACTATGCTATCTCTCTCTCCTATCTCTGTAGATGCACAAATAAATGTGTTTTTACCAGGACTATTTTTTGTATACATAGTGTCCTTTTTGTACTCCAGCATCCTTTACCTACCCCTCTGCTTCTTGTTATTCGCTGATACTGTTGTTTCTCATGGTGACACTGTTTTGTGCTTTGTCTCATACTGGAGTCACTTAGGCACATCTCAGATAGCACTTTTGAATGCATCTGAGAGGAAATGTCCCCAAAGGAAAGCATAGACCCAGAGTACATTTTTTTCTAGTGCGCACAGAAAACTCATAATGAGTTTGTTATTATTATATTACATTTTCAGTATTATAAAACAACATTTCTACCAGGAAAAGGATGGCATCTGCCTCATTTGCACTTTTTCTGTTTATTTTTTTTATACTTTTAGAACTATATGTTGCTATAGTACTGTACAGTAATTAGCAGAAAGTTTTACGGTTTCTTAGCATCAGGAAGAGAGGTTTGCTTCTCGTAGCAAATGTCCCCTTTGGGAAGGAAGTTTCAGATGAAGAGCATTTCACTGGATCAATAGATGACACCAATAGAAAAGGAAGCTGACATTTGTCTTGCCGTGTCTTACATGCAGCTATGGGCAATAGAGGAAAGTATGTTATCTAGAGATTGCCTCTGATAAGGGGATATCCCTCAAACTCCCAGTGCAGCTAGCAATCATGCATTGATTTTTGAGAAACAAGCTGTGGCAATTTTTAAATTTCTGTTTTATATTGTGGAACCAGAGGAATAAAGCCATGTCTTCATGTTGAAAGAAAATTTGTGAAATTTCTTTCCAAAGGCTGCCAGGCAGCCTATTATAGCAGTACTTTAACACCTTAAACACAGCTAGTATCCATTATGTCATACAGTATAACAAGCAGGAAGAAGAGCACTGCACAAGGAATTATACAGTTTTCTCTTTCTTTCTTTCTTTTTCTTTCTATATTTTATTTTAAAGAAGGGAGACCTGATTTCTGTAAACAACCCCCTAAAGGTACTCCCCTACCAATAGCAGCCCACTGTAAAATAGATAAGGTTCTCATTATGTATCCTCTATGTCTTGATCATAATTTCTATCATGGTTGACATTCTGGTCCAGTTATATCAGGTACATTCTGTGTAAGTCCTTTAGAAGACCAGGATAAAACCCTGCTGAATGCAGGATCATTTTGCCTTGGGCAGAGAGTTAGTCAAAGTGCACATAGTTCAAGGTGGATTTCTAGTCAGATTCTGCAGTACTGGGACATTCTGAAAGAAATATTTTTGAATTGAACATAGCTCAGAAGGAATTAAATTAGTTCTTTAATGCTTGGTTTTTCTGCAGAGCCATCAACACAAATTACTTTCTAAAATAGGCAGCAAATATAATAACACAGCATTAAACTGAAAAGAAAAAGTTAATACTGTTATTACATGATGCATTTTGTTTGACTAAATTGTATGGATAATTTCCACCATAATTTCAGTAGTGTTTATAAAGATCTTTTAAAAAGATTTCAATTTAACATTTCCTATAGCTGTGTTTTTCATAAAGTAATTGAATTTAAGATATCTGTACAGTATCTCAGTTTTCTCATCTTGATAACTGTTTAATGGTGTTTTAAATATAATAGTATCCTAGAGTATTCTGCATCTGCTCATAACTCCCTTCTTTTCTAAGGCTCTTAAAGATTTAATTAAGCTGGCCTAACATAGATTTGCTTCTTTAAGAAAACAGGTGGTATTAAAGCAAAAATGTTTTGGTTTTTGTAGTAAGCAGTGTTATAGCATCAGCCATGCACCCAAACTTGATATTGTTTTCTTTTATCAAAACTTTGATGAAGAGTTTTTCCAAAACAGTTTGCTATAGCTATATTTGAACAATGTATACCTTGTAAATACCCTAAACATTGCAGACAATTTCCTGTTTGTGAGATTTCTTTTTTTAATGTATTACATTATTGGTGTAGTTTATTACCTTGTGTGCCCATGTTTAAATCCATAAGGATTTATTTTTAACTGTATTCTAATTGATGTTACCTGGGTCACATCATATTTCATTCTCTTCATGGATTGCTATTCCTGAGTCAAACACTTGTGTTCATCGACACGGTGCTGCATAAAATAATAAAAATAAAAAATTGTAATTGAAATAAAGTAAAAAAGATAATTTCCAATGTCAAAATTTTGCTAAATACATGTCCCATTGTTCCTCCAGACTCTAGCAATTTTTTCCAGATTAGTTCTTCCTTGTAAAATTTGTTACGAGCAAGGAAAGGTAATTTTTGTCAGGTCAGTACAGAAGCTTCCAGAGATCTGACTGGAATAACACTAATGGTGTTTTAGAAGAATTTTAATGTACAAGCTTACATCAGTAGATTCACTATTTTTCTTTCATCTTTATATACCCCTATTCCTATGGTGCATGATTATTACAAATCTGCACATGAAGTGAATGGTGCATTTGGTTTAACAATTGACATCCCAACTTCAGCACTTTCACACACATACTATTTAATTGTGCCAAGGAAAGCAATGCAAGCAGGCAGGAATTCAATTTCTGTTTCAGCCTGTTACTGTGAAAACCAGATAGAAGTCAAGGGACTTTGACTTGTGGCCTCTCTGTGTAAGATGAAGTTTCATCATTATACAGCCAGACAGAATGAGGTTTTTATGAAATGGAGGACCATGATGTGCTGTGTGTCTTCTGTCTGCTCTGTCCACAGCAGCTACAAGTCTGTTGGTTCTCACTGAAGGAAAGCAGCTGTTTGACTCCAGCTGTACAGACCCATGCTCCTAGTGTGATGCTGCTGCTCATTAAGTACAGGACAGAAGAGATCAAAGCTGTGCCATTTTTTCCTTTTTTTTTTTTTTTTTTTTCAATCCACTCCACAATACCTTTTCTTATTTTGAAGCTTCAGCACTCTCTGCTACAATGTTCACTGGTAGCCTCACCTGTTTGCTTGGTGGAGTTTCAACTGGTACTGGATTGCCATTTTAACTTGGCAACTTCAGAGTCTTGTTTCCCTATGGCCTGCCAGCTAAATTGGTGTGTTACAGATGAATGCACAGCTCACAGATGGTGTTTGAGTGTTTAGTGGCTCTCAGAAGTAGATATGTATTTGGTCAGGAGGAAGATTGCATTTTTCCTCCAGACAGAGCAAATGTCCTTGGGGATGTTTTCTGTGTCAAGGTAGAAACCATTCCACGCATCAGGTACAGGGGACTTAGCTTAAGCAGGAGTACTACCTACATATATATGTGTATTTCTTTTTCTCCTGGGCAGGGTACACTGCTCCTATTAGCATAAATGAAAGGCTTTTTATCTTGATTCTCCTGAATGTCTATAGATGTTTTAAGTCTAACATTTCTCCTCGTATAGTTTTCCATTTCTTTTTTAACTGAAATGATCTTGAATGTGTATTTATTACTCTGGTGACCCTATAAACTTCTTCTCCAGGTCCTAAACACTGTTTTATTGCTCATGCACAAGGTTGAGCATTCGGCATTACTTTCTGGGTGAACAGCTTCACAGATAGTGCTGTGTTTTTTGAGATCTATACCTCTGCTGACATCTTGCATCCTCCCTGTGTGGGCTGTGTCTTTTTCTCATTCATTTATTGTCATCTTATTTACTTAAAGCAGTCAGAGGGCAAGAAGTAGGGGAGGAGTTACATGCTTCCTTTTGCTCCTTGACTGGCCTAGTCATGTCATGAGGATGAATAACAGAGGCTGACTGCTGCCTTTTGTTTCTTTCTAGAATGAAATATAAAACAGAGCTTCTTAAAAGTTCTGAAAGCTGCGCTCGAGTTTCCTTGCTTCATGTTTGTACCCATCCAGAGCTGGAAGCAGCCAGACTGGAATGTTTGAACAAAGTCTGTTCCTGTAAGATTTCCAGACTATTTTGCCAAGCCAATAAGCTCTTGAAAATGCAGTAAAGCATGAAATAAGCAAAGTTTTAGTTGCCTACCTAAACTGCAGGGCTGACAATAATAATTTGGGTTTTGTCATTTTTGCTATGTCATTGTCAGATGCTGCTCAAAGCTGAAATGTGCAAAGCTTTGCCAGCTCTCTGCAAGGAACCACACTGTCCTCCAGCACTACTGCCACTCTGCTTAAATTTTGTGATTCTTTCTTCCTCCAGTGCTTCCTTCCTCAGCTTGGTAAGAAATCTCTTCTCGTGAATGTCTCAGTTAATTTCCTCAGGAAATTCTTAGTTAGCTAAAGTCAGGAGATGGACTTCTCCACCAACCTAAAACTGTTGGGTAAAGGCATTACTGATGACATGAATCTGCTGCTGTTTACCAATTTTCTGTTCTCGTAAACTCTTTTATAGTGAAAGTTGTGTCCACCATTTTCGGGCTAATACAGTTGTATCCAGAGGAGTATGAAGCTGTCAGCACTTTCTTCCCTTCCTCTTTAATGAACATGGCTTGGCCCACTGACCAACAATGTCCATCCCCCAGTATGGAAGAATGCGGTGGTCCCTCCAAGGCAACAGCTGTGCCAGCATATAACCCTGTGAGAGGGCTGTGGGAAAAATTCAGCTGATACGTTTGTATCCGGCTCCTGGCTATGCATGTGATGCAAACACACCTAGGCTGTTGCTAATTCAGACTTTACTACCTGCTGACCATCTCCCATGAACTAGCACAGCCTGGAACTCGGAAGGAACTCGGCCACAATCGCTCTGGGTGCATTCACATACCTGTGTCATGTTCTTTGCAGCAAACCAAAACAACTATTGCAGTTACTGGATTACTATTTTTCCTGTTTTGCAAGAATGTTTAATTCCTAAATCCCTCATTCAGTGTTTTTGGATTTTACATGCTTCTAGCGGTTTCTTTTTTCCACCACAGGTGCACCTGAAAAATAAACCTGTCATGATTTTCAGCATTTCTTCTATACCACGATTTTGGATTTTTCAGTAAGCTGTAGAACAAATCCTCCTATGAGCATTTCTATGTTAAGGAACCACTTAATGTCCCCTCAGGTCTTTTGTCACCTCTCTTGCAGAAGAAATCCTCTAGATAACCTTTGTAACTCTTTGTGATGCCAGCTTTCTTGGTGCTTGCAAACTGAAGAATATGAAGCATAGGTGTGTCCTGGAAAGAGATGAGAAAAAACAGTGTCTATATTGCTGGCAAATGTTCTCCCTGCTTATATTCACTTTGCATACAAATAAACAAAAATGTAATATTTTATTAGGAATCCAGTGGATAGAATAATGGACTGTAACTCAGCAGAGTTCGGTTCACAGCTCTGCCGTTGGCTTATTGGGTAAGTCATTTGTATCATCACCATACAGCCTGGAATAATGGCAATTTCCTGGTAACACAATACAAGCTTTGAAAAGGAAAAATATTATGCAGAAGGAATAATAATAAAATCCCTCTAATGATAATAAAATTTTATGTTTTATGTATATGTTTATGTTGTGCACAATGGAATGAACCATATTCTCTTCTGCCTTATGCTTCACCAGTGGTGCTTCTAACTGGTTTCCATTTGAAGGGCTACATATATTAATTTTAGATGTGCCTTCAGATAGAGGTGTGATTTTCCACTGAAAGTGATAGCATTTCATTGTAGTAACACTGGGCAATATTTTCTGCATCTTTATTTCTGTTGATAAGCCATAAAGAACTTAACACTAAGTTTGAACACCCACCATTTAGGGTGATGGTGGGGAGGGTTTTTTTTTATTTGTGAACTGAGTAAATACGTTGCACAGACTCTTGGGCTGTAAAGACTGCGTGTGATTCCCTGAAATTAATTTGCATAAAGTAGTAATTTGTGTCTGCATTTGCTCTTTAATTCTTCTCTGTCTCTATGGGTGACAAAGAACATTTATTTTGCCATATTTTATGAAATGTAAATAATAGATACATTCAGGACTAGATCCTGAATACCTCAGCTGGTAGACACCAATGTACTTTGAGAGGAAGCAGGGTTGCTTAGGCTGATGATCTACCCCCCCACACCAGTTCTAAATGCCAGTCTTGCAGTGCATTATACAAATGTTCACCATGGTTTGTCAGCAGCAAAGTGTCACCCAACAGTACACACTACCTTCTATCAGCCATTACTTTTCTGCCATCATCATCATCAACTGCAGCTTAGGAGAATCTGTGCGTTTCTTTCCTTCTGAACAATTTCCATTCAAATAATTGACATGCTTTTATGGTAATTTGGTCTCTGCTATTTGTTATTGCAGCATTTCTCAAAGAAAAATGCAAAACTAATGCCCTAGAACAAAAACATTCAGCCAAATTACTTACCAGTAATCCGAGGAATCATGGATAAATCCAATACTCAAGTGACTTCTCATTTGGAACTTTACACAGTTTTCACCCAAGTGTTGAGATTTGTTGGGGTTTTCTGGTTTTAGTGGTTTTTTGTTTTCTTTTTTTTTTTTTTTTTTTTTTTTTTTTTTTTTTTTTTTGTTTTGTTTTTTTTTGTTTAGTTTGGTTTGGTTTGGGTTTTTTTGTGGATGAAGGGGTTGTTTGGTTTTTAAAAGGTAATATTGATGCTCTCTATCCTATAGCACCTTTATATCTCTTCTGAAAACTGTATCTGCCAGCACCATCACTCCATCCTAAAGCTTTCACTACTAACACCAGCTAAAAGTATTTGAAGGGGCTGTTTCCACTTGTTTGGTGCATTTGAATTTCTGGGCTGCTATTGTTTTTTCAGAGGAAAGATGCAGCTAAAGCATCACAGATGTTGCTCCGCTGGTTTAAGCAGGGTCATTGCATGGAAGGCTTTTGTGTTTGATAAGTGAACATATTTTGAATTTCTCTACTTTCATTTAGAAGTTTATTGAGTAAGTGCATTCTCGTGGCTGAGACGACAGGGACGACATAGTACACAGGGGGAAACATTAGCTCTCTTTTAACCTCCTGAAAGTGGAAGTAATCTGTGAAGCAATGAAGTGATGAAAGCACAGGTTGAATATTTTCATTGCTGCCTAAACCTTAGGGAAGTTCAATGACAACACTTTGTATAGTGTGCTCACAGTGCTTGCACAAGCAGCTTCCACACAATGAGAGACAGAGCTGGAATAAGTGTGCTCTTGTGAAAGTGCTGATTGCATCAACAGGTCCTGCCTCAGTGAGGAAGAAGTAAACTCACCTTCCAAACCCCATATTTTGGTTACTAAGGTTTTTCAGTACTTCTGGTGCTCCAGGACTGCTGTGAATGAAAGAGGACTCGGTATTGTTAGTGCTTTGAACTCTGTATGCTCCTTCTCCATCTCTGTGCTGGGTTGGAAGGAAGGATTTACATCTTGAAACCTTTTATAGGTGTCACACTGAACATTTCACTCTGGTGATGCCTATGCGGAGGCAGCTTCATTTAGTAAATTGAGCCTAGATCATCTAGTAGTAAATGATTCCAGCATGAAATGAGGTGTTGATCTAAATCCAGATTTTTGTGAAAAATACATGATTAGTTGTGTTCTCGGCACAGAGGTGAAGACTGGCAATGATCCCTGTAGGATGTGGATTTCAGAAATGGGTGAGGCTGGGTGGGACATCTGTGCAATTCTGCTTGTTTGATGAAGGATGAGTAGAGTATTATGAGCTAAGATAGTATTATTCTCTCTTTTTTTTTTGCACAAACAACAAACTATTTGGTCTAACTAAAATACCAGTGTGGCTAATCCTGCCTTCTTAACTATTCTCAAGGAGTGAATGCCTCAACAGTAAATTTTGATGGAAGCTATTAAAGATGACAAAAATATCTTTATATGAAAGGAAGCGTAGGGCAATCTGGCTGCAGAGTTCAGAACATTCAGAATTCCATGGTTATTGTAGTATAATACCATAGTCAATTATATTTCTTATTTTACATTTTTCTTTGTCTCTTTCTCACACAAACCTAGACTATGAATTCATAATGTTAATGAAATGTGTTGTGATGTTCCTGTAGGCTGCTGTGGGAAAATAATTACAGTATGAGGAAGGTGATTCATGATGTAGTCCTGAGTCTCTAAAGTAGGACTTTATGACTGATTGGGATATGAGAAAAATGGACTGAAATGTCTCAAAAAACCTTCAAAACCCCTGACAGATCAAACTACAGTCACTGCAAGGATTAGCTGTCTCAACCCAATAGACATTTCTGCAAGAAGTTTTAGTGATTTGTACTTGAAGCCTTTTAGTCACCCAAAACCTGGGGTTTTTTTTGTGGTGTGTTTCTGACAACTTCTCATCCCCTTCTTCAACCAAGCAGGTAACTAAAGCCTGAGCCTTCTCATGAGAAAAAGAACTGGCTGACAGCATGCTCTCTCCAATGCATGCATCCTGCTCAACACTGAGGATCATGAGTAATATGATGCCAAGGCTGGTCTCAAAATCCAGACCTATGGCTGGCAAGTGTGGTGTTTTTATTTCTCCTTCTCATTCAAACCTAGAACAAATGCAGAAACCTTTTAAGTTTCTCTGTTGTTATTCACAGTTCTCTTTGTGACTGCTGAAGAAAGAAATGTATAAAGCTATTTAAGAAATATGTGTAGACATGAAAGTGCTTTAAAAGTGTATAAAATACAGCGCAAGTGTGTCTGTTGCTTCTTCTCCAGTCATATGCTACACTTTAAAAAGCCAGTATGTTTTCTTCCACAAAAAGATCTTTATATTTCTGAACTTTCAGAAGCCTTAATCAACATAAATAACAGTCTGAGCATGATGACATCATATTCAGTCCTAGAGTTGTGCATCTCAGCTGCTTAGTCGTTTAAATTGGTGGAAATAAGCATAGCAGTTAGAAGTTTTCAAAGGTCAAAGGAGCTACTGTCTTTTCAGCTTTGAATCAGCTGAGAGACTCCAGTTTCTTGGAAATATAATGCCAAGGCTGCATCTCTGCGTCTCTTTTCCTCCCTCCACCCCCTTTGAAGCACTATGGTAATTAGTTTAAAGGGCAAATCACACCACACTCAGTAGAAGAATCCTTTTACAGTGCAAGTTCCTTTTTATTTTCTCTTTCGTTTGAAACTAAAGAGGAGTTTTAGCCCACATTGTGTACTGAGATATTTGACCAAATGTTCTTAACCAAATGCCAAAAAGCTGTTCACGGGTTTTCAATAACATTAATACTTTTCAGTACAAATATGACAAGTTCTTTTACCATTCTCTCTGAAGAGAAATAAGAGAAAAAGTGTTCCTTAGAGAGCAATTTGTGAGAAAATTAAAATCAAAATGAAAGCAAGAGTCTTTTAAAAACTTAATTTTAAATGTGATTTGTCGTCTTCTTTATGAAAGTGACAGCATGATTTCTGTGAGGAAGCCACCTCTCACCTAGGCTTGCCATGGAAAAACATTCTTTTTTATTTTTTTTTACTGTCAGATGCACTGTTCAGTCAAAAGTTATGATTAGAATCTGTACCAAATTACCTGTATAACAGGACTCTACAGTGTTTTAGCAACTGGTATTCCTTTAATGTCTTTACGAATGACTCTTTGTGTTGTTTCCATGTATTTCTAGCCGCCATTCTGCTGCTGAAGTGAAACTGTACCGGCAGGTTGTGGAGCATTTCCATTTTGTGGCATACACAGTCTTTTCAGAGCTGGGAGCCACACACTGGCGCTCCAGGGACTTCTGGCTGCTCGCACTGCTAGTAGTTTTGCTTTGGTTCGTGAGACTTTACCTGCATTATTTGAGCCAATGGCTCTTCCTTCAGACCATCTCAGTACCTGTTACAAAGTAAGTCCTGCTAAACTCTTTTCTCAGTCAGAATATTACTCCAAATAACTTGATTCAAAGCAGTTCCTTTGAGCTGTGAAGAGAATCAATGACTAAGACTTATGCTAAGGGCTCTACATGAAAGCCCGGATAGGAGCCTCTGCAGAGACTAAGATCAAGGACTGCATCCAGATTCTAGATGATCTGATATGCAAATGTGACCCTAGGAGGTCACATTTACATATCAGGTAGAGGTGTTAGTAATGTAAACTTTAAACCCAGAACACAATGTGTCCATCTGTGTGTCCTGTGTCAATGCCTACCTCTCTTCTTTCTGAGATACCTAGCAGGTGATGTATCTTCCAGAAGAATCATTTATCATTTTGGATAAAGTATTTCAAAATGCCTAAGAAGTGCACAAAACTGAAGAAGCATTCAAACCATATTTCATATTACTGAAGTGATCTATGAGTAAAATACTTCTAAGAATTTAACTTTGATATATCAGTTTTACTGTGAGTACTACAATGGGTTGACTTATTTTAACTCTATGATACATAGACTTTAGCTCAGGAATTAGAGCTCCCTAGAGAGTTGCAGGAAAATCATTGCTTGTCACTACTTACATGAAAAAAAGGTGGAAAACAAGTCCACTAGTGATATATACCTGATTCTCTACATATTGCTGTGGGGTAGAGAATGGGTTTACAGAATAAGAAACTTTAATCGTGCTTAGGAAAGGGACGATTTCTCCAATAGAAACTTTTTTTTATTTGTTCACTTTAAGGCATCGCGCAAACCTGAATCAGTCAGTAGGAACCAGTGGCGTACAACTTTCCAACCTATATCTGCTGTGATAGTGGGATTGATTATTGGATAAAATTTGTACTGAGTGGACTCTGGACAGTGCTGGGTATTGTTAAGGTGGTCTTCTAGATCTTAATGCAAAGCCAACCATCTCTCACTTCTGTCCTTGCACATCCCATGTGTGCTCAGCCAGCTGGTGTTAAAACTTCTGGGAGGCCAAGCATCGAGAATCTGTGAAAACAAAGGAAACTCAGCAGAAGGAATCAATGCATGAGAGAGTGGTGGTCATGTTCAAAGCCACTAGTCACAGCTGTCCCAGGCAGTCAGCTAGATAATGTATAATGTTCTCAAGCCAAAATGCCCTGGATCAGCATCCCAGTCTGTAGCTGTGTGCCTGAACAACATAAGACTGAGCTGAGCACTCTCTGCTCCTAACAAATATAGTGGTAACACTCACAAGTCAGAACCAAAGTGAGAATCAAACCACTTTACGTTTAGCTAGGAACAGAATTTAAGCCACTTCAACTGGATTGAAATTTTTGCCTTAAATTACAGCTTCTGTATGTAGCTCACATGGCCATGCAGTTCATGTCTCTTACAGTGCCAGCAAATTTCTCATTGTATGAGCTTTGCAAATCTCGTGATCTCATGGTGGCGAGAGGAACATTTCCAACCACATTAGGCATGCTAAAAGCTATGTCTTCCATATCAGATTTTCTACTTTATGCAATGCCCAAAGGTGCTGCAGTATGCAGATACAGGTAAGCTTCTGGGGCCTGTGCTCATGATGGTGCTTCTGGGAGGTAACATCTTTGTATAGCCTTTCCTGCACAGTCCCAAGGGTCTGGAGGTGCACCTAGTGAACTGAGAGTCAGAGGGGGTCAAAGGATACAGAGGCAGGAGGAGAAAGTTTCTTTTTTTTTTTGAGTAGCTTCATACAGTTTTTGGTCAGAGGGTTGTGACGCAGATAGGGATGCAACTTTACAATGCAACATGCATGATTCTACTTTTTTTTTAATGGTCTGCTTAGGAGCACAGACAAACACTCTCCTTTTGCTTTTTTACAGATTCCAGCTCTTTCCTCACACTGTTGAACTGTGTTACCAGAACTCATTGCTGCACACCAGTGAAGAGTTGGTCATGGTTGTGGTGGGACCCCTAACCTTGAATGCAGGGCTGCTTCTTATGGTCCTGATCAGATGGGGCTGTCAGCAGCTGTTTGACTCATTCCCTTCCTTCTTGTCAAAGTTTATCATAGCAATGGGACTATGGACAGTGTTAGACCCCTTGGCAGTGTTAGTAGTGGATTCATTCCTGGGGGTGAGTCACTTAAAATAACTTGAACATGAGAATTTGATGTAGAAGTTTGTTTTATTCAATGAATCACTGAAAGATATGAAATTCCACCCCTGGCAATGGAACATGAAAGTTAAAAAGAAATTAAATAATATTGTTATACATTACCTTTTTATTAACAAAATTCCCATCTAATGGAGTCACTGTGTTTCTACGTAAAACTAAGAGCACTGTATAAGCCATATACGGAGATAAGAAAGTAAATTCACTGCTGAAGTGATTGCATCTACTTTGAAAAGGATTGCTGCAATTTTAGATGTTAATGGAGATGGGTTAATGAGCAACCCTGATTATTAACACTTCAGATTTTTCTAAGCACTGAAACAGACAAAATGAAAAAAATGGAGGTTATCGTGCACTTCTCTGACATGCAATATAGTTAATATAATTTGCTGGCACTCCTAAAAAGACTTGTGAGATTGAAAGATAAACATCTTTAAGAAGAGAGCTTCGTCATATATAAAATCAGTAGAGCAAAGCTCTCAACTCTATGTATGTGCTGTGTAGCCCAACAGTACTTTGGTGACTGCCAACTTTTATCACATCCAAGGTAAATGCCTAGTCTCCCAGAAGATGCAGTTCAAATTTGGGTCTCACTGTGTATGTGATACAGGGTCCTTTTGATGGGTGTGGGATTCTGAGAGCTTTTCTGGGGGTGTGGTATTGCTCGCCTTCTGCCCTTGTTGGTCTTTCAAAGTCATCTATGTTTCTGTTGCTTACTCTAGATCAAGCAGTAACCCACAGGCCTTGTTGGGGATCAGGTTTTCTCAAATCTCTTGGTTCCTCATCTGCTAACCTGTGCTCTGCAGGTGCTTTTTACTCTTTACATTGCAATGGTTTTGAAAATTAAAATTCAGCTCTTCAATAAATTTAATTGGAACTCACTTGAGAGGTAATTGCAATAGTTTGAACATGTGGCAACACACTCTAGTTTTCATTTGGACAGCCTGTATTTATTTATTTATGTATTTATTTTTAAATTTTGTGCTATAAAACATGCACAGAATTGAATTTTAATTGTAATTACTCTGATTGAGATACGTTTTTCCTAAGAGAAAAAGAGGTATTCCTGCAATAACCGGGCTAGAAATATCGAAATGCTTAAAAGGCTTTTTTCTTTGTTCTAATGCTGATGTATTCATAAAAACTGGAAGAAAGGCTGAGGTCTGCCTTATCTTTCCCACATTTGCATTGAGAAAATTGTTGCCATTGACTTCAGTGGAATTGTGCTTAGTTCTACACAAACAGGATCATTACCAATTTCAAATAGCACTTGGTCAGGAGGAAACACGAGATACAAATAAAGTAACTTGTTTTTTCATTACAATGTTAAAAAAATACACACCTCTCTGTACTTCATACTGAAAACTTGGCAGTCTTACCACCAAGATTATCTTTGGTAGGAACTCATTTGTCCAAATATTACACAATATACTGTGTGTATCCTTTCCAAATGAAACTATATCTCTTACATGTGTTTTCATTATTGCATTTGTAATTTTTTTTCTCCTGGCATTCTTTCAGCAGCTATTTCAGATTTACTTGCCAATCTATTTTAGATCAAACCTTTTTAAAATATTATGTTATGGTAATATGAGTTATTTTAGTGCTAGAATGTATTTTAGTATCCTAAATGACCTTAATGCTTGTGAAAGATGACAGATAGCCCTGGAGACAAAAGTTTTTGTGTTTACTAAGTAATGGTTTTTTATTGCCAAGGAAAGGCTAGAGGGCAGTTGCATTGGTGGGGGGGATGGGTGTCAAGTAATAGTCCAAAATACTGTGTCAAATGTGTGATTTCAGGTTTGATTTATTGTAGGCTTGTAGAAGTATGTTCCAGGGATAAGAAACTCTTATGCAGTTCAAGTTCCAGTTCTGCCAGAGCTTTCCTGGGACCCCACTCACTTCATTTGTCTATAGCTTCTAAAAAGCAGACAGTAACACCTCTTTGGCCACATGGATACGTGTCATTGTAAAAACCAGTAGACATTGCAAAAGGCTCACGTGACCATCCCTCAGTGATATGATAAGTACTTGAGAGAGACGTTGACAAATGTTATTTAAGTAATTTGAATTAAAGACACCTTTCTTGGATCATGTCTTTGAGGATCACAGAAGGTATACAGATTGGCAGAATATCTTTTTTAGAAAAAAAGGATAGAAAAGTGCAGTTCTCCCATGCCATCTTTGCCTTGCCAGATAGAACTGCTTAGATAAGAAAGAAATTTATTCTTATTTACCATTCAGACTTTTGCCTCTCTGAAGGAATGTCAGGACGTGACTGCTGTGCAGAGGATTTTTCTTGGTAGACAGTTTCTTGTGGTTTTTGGGTTTGGGGTTTATTTGGGTTTTTTTCTCCCAGAATAGAAGATATAACTGAGAGATAGAACAGAACCAGAGTATTTTAATATTTTTGTTACCAATATGGACAGTTCTGAATTAGTGACTAGTCTTTATGTGTCGTGACTGGTGTCCTGGGACCTTTAATTTCCATTATAGAAACCTAGCAGTGTTGTAAAAGATGAAGAGAGAACAGAAATGTCCTCAAGAATCTCAGTCCTTTTATAGATCGTCATTGGACTTGTAGTTGTTGTTCCTTTACCGTGCATGTCACTGCATGCATAGGAGGTAGCCAAAAATGGGAAGAAAGTTTTGACATTTCCTAAGGATTAATTTGGCCAAGTTGCTCAGAAAGGTGCAGGTTTCTTGAAGCCTAAAGGTCACAGACTCTCTCTCTCAATGATGAACACTGGATGTTTTGGTGGTTCAGTTTCACATCCTTGCAAAATGTGTCAATATGATCTAATATGGGTATAGCTGTCACTGTGTCACTTTAAAAAGGAAAAAGTGAAGAGAGAAATTTATTTTAGCTCTGAGCAGTAGAAGATCCATGATATGTATTTAAATTCTTCTAAATTGATCCAGCAGAGGGCAACAATATGTCAATACAGAAGCTAGTTCTTAAGAACTAGATATGGGGGGGGGAGAAAAAAAGGAAAATAATAGATTTCTGGAGAAGAATACAAATCATTCTATATTATACCTACTTGGTCATAGAAATAAGGCAAATTTCAGCCTTCTTCCCTTTCCACTTTTCCTGACATACATTAGTAGAGTTCACTTTGAGTATTTTCACTGTTACACGGGTTTTGTTCAATAAGTCACCTCTATAGGGTAGATTTTAATTGTACTAAAATCCACCAGAAAATAATTTATTTCACATCTTATGGTTAATTTCAAATTCTGTATAGCAGAATCCTAAGTTTCAGACTGTGTTCCTTGCAAATTACACCTAAATTCTTCTTGTAAATAAATTCAGGTTCTTTTGCCTCTATGGTCTAATCAGGTTCAATATTTTCTTACATTGATTTTTTTCTCCATGACAGCGATTTGGGAACAGTGTAGACAAACCAATTGCTGATGCTGCAAAACTCTCCTGGGTCTTTCTAAGAGCTGAGGAGTCAGGGGTTCCTGGTGCTTTAATCACTGTGATGCTTTATACAGTCCTGTTCATGATCTCATCGACAGTATTGTACCTGTATTTTTTAAGGTATGCCTCTTTATCTTATTATTTCCTTAGGAGCTTAGGCTCATGCCCCTTCTCCTGTTAGATAAAATAAGGTGACATAGGAAAAGACTTATCAGTGTCACACATCCAGAGCCCAGAACTGCAGATAATCAAGGAGGGGTTAGCTTCTGCTTAACTTTTAATGCACTGGGATTTGCTGGGCACTGCAAGTCAGAGATGGAGCCATTTACTTCCTCACCAGGAGCACAGCTGGTATCATGGTTTTTCATAGAGTCCAGGAGCCTCTGCTTGTCTGGCTTCAGGCAATGGTGTCTGTGTCAAGGGCTTAAGCTGCAAAGTGTGTGTACCTTTTATATAGGTATTTTAGAAGATGTTGTGTCTTATAAGCAGGGGTTTTGTGAGAAATAGGAAAAATTTCAGAAAGCTATGTATGATATGAAGTGCAAAAACCTCTGAGTTTGTAGTGGCTCTCAGAGCCTTGCAGCCTTTTGATGATACAGTATGTTTCACTTGATGTGACTGAGTCATCATGACATGACTTAATCCAAATAATTTTTCCATGAATTCAGCTCGTTTTCAATATTCAGTTCATCATGAAATTTGACCAACTACCTTTCTTACCACCTTCCTAGTAGACACAAATTAACTGTGCAGTCAATAGGGACAGGTGTGGGATGCTGAAAATTAATTAGATAGGATGTCTAATATATTGAATGAAAAAATGTTGGTTTTTTTTTTCTGAGTGGCTCATCTATAATGTAGTATGAATTTTGTACTGGCCCTCTATTCATCCAGTGATGAATGTTGGCAAGCACCAATAAAAAGCCATATGCAAAGGCAAGCTGCAGGCGGATGTAAGAATAGAAAAGCCCAGCATACACCCTCCATATGACAGAATCATCCCTCAGTCACCCTCTCACAGATTCTGCAGATTCTGCAGCAGTCAGGAAAAGATAAATGGCCATCTAAATTTCTGCAAAGTATTTCAAAGCTTCTGCATTCCTGGAAGCCGTACACAACTCCAATGTACTGGTAGTCTAGTTAATTAGTTTTTGGGATGTTAATGCCTTCTTAATCATTGACTTAATAGTTTTGAATAGCTTCATAAGTTTTAGCTGCTGTCGCTTATTACTCAGGAAAATTAATTTAAATTAAAACATTTGTAAGACAGGTTTTTATGAGAATATTACCAACATCTTCATTGTCTGGGGAACAGGTGCAAGATCATCAAAAGTACCTTTCCTTCTGGATCAATTTTCCCATAATGTTTTCCAATAAAGGGGTGGGGGAATAATGTTACTAAGGGAAAAAAAAGTTGTCTTAGCACAACACATTTCAAAAATGATTCATTGCAAAATACAAAAGCAAAGGGAAAATAACAAAATGTGTTACAGTGCATAAGGTCTTTGAAGTTCTTTGCTTGATAACAAAAGGAGACATTTTGAATACTGGAGTCTCTACAGAGTAAAATTATACTATGATCTTCTGCAATTGGATCAACTTTCTCTTCCTTTTGTGTCTACAACCCAACACAGTGGGAACCTTGGACATAGCTAGCACACTGTCAGTCCAACAATGATAGCATTAAAACTTTGAAAAAATGTTTTTAAGGATAATATCTCTGTAATTCATAATACTGTTTCCTGAATATTGATATAATAGCACTTGTTTTCAAGAGAAAATAGTGCTATAACTAAGGTAGTAGCATCCCTTTGTGTGAGTGTTTCTCAGATGTTATATCTAAAATATATTCAAATGTAACGTTGCTCAGCTCAGAAAACATGTTTTTAAACAGACATCCACCTTACTTTTTGCTTGTAAAGTAAACCAATATAAATATTGAGGGATATCTTCTGCCTTAAGAGCCCAATCCACAGAGATTGGATCCAACTTTGGCTGTTGAATGGAGGAGTTGGTGCCATTTTTTAGAATTACTCAGCAGTTTGGCATTAAACTGAAGTGTTTGACAGTGTGAACCCACAAGACCACCAAAGAAAGCAGGGGATGTGTCTGTTTCTGCCACAGCTAAAAAGCTTCATGGCAGCACTGATGAACAAGCAGGAAGCAAATGAAATCATGGGCAGGGGATAAGCAGCAGTAGACATCTATTTGCATCTTTATAAACCAAAATACCTCAAAAAGTCTGGCTCCCCTTGGGTGTCTTGGGAGTCTGTAGTACATCTAGCATGGAGAGATATTCTAATTACTTTTTGGAAAAATGAAGTGGCATTGGTTGCAATTCCTTCAATTTAATTCCTCTAGACATTAGAAACAGACAGGAATTTGTTGGTGAAATGTTTTCTGCACTGTGAGAAAACGCAGACCCCTCTCAACTAAAAGTGTCTGCTGAAAGTGTCTGAATTTCCTGGTACTGAAACATTATTCAGGGAAAAGCTTCAAAAATCTACATTTTTCAGTGTTAACAACAAAACTGTTTTTGTATTTTTTAACAGTGGTTTTCCAAAAAAGGATGAGAAAGGCTCAAGTGAAGATGTAATAAATTATTTTAAACCACTAAAATTACCCTTCAATTTTTGGTTTGTGTAATTCTTTGAGAAGCCCGTTTTTTTGACTGACTCTGGATAGCAAATCATTTCAAGGTTTTCTGTTCTTTCTGAGAGATAAATAAATGAACTTGTAGAGTATTATACCGATTCTCATATGTCTATAAAACGTAATTTGAGTTTTGGTTTTTTATTGTATTAACAATAGAAATAACTATTTTATATTTATAACAACCCATGTTAAGGTACAAAAGGTGTTTTATTATTTTCATGTTGAAGAAAAGAGATTAAAGCAGGTAACAGGAGCAGGCTGAGTCCTTTGAACAAAAGGAAATAATTTAGAAGACAGCCTTCATGATTCTTAATTAATTCAAAGTTAATTATATTGTTTATAACCATGTGCTTAAAATCTTCATATAGAAAATGTTTATGGCAGCAAATAGACAGTAATTTAACTGCTTTAAATTTTACTGAATTTGAAATAAGAATGTTACATTAAGTGAGCTTAAATAAATGGCAAGGTCTTTCTCTTGTTTAGCAAGATAAGCGACAAATCATTTAACTTGCTGACCTGGAATTTCAAATATGAACACCATGGAATTATATTGCTTTAACATGAGCAGAAGGTCAGAAAGCCCACCAGCTTGACTGCTAGTTTTTTAACTAAGTACCAGATAATTCTAAATCACTAGTCAATTCTTCCAAAAAAGTATCTATTGTATGAAAAGATCATCTGATGTAGATCCAGAGACTAAGAGAAAAACTTTTCTTTGAAGACACCATGGAATATACTAAATTACTCTGTGAAGGATATTAGTTATTTATAAAACATAATTTCTACTTTAGCGTGGTTTAAGTTACTCTAGTATCCTGCTTTACCTTAGCACCGATTTGCATTTCACACTTTAAAGCATTTTCTATTATTTCTTGTAGCCAGTTTGTTTATATTCCCAGGACTATCTACCTCTTGATTAGGTTTTCTTCCAGCTGCTCTCCCCTTTATAAGAGAATCCCAAAATGACATCTTGGAAGCTACAGCAAATTTAGGGCTACAAAAAAGAATGTTTCAAATAAAAGAAAGGCGGGGAAAAAAGTACAGAGAATACCTTTCCATCAAAGCATGAGATATAAATTCCTAATCTGACATTGAGCCAGGCTGCCAGATTTCGGTATCAGAATAGCTACTCTCTCACAGAAACTCTTGGATATAGAGTTTGACCCTAAGGTACACATTCCCCTTTGAAGAGAGTGCTAAAGCTCCTCATGAGATCAAGATGAAAAAATGTCTCTTGGTGCATCTCCCTATTTCTGTTCCACACCAAATCTCAGTTGTGGGTAAAAGTGTACCAAGCAGCTTATTGAGTGTGTTTCTCTACACTTACTGTGAGCACTGTAAAGCGTGATGTAGAACTGGTGTAAATGTGAAGTTCATTCTGATTTATTTGAACAACCCTCTGCCTCTCCCATCTGGACACATTGTTCAGCACATACAGGCCAATACAAGACCCAAGGATAAGGACCAGTCACAAGAACTGGCACAAGTGCTGCTACACACGAGAAGGATGAGAGTACAGAAGGTCAAAGGGGTTATGCCTGTGCTATGCCTCCAACCTGCCACGAAATGAAGGACCTGTACAGCCCCACTGAAGTCCAGGCATTTTGCTGGTTGTAGAGCCAAACAGCAATCCATGCACTTCACATGATTACCCAGCCAGTCTCTGAGGACAAAAAGGTTGAAATTAGCACCAAGCAACGGCTGAATTGTAGTGAAATATTAGTTTGGAAGAGGGTACAAAAGGAAAGATTCCATCTAATATCCAAAACTGAGATTCCATATTTCCTGATTTTTATTTTCTGAACCCCTGTTTTGGAATAAAAGTAGAATGAAATACGATGAATTGAAGAGGTTTGATTTGAATCCAACAGCAATTTTTTGAAGTTTTAAAGTTTATCTTAGGCTAAAAATGTGACACCAGACTTTTCCAAAAGCCTCACAATATTTCTTGGTTTCACCTATATTAGGAAATACCACACAGTAAGCCTTTATTGTGGTAGAAAGTTTTACTGTGTAGTGCTTAGTCAATTCCTTACCACAGCACAGAAATGTCATAGAAAAACAAAGCCAGCAAATGAAATGAACTTTTCTAACTTCAAGCAAAGTTTAGATTGTGTAGAGTCCAGGCTTGGGTTTGAAAATAATGGTGAGTTGTTCCTTTCTATATGATGTGGTTTGCCCATTACTGAGCCCTGGCACACCAGGACTTCCATTTATGCCTAACTATGGTACTGGAATAGTTACCCAGCCCAACGCTAAGGACAGACATTAGACATTCTGAAGGAAAGTTAGATCAGGATCTTTTTGGGAAGTCAATATTTTTAAATAGTTAAAATAAATTGCTACTACATTGATGTGATTTGATTTGGGTACTGTAAATCCTACAGAGGGCTGGGTAGGGCTGTATGTCAGAGAACTTGTTGGAAAGAAGCTTCTTCTTTTTAGTGCGTGTGAAGAGTCCTTTCAAAAATGAACCCACTGTGTCATTTCTATCCTTAGGCTACATAGCGAAGGTTGGCTGTTGGATGTATTTCGACGTATTCATGGTGAGGAAGGCACATTCTTTATTCCACTGGACTTAGAGATTTCCAGTCAGGAGCTGAGCTACATTATGAAGAGGGCTGAGCAGTGGAGAGGAATCAACGGTGAAAGACGGATGGTGAGTGGTGAACAGAGTCTGCAAAAGGAATCTGTGATCCAAATTAATGCTTTGTATTTCTGGGTGTTACTGAAGAGGACATAGATATTAGAAAATTATTCTTAGGATGCTTCATTGAAGGGAGAAGTTAAGAAGCATGTTCAGGAGAATTTTGTGATGTTGCATGTGCATTGCCTGAACATCATAAGGGGTTACAATCTGCTTAGTAACCAAAGGCTTAGAGGCATCACTGGTGTTAAAAATGATCTGTGCCATCTACTAGTTCTCGACTGGGTCATAGAGACCTACTACTTGTTTAAATGTCAGTATCATCCCAGATAATTTCCCTGCCAGCTCAGCAAACTGAGGAATTCCATGAACAAGTAGAATTCACTCTTTAAAAGGGCATAGGTGGGGCTGCCCTGAGAAAGGGGTGTGAGTTTGGTCAGTCAGAAATGATAGCTATGCTCTGCTTTCTGGCCCTTTCCTTTCAGGATTGCCCAGAGGAGTAGGGTAAGTTGGAAATGTGCAGGGGAAGGTGCGTTACTTTGGTTATCAAAAATAACTCTTTCTTTTCCATTAAGCCACTAGTGTCTAGTCTCAAGTACAGACCTAAGGCTGTGATGTATAGGAGATTAATTTGTGTTTACAAAGTGTCCAGTGGTGGTGGTGCCATCCACAGATGAGGCTTCTGAGCATAATTGCTTTCAGAGGATTGAAAATAGAAGAAATAACATGGTCAGCAGTCTGTGAGGCACACTGTCTTCCTTCTGTGAGGGACTTCTTCTTCCTTGCTTTCTAGCTTTGCGTCAGTGTTATTAATTCCCATGGGACTATTTTATAAACCAGCTTTTAGTCAATTGTTAAAGTGCTCATCAGTTTGATTTATACATTTATGAATACCTCTGAATACAATGCTTTGTTTGGTAACTCTCCTGCTTCAATGTAAAAATGAACAGATTCCATATAGGAAGGAAATTAGTCCTCTTAAGTACGTATGAGTTGTTTTGTTTTTCTTTTCTAACCCCCTGGGACAAGGACTTCAGATAAGGGTCTGCAGGTTTTTCAAGTCTCCATAGCTAGCTCTGAAAGATCAGCATTTTATAAATATATAGCCTCAGTTGTCACTATTATAAACATCTGCCACAGCTGTAATTATTTTCCACTTTTTTTTCATGATGACAGTTTGTACCCTGAAAGGAAAAACTGAATGAAAAAGCAGATAGTCAGTAAACTTAATTTTTGTGGAAAAGTACAGAGCAGAACATGGTGTTTCAACAGAGGGGAGGGAAAAAGTTGGAAGGAGTGAATGTGTTTCCGCAGCCACCTGCCTCCGCGATTCCCACTTTTTATGCAGAAATCTTTCTACAGTAAGTCAAAGCATGACCAATGATGATTGGTTTCGATTACCTTTGTTACAAGGTTAAACAAAGAATACATATAGTGGACCTCATTTTACATGTCAGGAGGAGGTTTAGGTAAGATATTAGAAAAAGGTTCATCACCCAGAGGGTGGTTGGGCACTGGAACAGGCTTCCCAGAGAAGTGGTAACAGCACCAAACCTGACAGAGTTCAAGAAGCATTTGAACTACTTATACCATATGGAAAAAGGGGCAGATAAGGCAACTGCAAACAACTGTATTTCTGTTTTGAGTACTGAATAAATTTCTAATGTTATTACCAGTGCATCATTTCTTGCAGCAGTGCTGAAAGGGCTGAATAAGAGAAAAAAAAGGAAAAAGAAAAAAAGAAGGGCAGGTGGAAAGGAGAGGTTGAGGATAAAGACTTACATAAAAGAATGGAAAGAAAAATTTCTGTTCTGTATACAAATAGTGTGTCTCTGCATGAAGGAAATACGGACTGTCCACTGCTACAGTAACACGTACTTCAAGGGCCAGAACACTGAAAAACATGACCCACAGCTATAGAAGCATGTAAGGGCCTAGTTTTGCTCCCAGTGTGCAACCTGGCATGCATGAAATGCCACACTGAAATGCGTCTACCTGACCTTAGTCTGAGATCCTTTAAAATGGACCAAGTCTCAGCTGAATCCAGCAGCACGGAGGGTGCAGTCAGAGCTGAGGGAAGAATCCCAGTGCTGTGTAGGCAGCAGTGCACATTTCATTCAACAAAGCAAAGTCAAGCACAATTTTGTCTTTACTGAATCCCTAAGTTTCTATTCTGTCTACATCTGCATGGATTTCTTGTCCTTTCTTTTATATCAATCCTAATCAAATGCCAGGCTGGGGCAACATTAAACATTCCTGTTCTCTATGGGACATATTGACGCAGTCTATATAATAAAAGAAGGTATGAACAATGTGGAAAGAGTGCAGAAATTTGCATCACTTATATCAGCAGGATCTCTACCATCTACTGCAGTGGCACAGGATCTGCCTCACACATAGGGGAAATTTGCGAGAGGAGACTGTGGTCCAAAACTCCAGAGTTATCTGTACGACACACAAATACTGTGAAAAAAGAATCAATGTTCTTCAGAAACCTGAAATCTTCCCCTTCTGCTCTTTTTTTTGGTTGCTGTTGTTTATATTATTTTGATGGAAAAGAGAATCATCAAACGAAGTTTGGTAGCTCTTTAGTAAATCTAGTTTTGTAATAAAGACTTTCTCCATTGTAGAAATGTGTTCTCCATATGGAACATCTCCCTGCAAGACTGGGAAGTATATGTACAGGTCTTTTATGCTCCTAGGCATTGCAGATACTGAAAGACCCTTTTTTTTCAGCCATAGATTTGCATAAGGTATTTGTCTTGTCCCTCTCTTTTTGTATGTCTAATTGTACAAGGTAATCAGTATGGAAGACACATCACTAGCCCTTATTGCGTGCATTATTAATGTGCTAATTTTTAAATAAGATACGAAATTAACTGTGAATAATTTTTATAAAGGGAAGCATGAGACTGCCATATCTTACATCACTCCATATAAAGAATATATTTTAAATGGAGGTCATTCAAGTAAATAGTCAGTCAAACCTTCTGGAAAAAAATAGGTCTACGTTTTTGCAATATTTTCTTGCTATTAACCACATGCTTCCCATTTTTATTCCCTGGATTAAAAATTGCCCCATAAATGGGTATTTTATAATATGCTTAATTTCCTTTTATTAAATTGATAAATGCAGCAGCAGAGGACACATTTACAATATGATGAGAATTTAAGGTTATTGCATTTTATAATTTTTATATTGTTCAGAGAAGTGATTTGTCATTTGTGGAATGACATCCATGCCATCATTTCAAGGTATTTTTAGTCATTCTTTTGATAGGAAAAAGGTCACTTTCTGTAGACCAGGAAGACATCAGTCTATTAAACTAATTTGCCTACATGCAAATTTTGTCATTTTTACCTCATTAACTATTTATCATAGAGTAAAAAAAAATATATATTCATGAAGGGGCAGCTAACAGCCTGATGGAGCTGGAACTAATATTTTGCAACTCTAATGATTTTTTGCATCCTTAATTAGATAGCATAAGGTTGATACGATTAGGTCAGGATGTAGTGTTTTTCATTAAAATACATTTTAGAAGCTGTATTCATAATCTGCCCTTGCAATTAAATAATGAGCCTATGAGTTTAATATTATCGACCCAATTATTATCCCATGGAAAAGTATACTGTTAATAAATTTGTGCCGTAGGACCTTCATTAGCAACAAAACGAATTATATTTCCAGGTACACAGATTACATGGCCACAATCACATTTACGTAGTGGTTTGGAAGGCACTGTGGGGAGAGGGCCACCAAAGCCCTGTACCATACAGAAATGGACGTGATTTTTTTCGAAGAAGTCATTTACAATGCCTTTAATGAGGAAAGCTGCAAAGAAGTAAAAATACCACCTACAAAGGCAGACAGAAATGTTTATGGAAACAAACATTTGCAGAAACAGTGCACCTCTGTGCACCTCTGCTAGGAGGGAGCCTGGACCTCCATTCCTCAACCTATGGAGGCAGAGCTGAATATTTACTGATCTTTTATTAGAGATGGTCACATGTTAAATGTGTGCCAAATTGTAGAATTGATAAAATCAGGACCAGTGGCAGACAGGAATACATTAACTTGCCATTGATAGCAGATCAGTGACGAGGTTAGGAATCTGCATTTTAGCAAGCCTTTTTCTTTTTGTAGGAGTGATAAAATGACAATGTCTTGCTGTCCTCACTAAGTAATCAGTTTTCCAAAGTTAAGTAACAGTTCAGAGACAAGGCATGAAGCGGGATTTTCTTTTTGTCTAAACAAATAAGAGTGTTTTAAAAAAAAATATTTCTAGTAAAACAGCTGAGCAGGAATGGTCTTCTGAGGGGGATCTATTCTGGCTGGATTGGTTGTTAAGTGTGCAGAGAACATCACCTTCCTCATGTTTAAAACCTCTGAACTCTTTGTGTGGTGAATTGCTATTAGCAGGAATAAAAAGGAAAAAAATCTAGCCTTTAGAGATTTTTACTGGATTTAGTCCTCCAGGTACCATCCCTACTTGCAGAGGTACTTTTTACATAATAATGCTAACGATGAGTAAAAGTTGTGCAAGTAGTAAGCTAAACCAACACAGTTAGTATACCAAGCATAGGCCCAAAATGGTGGCACATAAGGAGGGTTTCTGAAAAAAAATGCAAGGTCTGTAGGCAGGAAGATAATGTGAAACTTGCACTTGAAATAAAGCCTGATGCACTGCAAAATTATTTTAATGAGACTAGGGCTAATTTTCTAATTTTAAAATGATATTATAGCAAACCATAAAAAATTACCCGGCAGTAGACTTTTGAAAGGAAAATATATTTGTAATTATCTTGAACACACAAGATTACTTCAGGGCCTATTATCGACACAATTTTTGGTACCACTTTACACTAATTTGCATTTATTACTCTCAGGCCAACTATTAATATGTTAATAAATAAGTCATTAATACTTGTTATTTAATTGCTATCTATTTATTCCTGTTCAATAATGCATTAATTACTTGTGAATAGTTGAGGGCAAAATCCTGCCCTTGCTAGTGGAATCAGCACTGGCAATACAGGAAACCAATGTCGGACATGCCAGTGTTGCAAGAGCTGTCAGAGAGCAAGCCATTTAAGCCATTTAGCACCAGGAGGTTAATTTCTGATCTTGTCTTAGAGGAAGCTTCATGATCCTCCAGTTGGTCTCTACAGCAAAGCTGCTGGACCATGCGTGGGGGCTGATGAAGGTAGGCAGTACTACACCTGAGATTGCTGTAATTTGTCTATTCTTAAGATTCTAGTCTTGCTGCCATCCTGGAGTTTGGAACCTGCTTTCACAGACAGGTGGATGATGGATAGAGAAAAACAAAGGGCAAAAATCAAAGTTGTTTGAGATCTGGCACTGGGCTGAGGACAGTGCAGCACATAGTGTATAGTGAAAAATGGAAATAGGTACATTGCTTTCTTGCTGTTGGATACCGGAAATAGAAAAAGAGGATCCCCTACCATACCCTAATTCAAAATCCCAGATTCAAGCTCTTTGGATTCCCTTGTATAAGTAGACTGTAGCGTAGATCCAAAAAGGCTAAAGAATATACTGACAGCATAATTGGTGTATTTTCTGTTTGAAGCTTTAGCACTACTCTGTGATTTCTTTCCTCTTTTTGTTTAAAGAAATGGATGGTGAGACCAGGCCAAATTTTGAACAAGAATTTTAGCTTGTCTCTGTGGATCTAATAGATCTGATCATCTTAAATTTGATCTCTTTGAAGAGTAGGGTGAATTTTTCCAATGAACACAAACACAAATTTTGGTGTTGCCTTTCAGGAAGCCTGATTTCCAAAAGATAGCTGAAAAGTTGCAGGAGTACATTGACGTAAAATAAATGAGGAAATGAACTGGAAGGGATAATAGCATGTCACAGATTGTGTGGTCCTGAAGGAAAAGTCATCAGAGAACAAGGTGGTAATAAGAGAAAAGAAGGGAAAGTGTTCAGGAATTTGTGCAGAAGACACAACCGTGCCAAGGAAAATAGAAAGAAGATGAAAGAAATGCCAGATAAGAGAACCTGATAGGAAAAGATAACTATACAATAATGGTTCTATAAAAGAATTCTCTTCTTCTCAAATTGCTGATTTAGATATCACTGATCTGCAAATGTAGACATGAAAACATGTCGAGAAACCAAAAGAATAATTTCCTTTTTATTCATTCACTCTTCTGTTTGCAAACTCTTTCGAACTGTGAGTTATACCTTATAAATGTAAGCTCTACCTCATGTACACTCTTTTATATCTTTAAGAAACAAGAAATTGCTGAGACCACTCAAGTTGCTGTAGAAAAGGTCTTATAACTTTGATCTGTGGTTTGTTTTCCCTAAACAAGTTTCAGTGATCTTTTGGAAACCTAGCATTTTGTAAGTTCACAATTAGATTTCTTTTTCCTAACCTTAACCCATATTGTAAAAATTTTTGAACTTGCTCACTGGAGCTCTCTGTACAGTGTCTCCAGTAGTTTACACTCTATGAAGAATCAAAACAAAGTTTGCTGTAAGAGTTGCATAGGAGACTAGAAAGCAGCATCAAAGCTGACTGTAAGCATATCCAGAAAAATTCACAGTAATATAGAATTTAATTACTTAAGCACCAGTATGAATAAATCACTTTGTTCATCTGAGGTAATGCACAAGTGTTTTAACCAGTACAAGTAAATCACCCCATTGGGCCAGGACAATTCAGCTCAGCATATTGAGGTGGCAAGTAATCACCTATCTGCTACAGAAATTGTAGGATGGAAACCTTGACCCCTCACAGTCAACAGCAAAACTTGCACTGACTTTATTAAGGCCAGAATTTCCATCTATCTGTGTAAGAAAAGGAGAAGGGAGGAAATAGGGCCGTGTCTTGCTGAACTTCTACGTGATCTGTGTATATAAGGTCAGATTCTCATCTGGAATAAATTATTGAAGGCAGACTCTGTTGGGTTTTTTTAAGATTAAATAGAGATTGAAAGTCATGAGATGAGCAGAGGGAAGGCTCAACCCCATAAGGGGATGTTACAGAAAAAAGAGCAAAATGTAAGGTCAGAAAAGAGCATAGCACTCTGTCGCCTTTTAGATTTAAAACAAAATGATTTCTGTATGAAACGACAAGGCCTTGAACTGTGTAGAATCAAATTGGTCAGATGGTCCTGAAACACTTTGCTTGCTGTTCTTTCAGAGTATTTAGTCCACGGAGACTGGTGGGTGAAAGGAAGAAAGGGGGAAATGTGGATGGTTGGAAGCATCTGGAATAGCCAGTTATGCTGACCATATCCAGGCATGCAGTTAAACTTCACAACAGTTGATTAGTAATTCATCAGAAAGTGTGTATGTGCAAGCTGTGGAAAACAAGGTAATACAACCTAGGTAAAGGAAAACTTCTTTTGCCTGTGTGAATAGATCTAACGAGTGCAACTGCTAAAACAGATGTGCACACAAAAAGAGGCTTTGTAATAAATTATAACAATGGTAGAACGGATATAATCAACAAGTAGACTAATGAAAACAGCATTGGAAATTGAGTTGGTAGAATAACACTGCACAGGAATTGCTTGATTCCATGTTGTATCCCATCTTAAAGAGCTAAATAACCCCAATTAAAAAAAAGAAGAAAAAAAGGATTAAAAAACCCCACAGCTATGCAAGCTTCTACAAATCTGAAAGTTGTATGATAATAAGTTAAGCAAATAAAAAAAGAGATAAAAAGAAAGGCAAACTATTCAGATCCAAGTATTATGAGCTACTTACAACACTTTTTTTTTTTTGGTTGGCATGTGATAGTTCATGATAAGACTATGAATTGAAAACAAAATGATTTAGTCAAACTCCATGGAATTTACTTAGAGAGTTTGTAAACATGAGCTTGTGTTTAGAAAACACATATCTTGTTTCTCTTTTCAATATATATTTGGTTTCTCTTGTCAATGAGAACTGATTTATTCAAGTCTGTTTTGCTCTCCCCATTATATGCACAATATAGTATTTCCAGAGTGAGTGGTAACAAATAATTTTAATCCTATAATCAATAAATGAAATATATAAAGGTGTTATTGCAGATGAACAGAATTAATAGTCTGCTGACATACTTCTGATTACTATACTGTCAGAAAGGTGATAATTTCTGTAATACTTCAACAGACATTGAAACTGTTTTGTCAGAAAGGTTGGACAGTGATGGAGGAGGAGCACACTTAACTGTAATTTTTGTAGTAATTCATGGGAAGCTCCATTGACATGTGCTAATGGCACTTGATTGCCCTCAAGATGTTTTCACAACAGAACTCTGCGAGTGCCACATCAAGGTTTGCTCAGTCAAATAGTTTTTTCTCCTTGCATCTAGATAATTTGTGACCACAGGCAAACTTTTGAAAATCCAAGGTGGTTTGCAACACTCCGTTGGGGCGAATCTGTCATCAACTGGCTGGTACAGATCGGTGCACTAATGAAGAGCAAGCTCTTTGGGTTTTTTGTCATTTCTGTGCAAGCAATCCATTTCGTTTCTCCTCAGTGGCAGGGTATGTTATACATCTCATCCCGTATAATCTGACTTACATTATAATTTGATTCATACACAGCCTTTCCACAGAGATTAATTAGCAGCAGGCTTGAAGTTTGCAAGTGAAAATATGATAATTAGTTTTCTTGGAACGTTAACATTTCAACACTTCAGGTTCTCTCCATCTTTGTCTTCAATGAAGCTGCAGTAAACGAGCACTATTTCTCTTCTAAATCAGACTCTTGTGAGGTTTGAAATACAGACATTTTCATCAAGCTGGATAATTTCCATAGAAAATTTACTAGCTCATGAAATATTGCAGAGGTAATTCATACAATGGCTCCCTCCTCCCCTTGGTAGGTTGAAGTATGATGTGAGCAGTTCTGAAAACCCCCAGGACAGTCACTTATTAAAAAATGGTGATTCCTACTCTTTGTGACAAAAATCAGCTGACTCTTCATTTTTTGCACAAAGTAGAATTAGCCAATAGGTCTCTCATATGGTTGTTGGGTAGTGCTGTAAACAAGGTTACATTAACACCTTTGACTCCCTGCACTCGCTTGTTCTCTTGGAGTGTATAATACAGGTAACTCATTTGGCACATACAACATCTCTAAGACCATTAACTTAGCCAGATTCTGAAAACAATTAGCAATATATCTGAACAACGAGAACATTCAAAGTTACAATAGTGAGTAAAAATGTTATATGAAATATCAACCCCGATGATTTAAAGACATAATGTAATTGCTAACAGATGGGGCTTAAGAAAAAACTCACATTATAGAAAAGTTATTGTGGTGTTGTCCGTTATGGGTGGGTGTAACTGTTTAAAAACTAGTATTTATTTAATAACTTGTGATTTATCCTCCTTGGTGCTGAACAAATTTCTTTTTTTCTAAGGATATGATTTTAAAAATCTCAGTATTCTCTAATTACTAGGTTTATTTCATCTTACAGCTCTGGCAGACATACTCTGAGCTTGGCCAGGGTACTGTTGATGCCCATTGATCTAATTAGGTAAAGGGGAAGTGAAATACTTAACCAATACTTAACATCTAAATTACTATGTAGTTGTGGTCTTGTATATGCAAATACATGAAATTCATGTGTTAATTATGTATGTAACTGCAAGCATGGCTTTGCAGATCAGGTTCTTTATTTCTTCCTTTAAAGGAAATTACTACCATTGTGTGATTGTCACACAGAAGACCGCTGACAAAGAGTGAATTACTTTAGATGCTAGAGAACACTTAAGCAATGTTACAAAACTGAAGCCTTGAGTAGCTAGCTTGCTTTCTAATAATGACCTTTAAATATTGTGGGAACTAACGATATTGGCATACAAAAATCCACGTGCTGACGGCATAGACTATTGAAGATATCTGCACAGAGCAGAGCAAAATCCCTTTGCCCACCACTGGGGCTGATGGGATATAAAAAGTGCTGAACAAGGTCTATCTGTGAATAAGAACAACTCTAGGAGACAGTGGAAGGCTGAGGTTTTGCCCATCTGTGTTTGCCTATGCAGTGAGTTTAGCAAAGACACACACTTGCTCTCAAGCCCAAACAGGTCCATCCTCTTTTCTATCTTAACCTGCGCTCAGAAGGCAAAGCAAACTGTGCCTGAGCCTACAGGTAAGCTTTGACTAAACTAAAAACAAGTGCAAGCAGACTGAATATAGGTCATGGGACTCAGTGAGGATACTTGTCCTTTCTGGTGTAGATATGCTAAAACCTGTGGTCTCAGCGGGCTAGAAAGCCCATTGCTGGCACAGAATTTGAAATAGCTACCCTTTGAAGATGTTTAGAAATAGGGGCTGAATTAAAATTCCTCTGCTGAAGCCTGACAGCACTGTCCAGAGCTTATATGGTGGAGTTTTCTGAAAGGGTCACGATTTTCACCCTGATGTGCTTGTCAGGGCAGAAATGTGCTCTAACCATGCTTCTCACCTACATCATTTTCTCCTATCTAAGTGATAGTCTGGGCATCTAAACCAACAGTAATTTCCTGGGTCTGTCTGAAACCTGGCACGAGTGTCTCTGAGGCTGGTCAGCAAGACTTTGTTGTTGCACAGAGCCTTGTTTTCTCCTGATCGACCAAGGGGGAGAGGAAGACATGCCCCAGGGATGCAAGGTTGTAAGGAATTCCTTCCAACAACAAAAAAGAGAAGGAGGCAAATTGACTGTTTTATTAGGAACATGATCTGTAGTGTTTTTCATCTGGAGAGGGGATTGTTGCATGCTGATGAATATGGGTATCATATCACAAGAGTGCTAAAATGCCCCTGAGCAAGTATGTTCCTTCAGCTCTCCTTCAGGAGCTCCTGCTATCCCAGCCACTGACCTGTGAAATGTGGTCGCGTGCTCTGGATTTTTCCTGTATTTTGAAAGCCGTTCTTTTCATCCTGAGAAATATTAGCCTAAACAGTTAAATGGGAGTTGCATTTGCAAGGATTTGTGTATTAATATTAATGGAAAATCTGACAAGTCGGGTGGCCAAAGAGGAATAATCACGCCATTCAGGTGACATGTAAGTACAGCAGGTTTTTTGCATTTATTGTTTTGAAACTTACTTAGTTTTGTCCAAAACAGAATGTACTTTTAAAAATCAATATTTTTGGAATAAAATCCTACAGTTTTCGAGAGGGTGTTGAGAAATGATCAAGAGAAAGGGTTGGCAGCTTCTACCTTTGTCATGCTCTGATGAAGACGAAGCCAAACTTTGAGCCTCACAACACCTCAATCCTAATGGGCACTGATCTAATTTCCACACGAACCCTAGGGCCACCTTTCTTGTAGTCTTTGAGCGCCTCTCACTGTACCTAACCTAAAGCTTTGGGACCACCTCAGTGATTCTTCTGAGGTGTTTATCTCCTCCTCTGACTGAGTGCAAGGACTTATTTACCCAGGCTTCCTGATTATGGCCCTAAGATGCATAATTTACCCAGTGACATTAGCTTCATCATGTTGATGTAAAATTTTAGTGCTACCATCAGGCACTAGGACCGAATTCCTATGTACTCAAAATGAGAAAGGAAAAGGTAAAGGGTAAAGCTAGGCAACACCTTAGGGAGTTGGGCTCTTCCCAAGCCCTTCCTAGGCTGCAGCTGTGGGAGTAACCCATCTGGTTTTGCAGGGCATTTGTCTGGCAAGAATAACCACGAAGGGTTGTTTAAAAATAGGAAAACTGCACCTGGTCATTTAAAACATTTCAGAAGGGGTTGTTGCGCCTGTCAGCTGAATGGCCATTGAAACTGGCACGTTGGCCATGACATGAGTAATTCTTCAATGAATCAGTCTTTTTGCATAGAAAATTATCCCATCAGAAACACTCTGAGTAGCGCTAGCCTGCAGGCTTGAAGCTTAAGCTCAGTCACGGCATAAAAACCTCTCCATCCTTGTTTTCTTTTGCAGCTGAGATTACCCATTTAGAATTTGTAATTTAGACTTTTCTCAGATAACCTCCCTTTTGTATTAACAGGTCTTGCCTGAGAGAGCAAGCCTGCCAACTGGATCCTTACTTCACTAGTTCACAAAAAAAGATGCTTATTTTAGCCTTACTGAACACACTTGGTCTTTATGTTGCCATTTAACAAATGGGAAATAATTTAGGAAAGTTAGGAAGCTGGTTTCTGTCTCTTTCAAAGTCAATACAGGTGGAGCAAAATACATACATGATAGTGTCTTCTTAAGATTTTTAGGATTACTCTACTCTTTTCAGTGATTATTTCTGCTTTAGTGAAGTCTGATGGTCTTCAAATAAACTGAAGGCTAGTGAAACTGGGAGCCTAAGCCCTCCTGCTGGTAGGGAAGGGTTTATAGGCTAGTTCCTTTCATTATTGCTTAATAAATGGCATTGTTTGAGGCAGTGTGTACTGCAGCTTTAATAACAACTTGGAAGATGTTAATTAATTTGCTGTTTGAGAACTGGTGTCTTTTCATGTGGTTTTTGTGGGGTTCAAATAATTGTTAGGATTTGAGACAGATGGGAAATCTTTTGTCAGCAAAAGTTATCTCACCTCATGTTTAAGTTTGGTCAGTGTCCATTGCATATATTCAGATCTTGAGGGCTACAGATGTGCATTGGGTGCCTTTGGCTCCGTAGGTAGGCATGACATAGATATAAGCCCTGAAAAATTCATCAGGTCTTTCCACAGGATGAGAGAGCCAGAACCTCCATCAGCTGCAGCCCAGAGCATGCGGGAGACCTCTGTGGATGACTCTTCCCTTCAAAGAGCAGTGCCAAGATTGGAGCAATGTATTCACATACAACCTGGTTCAGCCTCAATGTCTTCCTCTATGGGGTGATCTTCTGTTTGGTATTGTCAACATCCCCCATTTCAGAATACCTGAGTCTGAGGTGGTGTCCACAACACCCAATTGCTTGTTCCAGTGACAGAGAAAAAGATCTTTGGAATGGGAAAAGATCTAGGGTGCCTGACTTTAAAAGTGTCTTCTCAAAAGCTCTGCTCTTTCTGCTATATCCCCTTCCATTCTTGTTTTCTTCCACTCCAAACTTGATGCAGATTTCTGAAGAACCTGTTCATCCTCTGGGTTTGGGTCTCCTTTCTTGGTACCTTGGCTTCCATGTGCTTGCCCAACCACTTCTACTGTCTCTTGCTCCCCATCTATGTTACAAGTAGTTAGGAACCAGAATAGTCTTTTTGTCCTGTGCCTGAACAAGTGAGTCCTTATCCCTGTGGTGGTGCCAGCTCAACATGGGTGTACAGAGGAGGGTGATTTTAAGATTTGAGAAGCATTGTTCGAAGAAAATAGATCTACAATCAAGTAGCTGAAGGATGACGAGCACCCTCTGAGGCACAGGCATATTGCTCATCAGAAAGGCACTGTGAGTTTTCGTGATGTCTTTAAACTGACCAGATGACCTGGTCTCAGCCAGTAGCTGAGAGGGTGCTTTAGCTTGCATGGGGACAGCAGAACCCTATTGGAAAGCTTCCTAGCAGGTTGAAATGGCCACTTTTCATTGCAAAGGTCCTTAGGTGTGCTGGGTCAAGGACCAAGGTGCCATGGCTCCCTGTATGGCATGCTTCATGGCCATGGAGCATTGGACCATGGAGACTCTTGCAAAGAAGCTTGAGCCACGCAGCTGGATGTTGTAGAGAGTGACTAAAAGAAAAGGTGGCCCAGCAATAGCAACATATCCACAATATTTTCTTGTTCAGTTTTTGCAAGTAAAAGTATAAACACGTGCTTGAGAGACAACAATATGACAGTGGATTATGATTGTTTTGGACTCTTTACCCTCAATTTCCTCTTGCCACATTTACACTCCGAAAAACATGCGTGTGGACCAGGATTCTTATCACTCATGTACATCCAGCCTGAGAAGCTCTAACAGCCTTCAAACATTACAGGAGCAGTTTCTACATTGATTCCAGTGTCTCATTGCTCTTAATTTATTTGTATGTGATGTTAAATACTTGAAACCAACCCTTTGGGTAGCTTCCAAATGAGTATTTTGTGACTAAAGCTTAAGGCAAATGGAATGGGCTTTTGGGGGAAGAGAGAGGGAGGAGAAAAAACAACAATGGCAAATAACAAACAAAAAGCCTCAAAGCCAAATCACAATACTGGCATCTTTGTGTAAATATAACATTCTCCTGCAGTGTTTGCACTCCAAACGCTGGGGTACTGGAGAGGGTAAGCAATCAAGGGGTGAGGCAAAACTTCTGTCATTATTATTTACTATAAATACCTATTAAATTTTTACTTATTGTCCAAGCTGAATGCAAAACACCATGGAAATAAGTAAGTCAAATTTACCAGGAAAAAAAAAATCCCTTTGCTTTTGCACTGGTTGATGGTGCAAGTAATTGTGGCTGTTTTAATTGTCTGGGGTCTGACTCTCATTTATGCTGTTCTGGCACCTTGACAAAGCTGTAGCATGGATATAATGATTTGCCAGAACTGTGTGAAAAGGCCTGAGTAGTACACAAAGAGGAAGCGATTTATGATTTTTGAACCCTGAGATTAGCTCACTACCCTGAGATTACCTCAGTTGGTTAGAGCATGGTGCTAATAACGCCAGGGTTGTGAGTTTGATCCCTCTCTGGGCCATTCACTTAAGACTTGATGATCCTTATGGGTCCCTTCCAATTCAACATATTCTGTGATTATGTGAACCTGGCAGTGCACTTTAAGCTAACCATGGAGGAACTCTTCTTGTTCTGCCATCTCTGGCCAGTAAGGGTTATTATTGTATTTGTTAAATGTGTAATAGGATTTAGAGATGGATTAAGCTAAATGTTTTGGCTTTAAAAGTTTGTTTTGCTTTGCTTTTTTTAGTTTCATGGAACAAGCTTCTTTTCTGCCTGCACAAGAGAGGTTCTACAATTTAAACAAAAGCTAATGGAAATTCTTGAGTTTCCAGCAAAGATGCTGCAGTTCAAATGCATTCATTCTGTTTTCTTGGTGATGTGGCACCATCATGACTAGAGTTTGTTGTTTCTTTTTATGGCTGATGTGTACCCAGGCAAAGATTCTGACTTAAAAGCTTAGGATTTAGACTCTCAGCCCAGGCTTTTTTGAGAATCATTATCACTACAATCGAGCAAGGGGACGCTTTATGGAACAAACAAACCAACAAAAATAAACAGAGAGCTCACAGTATTTTTTCATGTTTTCAACCCCATGACATTTTATTTTTCATATCTATATTAAACATGTGAGGTTGAAAGATATCATAGGTCATAGACTTTTGTTTATTTCCTGAAGGACTCTAATACTGCATTTCCTTTTTTTTTTCTTGAGGGAGTAAAAGCTGTATCAGACAGAGCACAAACAACCACTTTCATAACTTCCCTAAAATCAGAGAAATAATGATACAGTCAGTGAGGGTATGTCTTCAATGGATTACTAAAGCATGTTTACCATCACGTTAATTCTGTTCTAATGCAATTCTTTCAACTAAAATTTTCTTCTCTAGTCTGGACTTAATTTTACTTCCTCTAAAACTTCACCATGTGTAGTGGGTTTCTCTGGCGGTGTTTTGGTAGCAGGGTGGGCTACAGGGGCGGCTTCTGTTAGAAGCTGCTAGAAGCTTCCCCTGTCCCATGGGGCCAATGCCAGCTGGCTCCAGGATGGACTTACTGCTGCCAGCCAAGGCCAAGACAATTAGGAGTAATAGTAATGCCTCTGTGATAAAATATTTAAGAAAAGAAGATTGTCGAGCAGAAGAAATTCCAGCCAGGGAAGAGTGGAGTGAGAACATGGGAATAACAATGTAGACACCAAGGTCAGTGCAGAAGGAGGGGCAGGAGGTGCTCCAGGTGCCAGAGCTGAGGCCCTTGCGGTCTGTGGTGCAGACCATGGTGGAGTAGCTGTGCCCCTGCAGCCCATGGAGAATTCCACACTGGAGCAGGTGGATGCATGAAGGAGGCTGTGACCCCATGGGAGGCCCAGGATGGAGAGGGGTCCTGCTGGAGACCTGCAGCCTGTGGAGAGGGAAGCCCACACTGGAGCAGTTTTTTCCCGGGTAGGACTTGTGGCCCCTGTGGGGGACCCACATTGGTACAGCTCATTCATGAAGGACTGCACCCCATGCAGGAGTGACCCACGGGACAGCAGTTTGGGAAGAACTGCTGCTCGAGGGATGGACTCACATTGGAGAGGTCCATCAAGGACTGTCTCCTGTGGGAGGGACCCCACGGGAGAAGGGGAAGGACTCCTCTCCCTGAGCAGCAGCAGAAACAACAACTGACTGCAACCCTCATTCCCCAACCCCCTGCACCACTGGGGTGGAGGAGGGAGAACATGGAAAAAAGGAGGGGTGGGGGGAAGGTGTTTTTAAGACTGTTTTATTTCTCACTCTTTGGCTCTTATCCTGTTAGTAGTAAATATAAGTACTATACCCACTTTGAGTCTGTTTTACCTGTGAAGGTGATCAGTAACTGACCTCTCCCAACTCTTACCTCTACTCATGAATCCTTAGCTGTTTTTTTTCTCTCTCCTCTGTCCAGTTGCAAAGGGAGAGTGAGAGAGCGGCTTTAGTGGGCACCTGGTATCTGGCCAGGGTCAACTCCCTACACTGTGTCTGGGGAGGAGAGAGAAGAGACATTTCTTCTTTTTAAAGCTCATGTACATGCACATAATTTGCTTGTGCCAGGAAGCTGATCCCTCTGCTCCAAGAGTTCTTGCTGTCTTTCCATCACCCCCACAGCACCTTGTCTGATCCCTTCAGAGCAAAATTATCAGAAGAGGCCCTAGTAGATATGTTTGTTGTCAGACTGGCACAGTGCTGTAACCTGTCTTTGCCACATGGCTTGTCAGACCAGACATGATTCCTGTATCTGCACTGCTCTTACCTCTGGAAGGCATTTTCATTTTGCACACAATCCAGGGAGTTGTTGCATTTAGACTGAAACAATCACAGAAAATACAAACCAGAACCATATCACTGCACTGCGTTATTCAAATGAGAGGTCAAATTACCCCCACTGATGTAAGCAGGACTGCCAAGGTCTAAATGAAGACACAACTTGGCCAAAGGTCTGTTTCCAATGTGAGGTTTGAAGTCTGGTAGGTCTTGCATCTAATATCAAACAGCTGCAAGTTAGTACCAGCTCCACTGAAAAATACGCACGCATTTCTAAAAAAAACCCTCCCCCCAAAAAAAACGGAAAACCCAACAGCCCTGAATCTTTAAACTTCTCCAGCATAAAACTGAAACCATGATTGCTCATTGTGGCCTACTATTTTAGTTTGAGTTCCCTGTATCAGACTACTCAGGTATGTTAAAGTAAGCTAAAATATTTTAGTATAATGCTCATGCTGCTTCTCCTCACCACTTCCACCCCTAGCTCCATTCCTCAAGGGCCTTTACAAAAGTACAAGGGCAGTTCTTGTATCATTTGCACCCCTGTAGATCTGTGGCAGTTTCTCTTCATTTGCATTTGCTAGCTGAAAGCAAGCTCAAGATGTGAATTTGGTGTACTGTTAGTACGAGCAAAGAGAGAGCTCATTTATTAATCCTTAGTTTCATTTTGCAGTGCAGCTTTTGGTGTCCTAAGATTACATGAGAAGACACTGTTATAACTATAATCACTCAGGAACTCAACTACAGACCTATATAATAAATGCATACATTGCTCAGAATTTGTTAATGGCCAGTAAAGTCTTCTTTTTCTGAATTACTGCCAAGTTTCAAAACTGCATGTGTCATCTTATCACGTACTATACATTTAAGTGTTGGTCATGTAAGTCAGGTCTGCCCTATGGGTATTTTAAATTGCAAACATAAATTGCAAACTTTTTGAAATGCTATTGTAATGTTTTATATTTGGCTTGATTTCTGAATCAACATAGTTTGTTCATACCACTTCAGTTGTTTTTTCCTTATTTTTTGCCACTTCTAATCCTTTATCTGAACAAGATACAAGGATCAAGTAATTGTTAGGTAGTTGAGCATCTAATGCTGTCTAAATTCTCCATAAAATCTGTAGTAAGTTTATGGTATGTACCTTTTCTTTTTTTTTCATATATAACCAGTGTAGACATGGAACTTAATACAACTTAGAAATTAGCTGTAAAAGAAGCATGGTCTTTTTTTCCAGCAGGTATTGGCAATAATAAACTTAAAACATTTAAGATAATAATGATCTTTGAATTTAGGCATCTTTCTTCTGGTGTACAGTTGTGGTTTTGTAGTTCAGCTGATACCGTCCTGCTGTAGAATATAGCTCTTAGTTTGATTGTAGTCCCTTGTACAACATCTTTGAGCTTTCAACCTACTGCAAGTCTGCTTGAGACTGACTGTGTTGCACTGCAGTGCGACAGTGCCTATTTCAGTTCCTTTTTAATTCCCACATAGTGACCAACTCTATAAGCAGTCAGTCTTGGAATTCACAAATAACCAATAGGAATGTGAGGATGTGAGGTACTATGGTGCACCAGAACCTAATTGGGTTGCTTCTCCCTTGGATGTTATCTGTCCAGGAACTTTTGAGAACATTTTAGGAAGAAATTGTTTACTGTGAGGGTGGTGAGGCACTGGAACAGGTTGGCTAGAGAAGCTGTGGATGCCCCATCTCTGTAAGTGTTCAAGACCGATTCGGATGGAGCTCTGAGCAACCTGGTCAAGTGAAAGGTGTCCTGTCCACAGAAGGGTGATTGGAACTAGGTAATCTTTAATGCCACTTCCAACTCAAACCATTCTGTGAATCTATGATTTTTCTTCTGTCTCCTGAGTACTAGAAGCAGAAGATACTGATGCGCAGATGAAAGCTTTGAATGCAAATAGATGCAATTATCTCTGAGAGTTTAGGATAGATAGATAGACAGATAAATGGATCAATAAAGAAATGTATATCAGATGCAGAATATACATGAGGCACAAACAAGCTGCGAGGAAAAGTCTAGAAAACAGAACTGCAACATCTCAAGGCACATAAGAATAAAATTGTTCTTCCAGCCATTCTATTTCGATGAATTATTTATATATAAATCCATTTGCACTAGAAGTTGGAAAGGCCATTTTTTCACAAATACTAGTGTTTTCCTAGAAGATAGAAATGGGATTGTGAAATTGATTATTAAACATTGCACTTTAGGGTTTAAGATAGCTCAGGTTCCAAGGGACCAAAAACATGATCTAATTCTGGGAGTCAAATTAGCATTCTTTGCCAGACAGAATACTTCAGCACTTGGCTGCTTTAAACTATATCCAGAAGAACAAACCTTGTTGTCATCAGTCCATGTCCACAGCATGTCAAATTCAAGATTTCTTTGCAGCACAGGTAAAATGGGATGCTGCTACCACAGGGACAGGGTGGTTTCTGCTGCTGCATCGCAATTATGTTGGATACTCCCAAGCTACCTCAGCTCTTGCTGTCTCTAGAGGAGCAGTCCCAGTGTAGGGACCTTCCCTGTATGCAGTAGCAGCCACCAGCCTGGCTTGTTGGGGCACTGCTGCAGGTAAAGTAGGTGAAGAGACAAAACTCACATCCCAGGCATCTGGCTGCTTTGGTTATGCCTGGAGCTGGTCCTGCTTCAAGAAAGCAAAGTGTCTGGGCAGACAGAGTAGTGCTTTTCATCATTGATTGCATTCTAACGTAGCCTGATCTTTAATTTGTAATGTTAACTAGAAATGCAAGATACAGTTGGCTGGGAACTGCTTAAATAAGAGGACAGCCGAGCAAGATTGCTGATTCTCTTACAATGATGAGAAATAATTCCTTAATATTAAAGAAAAGTAATCCTCCCAGAATAACACCCAGAAAAGATACCAAAATATTTTTCTCAGTATTTTTTCTCAAAATATATTTTAACTTGAGAAAAAAATGGAGCAACCCCATTTGCTGAATGCTAAGACTTCGAGAAGCCTACAGACTTTAGGCAGGATTTCCCTAAAACCAAGCAATCAAAATGTACTTGAAGTAGGAGGTGTGCTGAGTGTTTTCTGATTTTCTTTGAATGGGGTTCACCCATCCCCATAAGACACATAATGAGAACAGGAACCAGCAAAGAGCTGAGAAATAGTACAGAGAGTAATGACTGGAAACTAAGACTTCTAGAGGTACCAAAAAAACTGGACCACTTAGTTATATCAATCTTAGGCAATTCGATATACAGAAACTAGCTCTTTTCTTGGTGATTTCGATCCTTGAGAAGAATCAGATAAGTGTTTATTAACTCTGTTGAATTCAGAAGGCATTACACTACTCTTGGGTACACTTGCCCCTTTACTTTTTGAATAATACACTAATTTGATTGACGTTTTCCTATGCTTAGCATTCTGGTGATTGATATGTTTTTCTGTGACAATGGGGAAATGTTCTGGTTACAGTTAAATAACATAAAATGTATGGACATGATACATTCCTGTGCTGCTGTCACTTACTCCAATTTCACTTGATCAAAGTAGATACACTAGAATAAAAGAGGCAAAGATGCAGTGAAACAAGCACACATGAAAAGCAGAAAAAATAAGTTTTTATTGAGATATGAAATTACTTCAGTGTATTATCTAAACTATGATACAGTTTATGTTTTCTACTGAAATTAAAGATTTATATAATGTGATAAAAATCCACCTGTAAGAGGCACAAAATTTAGTTAGAAAAAAGGGTGAAAAGACAATAGATCTATATTTTTAAAGCTTTGCTGTTATTTTTTCTAATAATTTTCTCAAAATTTTCCCTTTTGAAAGTAAATGTTTCAGTTACAGGTGTTAATTTTTGTATTCTCCCATGTAGCATAAGCTGAATCACTTGCCTTCACTCAGAGCAAAGTAATTTTCAATGTTCATCTTTTTTTATATCTTCACTATGCAACAAAAATCTAGTATGAAATAGGAACATCTCTCATTAGTTCTGTGAATGAATAAGAAACCTGTCATATATTAAGCTATCCAAATTGAAGCAAAATCATTAGGGAGTAAACAGTCATCTTTGTTTTCAATATCTACTTTGTCAAAATTTAGACTTCTAGTTTTGTTTGTTTTGCCAACCCAGTATCCTGCAGTTTTATCTTTTTACTATTGTAGTTTTCTATTAAGACAGAGCTGCCTTTTAATATATCGAGACTAAGTAAAATTAATTCCTTTGGGTTTCTTTTCCACACTTTACCATTCATAGCTTGTCATTTACTCTTATGGTAATACATGAGTGAAATATAAGGTGCTTTCACATAAGGAAGAGATGCTACCTCCTGCTGTTGTGGACTGAGGGCTCGAGTTGTGCTCTCCTAGTCTCTACCTTCCTGAGGGCTCTGTTCTGTTGTCCCGTGTGGGAGTGCTGCCAAGCTCACAGGGGATTTCATGTGACCTACAGCCTCACTCATGTGAGCTCCTGAATGACTCCGAGGAGAGAGGGCAGTGACTGATAAATTTCCCGGGCAGCACCAACATTCTCTCAGCTTCCCTCTTTTCAATGACGGCTCTGGGCTGCTCAAAGTTGTTCCCACAGGCTGGTGCTACAGGGAGTGTCTATGCCATACATCACATTGCAGATCTTGTGTTGCTTGTTCTCAGGATGGTAGAGCAGATATGGCAGCAAACCCTCTCTTGCCTGGAGTTGGACTTTCTCTTCCATGCTGGGTCAGACGTCCAACTGCACACCGTGGGAGGAAAGACAGTATGTAGTCCTTTTCTGCAAGTGGGGGAAGTGGTGCCACATCCTCCTACTAGAAAAATGGTCACCAAGTTAGAAGTAGAGGGAGGAAAACACGGCAGTGACTGTTCCTGAAACTTATTAAGATGCTGTGTTCAGGCAACATACATTTGACTATAACTGGATCTTACTATGAGTAATATTTCCTAATTAACCACAGGGATTCATGAGCTTTGCAGACTGAAAGACTGAGCATACGAAATGTCCCAGGTCTGTTTTTAATCAAATTTATGTCGTTATGAATTGCTTGCTTTTGGAAAAAGTTTCAGGAGTAGCTAGTCTTAGGAATTACCCAGGGGGTATGAAGATACTTCCAGTTACATACTTGTAATGTCTCTGGAGCCATACCTGAGTTAGTTAGAAAAGAATTATTTCTACAGAATTAGAGCATGCTTCTTAGTGGACATGGGAATGGTGGATGATCTCATTACCTCTGTCCTTCTTAGATCTATTCTAAGGCTTTTCAAACTCATCAGGGACTGTCTTTCCAGTCCGTGTAGACCCTGGTGGGTCATGAATCTGGAAACTAAACTCTAACACACAGATGAGGATGGACTTGCAATAATGGAAACCTTAAGCTCTTGAAATTTTTTTATTTTTTTTTTTAATATTCTCTAATGGAAAATACTTTTTTTTTTTTTTCTGGTGTGGATCGGGCCAGATTTTGACTGTGCAGACACACAATGTGCACACACACAGCGAAGGACTGGGGGGCTGTCAGCATATGCTCTGTGTTACAAGTGTGGCAACAATAGCTTGTAGACATCTGTACCACCTGTGTGCTGGTACAGATGACAGCATCAAGGAGGGAAGAAGAAATTGGAGCGTGGCTACCAGATTTACTCTGGGTCACATCAGGGCTATATTTCAATCAATGTCACAGCTCTATACAGGACAAAAAAGGGCAACATTTAGCAGAGCTAAAGTACATGGAGATGTGATTGGAGAACACATTTTAGCATCTTTTTTTTTTTTGTGGCAAATCTGTGTAAAGAAACATGTTACATCTAGGAGATAGATGATGTTTTTCTGGCTTGTGGCTATTCTCCAACCAGGGATATACCCCTTGTCTGTGAAAATTAGTGAGTGGTTATTTTAAATGTAGTTATAGGAATCAAAAAGTCTTAAAATTTGTGCTGGATTTTTCAGTGTTAAAAATAAAACATGCTGCTGTCTGTACTAGGATATTTAATTATTAGTGTAGTGATTAAGCAAGGTTTAGGAGGTTTTTTATATGAACAATAAGTTATATGCATGTTTTTGTAGATGTGAATACTACCACCACACAGAAAAAAGTCAGTTCTCAAGAGACCAGTGAAATTGGCAACCTCGGTCAAAAGTCAAGGTTTCCAAGACAAATCTGTCACTACATTCATGGGATAATGAAGTGTCTGACAAGATTGGGTTTCGTTTGTACCCAAATTGTGGGGGAGAGCTGTCTTTCTGTTCTGTGCGTGAGTTCTTACAGCTGCTCATTCAGTACAGGTCTCAGCCCACAGACATGACAGGGAAACACTACCTGCAGTATGCAGTGCAGGTGGTTTGCTTCTTTGGCCCATACAACAGCTACCATTACTATAGGGAGCCTCCTGCTCCAAGAGGAAAGTAAAGAAGACATCAGAGAAGTCTGGTAGAGACTAGTAGAGATACTGTCCTGCAAGGGCCCATGCCGCAGCTTTGTGGGTTGTCATCTTCTTCCTCTCGAAATAAAGAAAAAGGAAAAAGCAACAAGGTTTTCTTCTTGCTAACCTCTATTTGGAGGTGAACCAATGATCCAAGCATACTTTTGTGATCCTATTGTGGAGTCATTGACTGAAACACAAGTCACAGTCTCTATGTTTATATGGCTGTACCAATGCACTGGTGTTGTGAAGAGCTCTGTGTAGTGGGTACCTGCTGAGCCAAAGATTTGAGATGAATAGCACCCATATTGATTTGCCTATAATGGAGTGGAAAAGAAAAATGTCCAGGTTTTGTTGCAGGTATTTTCATGGGGTATTAAATTGGTGGATTAGTTGCAAACAGCAGTACTGATAAAGTCTCCTGTCCATCTTGATGGTTGGGCCTTTCTATTAAAATGACACATAAATAACCTATTATGTCCCCCACCCATGGAAATTCAAATGCACCTGTCAACTTGATAAAGCACTTGCCTGGAGGGAAGCATTGTTTACATTTTCACTCCATTCTTCAGAAAAAGTGAGATTCTAATTATTTTTCCCACTGTAAATTAATGCTGACTATGGTGGTTAGCATATCTCTGTATTGTTATATCTATGCAAAAGTTAAATAATAGAACTGATCCATCATGTATTATGCAATGTGCATTTTTATGACAGGCTTCCCTCTGATCTTATTATGCCTTTCTTCACAAATACTTACTTTTTTTTTTTTTCCAGCAGCTGGGGGAATCTTTGTTGACTGCTGGTTCAGAAGTTGAAATCTGTCCTGTGTGAAAAGAAAAATGCAATTACATGTTTATCGGATGCTGAACTCTGCTATCTTCTGAGACTGAAAAAATTAGGATATAAAAATATACTCCATTAATAATAAGTTTCATTATAATAGACAATTGGTCACAGTACACTAAACCATTTTTTAACAAACCAAGCACATCAAATTCAGTAATACAATACAATTGTTTCTGGATATCTCAGACGGTAACTTTTCATTCAGGAAAAGCAAACTAGTTAAGGTGAAATCAAATACAAACAGAATCTTTCTTGCATGCATAAAATCACGCCACAACTTTGCCCAAAACTTGAAGCTGTATCATAAACAATTTACTAGGTTTCCTGGCAGTCATTTTTACTTTGTTTGTAAATATTTTTTTTTGTGCATTTAATGGTTTATGCTTGAACTGAAGACAGAACTGCTGAAATACCACAATGGAGGCTGTTTTTGCAATAGTATGCTGCAAGTGGAAAATATTATTGTGAGAAGAATTCCTGCTATCTGGTTTTTTAACTGAAGCAGGGAAGAAGGCATTGCTGAGAGGCTCTTGGTACACTCAGAGAGCCCCAGGAGACAGCCTGATCTTGCAAGTTACTTTCACAAGTTTTGCAGACCCAACTGGTTTGCATACCCTGTTGAAGGCTTATGCAAACTGCCCTTAACCTTTGACTTTTTATCTGCTTGCAGCAGTGGATTTCCACTTCTAGATTTCTAGAGAAACATCGGTGTTAGGCATAGTTAAAAGATTTGCAAGAGCCAAAAGTAAAACTCTGGTGCAAGAGGAAAAAGGAGTAAGCTGACAGCAAGGGAATGCCTTAGCAATTGAGGCACTTTTGGAATAGGTTCTGATGAGCTTGCAACTGGGAGGCAGAAAAAACATCCTTGGGGTGAAGATGGAAGAGGGGATGAGATGAGAATGGAGAATACCAGTCTTGATCACAACAGAAGACCCAAATCTCTGCCATCTTCATTTTCTTCCCTTCTTTTCTATAATGAAACCGCATTTGTTTTAATACCATGGAACTTGAAAGCTTACACAAATATGTCAGGCCCTTCCACTACCCTGTACCCTGCCAGGAAGATCTCTGTGAAAATTCCTTCAGTTCTTCCTCCGTGGCCTACCTCTACTGTGATGTCTGCAAGAAAGCATCTGATTTCTGGTGATTATTTGGAAAATTAGATAAGATAATTTAGAAACAGCTAAAGCAAACAGCCACATGTATGTGCTAATACAGCTCTTACTCTGATCTCAACATAGATTGCTAACTCTTTGTTCTCCAGGCAGTCCATTTCTACCTGTCTCTACAGATGTTGGAACAGTGGGGCTGCAGTGTGAGTGAGAGATTCTACATGCTTCTGTGTTTACTAATAATTAATATCTGTCCTGGAGTAGTCAGTATACTCATTAGGACTATTGAAAGATCAGAGAAAAATTACAGTATTTCTAAAAGGTGGCAACAATGCTTCACAGATGTTCACTTATATTTTACCAAAGTGTTGAAGTTTGCTTTTCACTTTCACCTTCTTTTTCCTAGCCCCCTTCCATCTGCTTGAAAAGAAAGCTGGGTCTAAGCAGGCAAAATAGGAAAACTTTGATTCTTATTAAAACCTAGAGCAATTTTGCAATTGTTTGAAGGAAAAAAAAAGAAATTAAAATTCAGACTTGATCATAGACTCGACAAAAGATACCCTCCACTGTTCACACTATGCTCTACCCCACTGGCACTATTCTGCTGCCTTCACAGGAGGAAATTTTCTGAAGCTGAAGACAATGCAAGTAGAAGCCACTAGTCCAACGTATTTAAGTTCTCAGCTGATTTGCTGTCTGTATAGTAATCCAGGTTTAAAAATGTTATTTAGCTGCCAGGAACAGATCTGTCTATCTGATGCAAGTCACAGGTGAATAAATGCATATCTCATACCCAGACATACATCTTGAATGCACAGGGTCTTGGACATGTCGAATGAAAATCTGTGAACAGAGACTTATCTCTTCTAACTGTCTTTTCTCTGCATTTAATCAGTCCAAACGGTAAAAATAAAATAAAATGCTCATTGCAAATAAACTAATTGACAAACTTAGCTCCTTTGTTTTCCATTTACATATTATTTTTGAAATATATTGTTGTTTACAGATCTGTCAGGGTTATTTTCACAAACTTTTACAGAATGTGGTCTGTGGGCAAATTTTATCCCGTAAGTTGAACTGCTCCATGGCTCTATTTACTATTTGTTGTTTCTGGTGTATGTTTGGTCACCAAAGTCATATAGTATTATTTCTGCTTTCTGACTGCATTACATTTGTAAACAGATGAGTAATGAATAACAAATGTTGATGAGCAGATAATGAATAGCAGACGCTCTTATTTACACAGATATGCCCTTGTATGCATTAAAATCCTGACTTCCACAGGAAAAAAACCTTTTCCTAAACACTTTTGTATATAAAATCCTGTCTATCTGAAGTTACTGAAGATGCTTTCTTAAGTAACTGATTCCAGCATCCCTTATAACATTTGGGAAATGAGGCATGGAGAGAGATTTCTTCTGCCCATCTGAACCAAACCCATTCTGGGCTTGGAATACAGCAGGATTCTTTGGAATAGGAAGGGAATGTATTTTATCTCCTTTCCTTAGGGCAAATCAATGGACAAAGGCACTGCTATGCACAAGGAAATGCGAGAAAGCTGCGGTCTTTAATTTTCACTCACTAAGGTTTTTGCTGCATTGAGTCAGTTTTCCTTGACTTAATTCTTCAGATGGCATTTTTTTCCCCAAATTTATTATTGTTTGGAAGAGTCTATTTCTACATTTGTATGATTTTTAAGAACAACTTAAATGCGGAGACTTATAACCACAGAAGATTTAGATCTAAAAAGATGGGATGGTAAGCAGCAGAACACACTAGAAATGAGTACACTGTGGCTAAGAAATATGTGACTACACTTTGTAACATCTAAAAGCAGGAGATGAAAATCCTCTTCTAGAAAAGATCTGCATTGCTGTTCATTGGATATATTCATAAATATGATGCTATCACAAATCAGAAACAAGAAGATCCTCTGTTGTTTTCTAGTGTTCTGATGCTAAGCAGCTTTCCATAAATCTATTCTGAGATTTCTCTTTAGTCATTTACAAAGAAGTTATCCTCTGTATATGGTTATTTTCATCATTTAGTCTGTTCATGTCAGTTTATTTAACTAAATCAGGTAAGACTGTAACAACAATGCTTCAGGCATTCATAATTTGACTGAAATAAACAATTCCCAGCTACTACTGGTCCATTATGCTGTTCCATTATGTTCATAAATAGGACAATTTAGAAACAAGTTATCTATCTGCAGAATTACTAAGGGCAGTCATAGGTGGGGATATCACACTGGTTCAAAGGCATTTGCTGCCGATCTGGCTCTGGAGGTCAGAGTATGGCTGTTACATCATGTATGCCTGTAATGGGTCCTCTGCCAACAGCTCACCAAAGGCCTTCACTAAACTGAGACATTTACATGCTTTGTTATTGCCCCAGGCATGAAAGCACATACTATCACTCCACCAAAGTACACTGTATATGTATAAGTATGTGTAAATACTTCATATACGTAAGGATTAAATATGGGGAGCATTGGTGTAACTAGTCATGACTTTCTCATGATGATATGACTTCTGGTAGTCCTAATAGCTTTTCTTCTTCATGCCTTTGCTTGCCGATTATTTGATTTTTCAAGTCGAGTTTGTTTTCACATCTTATAAAGTACCCCATCTTTCCTACAGTGGCTTAGAAACCTTCCCCACTGTCACAGCTAATTCTGCATGAAGTTCAGTGAAAGCCTCACCCAGACCTAGATGCCACCAAGGCGCCTTTGACACAGGCAGGAAGTGTGTTTTTAGACATTTCCATGTAAATTCTTCTTTTCCCAGAGTTGCTGGCAAGGTTTTTAGCAACAGCATGTCAGAGATGGGGTTTGAAATGCTTAAGGGATGCTGTGCTTCTCCAGAGGTTAGCACTAGCCAGCTTTTGGGTTTTTTTTAATTGTAGAGCTACACTGGTTTACCAAAGATTGCCTCCTGGACATTAATTCCCATATTTACAACTCTTACCACAGAAAATGCACTTACCATGTTTATAAAAGTTATCTGAAGTAAATACAGCACCCTCGATATTTGATGTCTTTTTTTTTTCCCCTATAATTTCAACACTTCTGCCCTTTTGCCTAAAGGTAACAGTTTGTAACTTTTGCTTATTATTTGTCATGACCAGCTTTCAGTTCCACCCATTCTCAACTGGTCAGTTTGGTCCATACTGCTCATTTTATGAATTTTCTTTGAATGATCTTTTCAAACAATTTTTTTATACATTTTGAAATGCGTGAAGCTAGAATTGATTCACATGACATTGCTAATAATAACGCTGCAAGCAGTAAAGAATCAGTACTAATCATAATCAAGTGTTTGGACAGACATGTATATTTCTCAACTTTTTAAAAAGAACTTTTTTGTGTTGATGCCTCTTTATAAGACACTAAAAGTCAGACTTCTTATTCCCACTCTAGCTCAGAAAGTCTGAGGAAATATTTTTTCCTTTTTTCTTGCACAAAAACTGTCAAACAATAGAAAACGTCATAGTACGTTTTATGCACTAGCATGGCATTTTCTGTAACCTGATGTTGGAAATATTAATATTAATTGGCTGTGCCTCAAGTGTGTAATATATTTATAAATATGCATTTATTAATATATTTGGGTTTAAAATGTTATCGTGTTCTACTTCAATACCATATTTCTATACACTTGGTATGGCATGATATAGTTATACAACAAAGTACATTTGTATTTTTACTTATATATGTATTTTTGTCTTTTGTTCTAGGTTATGTACTGTAATTTTCAAAGGGTTGACATAATTTACCTTCTTTGTATGAGAAGCGTGTTCCATTCTTTTAAAAACCTGTGTATTTTTACATCACAGTATACGTTAAAGGAGCAGTGATTGAAATAATTGTTGTCAAGGAAGAATGTATTAAAATTATTAATAAGACTTAAAACCACATGAGACTTACTGAATCATCTGATCTGACCTAAATTTATGACCCTTCCTTGCAGTTCTTCCCTTCACATACTTGCACAAAGATAGGACGATCAAAAGGAGAAAAAAAACCCAACATAATAAAGGCCAGTGAAAACTGGACATTTGCATTAGGTCAATGTAACATTTCGTGATTATAATAATATAAACAAATAAACTATAAGGGCATTCACATCAGACCTCATTTCAAGCTGAACTATTATAAAGTGATTAACAGCCTCACACTCCCACTTTAATTAAGTTATGTTGTGAAATATTCAGCATTTGAACCTGTTCTGGCCTGCCTCTTTTATCATTGAATTACCATCCTTAATGTGTTTTTCTGCTGAAAGATGAATTTCATTTAAGGATTACTGTACACTGCTGTGGCGTTTTGTGGTTTCTTGTCAGCCCTTGTGAATCTAGATCATTGCTAACTTCAGTTTCTCTGACATGTCCTATATGCACAGTCTCTTGACTAGCCTGTCTCTGTGGATTTATTAACTCATATTGTATTCCTGTAGAAATGAATGGACATTTTTGATTAACTTAATGATAGAAATTTCAGATGACAGTAGAGTTTACTTCTAGAGCTTACTTCAGGTTATGTAGGCCACAGCAGCTCTCTAGTGACCTATCACTTCACAGAAATTTGTTTTGAAAGTTTCAAGGCAGTGGACATCTGTCTGCCAAATACTTTCAGATGGTTTTAGCAAGGAGAGAATTGAAGGGTCCTTCTGAGCTGGGGTCTCTAAATCCACAGCCACACCCAGTGCTGCTTTTTCCTTTCCTGAGATTGGTTTTCAACTGTTATATCCAACCACATATTTCAGAGGCTGCCTTCAGGCAAACTCACACTACTAGGTGATTTTGAGGAAGGGTCAATGGGTAATGTTCCAGCTAAGCATCCTGTTTCCTTCCTTTCTAGTTGTGCCTACCCTGGACCAAAGCTATGCAACTCGGCACCGCATGGTCAGTTTTGGTCGTGTTTTTTCCCTCTCAGTTGTCTGATGATCAATCTGTGCTTTTGGGGAGGGGAGGACATGCTGAACAATATCATCATGTTCTCTTGGCTTGTCACATAAAAGTCCTCAGAGGGAGTTCACTAGATCTTGAAAAGTGACAACAGATCAGGGGGGTCTGTGTACTCCCACTACACGGCAGAATTGTCTGCTCTCAGGGAGGTAGCAAGTCAGAGACTTCTCATGCCATACCTGGTCTCATATGGATATAGTGCCCCAGGAATGGCACCTGGAGCCAGGAACTTCCAAAGGAGGTCTGAGCCCTGGCAAGGTGAAGGTTTACTCAAGCACAGAGATTTGAGAGACATGGCTTTGGCTCCCTGCACAGTAATTTTATGCCGTAAATTACACTCAACTCTGACACTGATTGAAAATATAGGTAGTAATTTATTTGTGGGAAGGTGGTCTAAGGTCCATGCTCTCCTCTGTGCTGGACAAACATAGCATGTATATCTTTGCCCCCAGAGCTCACAGCTCAAATGGGCAAAAAGATGCTAAGATGCAGTGTTCACAGGGAAGGATCCCCAACTTGCAAAAAACATCGCAAAAAAGCCCCTTACTGGTTGGTAGGGACAAACACAAGAGAAGATCAAACGGATTCAATGAAAGTGGGATAAAATAAAGGTCAGAGAAGAAGCAGGGGAAGGTGTGGGACAGAAGGTAAGAAAATACTTTGCAGAAAGGAAGCTAGCAGTACAGGTGAAAATGCACCTGACATAAAAGGAGGATCACGACAGAGATCATTCTGTTTGCTGTGTCTGTGGAAGACTGAGTTTCTGAGCTGAGTGTCCCAGCCACTTCTCCTTCCCGAAGTCATAAGATCAGGGAAGAGACACAAGGCTTGGTGGTCTTGACTTGGACAGGTCAGAGCTCTTGGTTGTGAGACATGGGGATGAGAAAGGGGGGTAACCACGGCAGGGTCTTTGTTCCCATTTCACAAGCTCTGGTGTGACAGTTCCTGCAGCTGCTTCTCTGTGCTGTAGCCAACGCTGTCCCAATGGAAGTTGCTTTCCTACTTTCATGAGAGCATTGGCCGCCTGAGTACTTATGGAGCACTGAGTATGGCAGGCATGTGAAACATGCTTATCTGCTAGACAGAAGAAAATGCAAGGCTTGTCCTGTCCATACAGCTGCTGTGTGTTCCTATCGAGTTGTCCTGAATGGAAGCCTTTTATCCTCAGAGATGTTGGTGTGGGAAATTCAGACTGTGCTTATTTTACCTTAAATTTCAGATGGCCTTGCCTCATTTTAAAACCTAAAAATTTGATTAGGACTGGTGCAAATGGAAGCTGGTGCTAAAATGAAGTATCCTATTGTTCTGTCATTCCTGGAAAAGAATTGGAGATAATTTCCTGTACGTGATCTTGGTTTCTTAATTCACCTAAAACAAATCCTCTCCTAAGGCAGTTGCTCAGAATAGCAGCATGCACGTCAGGATTGTGGCATTGACACACTCTGCTAGTTACAGGATTCCTCGTAATGCGTAAGAACAGCTAAGGAAACATGAACTGGAACACAAGCAAACTGAGCTAAATCTAACTTTTCCCATGTGAGGGGAAAAATTTGTGTCTGGTGATTTTTGAGATCCCTTATAAGAATCTGAGCTCTTCATTTCAGCCATAAGTAAAAGCAAAACTATGCAAAAGAAGGTTTTGATATACCTATCTTAAATTAGAGCTTTTCTTTAGCCAACTTCAGAGTGGAATTCCAATGATTTCAGGCAGTGTAATACCTTTTCTTGAAAGAAAAGGCATATACTAAGCCAGCAAAAGAGGTATTTCCTCTACATTAACTAGTGCTTGGGAAGAGCATGCCAGTGGATTGTAAGCAAGTACTAATATCACAAATCCCTTCCTTCTATTAACAGGATCAGCATCTCATGGGAGAAAGTGAGTGACAAAAAGGTCTTGCAAAAGTGGAGGGTTAAAAAGCTTGCACTTCAGGGGGAGTATAAAAATAATGCTTCTCATCCTCAGTTTCATTTAAGGATAAAGGGTGCTTAAACTGTGTGCTGTGTTCCGTCTGTAGTATTGAATTCTGTTCAGCTTGTGTAAAGAATTGACACAAAAAAGGCTAAATGGAAATTCTGACTGATGCAGGGAGGTACAAAACCTACCAAAGCAAATATGTTTAGAGCAAACTAGGAAACTAGGTAACTGTGTCAATAAACTAGCTTTACACAACGCATTAAAATACACCTTATTTACTCTGCCTCATCTACAATTCTGTTAGCAGCACAAGGTTATTTTAATACTATACAGAGATCAGAGACTAAAAAGTGCTTGTGGGTACAGGCACAAAGGCTTCTCAAAGAGAGAGAAATACAAATACTCGTTCATGAAATTCTTGGGAAGCTTTCTTTTTTTTAATCAGCATTGCCATTTTATTGTTTAACCTACCCTGCTTGATCTCCCTACTTTTGGTTAATACGGGAGTCAATTACAGCTTCATCTGTGCAGAATTAACTTTATAGAATATACACTAGGGATTTGTCTATCTCCTCTATTTAGATCTATGTCATAAAAAAATATGTAGTAGAGAACTGTGTGCAAGCACTGCATATGGTACAGGCTTTGCAGATTTATTGTAAAATCATTTTAAATCGGTTAAGCTCTTGCCAGAAGTTAATTAAATATGTTCCTTTGGTGGGGGGTGGGGGGCTCTCTCTCTCTCTCTGTGTGTGTGTGTGTGTGTCTGGGGGCGGGGGGGACCCTCTGTCTCACTAGGTGGCAGTGTCTGATTACATCTGGAAGGACCACGCCAGCCAGCCTGGTGTCTCCAGCTGTGACCTCCAGCACCAGGATGAAATCCCTGACTCTGCAGCCAGCTTGAAAGGTAGCACCACTGTTCACGTCTCTGTGTATACCGTTCACCTCAGCGGCCTCCGGGAGCTCTACAGGCACTTCCTCCGGCTACCTGATGGGGCTATCATTGAGGTAGGTCCAAGCAGGCTCCTCACTGAGATTTTGAAGGCAAAGAGGAGCACTTCAGAATTAGGTCAGCATCAAAACAGGAAAACAGGCCTGCCTGACCCTGCCCAAAATACACACTGAAATCTTCCATAGGAAGACCTTGCTCTGAAACAGTAAAGTCAATGAGTTAATGCTTTTGTGGTGCAAAGTAGCAATTTAGGATTGTTTATAGAGCCATTTAAAGGCAATTATGTAAGATATACATTGAAACTACACACATAGAGATTATTTATAAATATGTTTCGCTTAGAACCACATAAAGTCATTCTGTACAGGAATTATTATATATATAAATATACAAAGTAAGTATTGTGCACATTTATTATACAGCTAGTATGGTCATTCACTTAGTTCGTCCTCAGATACACAGAGCTAAGGCACAGAGAGATTACTTACTGGCATCTTGCATGTTTTAGATTCAATCCTGGATATTGTCAGATTTTTAGCAGCTTGTGCACTAAAAGACAATATAGGATGGTACTAAAGAGAAGTATCACCCATTACTTGTTTCATAGGCTGCATTTTGTTCCTTGTTTTTTCATTTTTATTCTAAGTGCTTTGAAGATTTGCATTTCCTTTTTGCCTTTGGTCTTCTGTTGAGAGACTATTAAAAAAAGATTGGCATTTAAGAGAAAGTAAAGCCAAAGAATAACACTTTACCTACCCAGATAAGAACTGGGAGCATCATAATGGAGATCTCTTTACCAACACTGGCAGAAATTATAAAGTACAATGTGTTCAAAGGTTCACTTCTAAGATTGAGGTTCAAGTACCTTTTTCCAGCATAAGACAAACATTGCTTCTGCTCCTTTGTTTCAATTTTTCAAGGCTCTTTTCTTTATTAAAGATTTTATTCTTAATGTCTTTGCCCTACTTGGCTTTTTAAAGACAATTTAATTTAAAGGAAACTGTCCTCAAGGAATCCAAACATCATTTTCTGCCCAGGGAACTTGTGATTCACCAGAGTGAAGACACCAGAGTCTTCGAACTGGCCAAAGAAAACAAGAGAAGGCACGTGGCCTACCTGAAGCAGAACTTAATTACTGGAACAAAGAAACCAGCAAATCCAAGTCCATGCCTAAGTCTGTTGAAGAAGCTCCGCATATAAATAATTGCCTAGACTTTTGTTTAAACACTTTTCCCTGGTTGAAGTCAACAATGCAGCCCAATTCCTACTTTGTGCCTGTTACAAATGTAGCTCTTTGCAGAATGTTTTTTCCCAATTAAGTTCTTCTCAGCTTTTTAGCTGAGAGGTTTCATTCAACTTCACAAGGCTGTGGAAGGAGGCTCTTTGAACACCCAAGGCAATCTTATCCCAGTGCACTGGTTCAGTTCATTAATCCCTTCTATATTTCTGAGAGAGGAGAAATGCACTCCCATAAAATGTAGTTTTGTTTTCCCAGGTGAGTTTTCGACAAGCTTCCAGCATCGACAAAGTGAGCACTGCACAATAAGGATGCTCAAGCCACTTCTTTACAGTTTCCCGCACCAGATCACAACATAATCTATCCCTAAAATCCACATGACTGAGTCTTATGTCATCGTCCTGAAAGCTGCATGTCTAACTTAGAGGATCAATGCATGCTTTACAGCATTTTTACTTGTAGAACTGAATACAATTACATGTAAGAAATGTACTTAACTAATAATTGCAGTAAAACCTATATACAGATCTTACATTTAGCTAATAACAGATGTAATTATACATTTGTGTATTTTATAGGTCAGAGCTTTCTACTTCAGTTCCAAATTAAGACTATTTAAAAAACTTTAAAACTATCCACTGACTAGTGAGAAATTTGCTGCCATGGGGTAAAATATACCTGAGCTTTACCACTTCCTGCTGTTGTCACCCCTCAGGAACAAGTTTTTTTGCCTCTGCTGAAGCCAGACAAGCAGTGGTATTTGAGTGGAGTTAGAAAATTTTTTAGAGCTGAAGGGTTGCATTGCACCCTTATGTATAGCTTTTAAGGTGTAGGAGATGAAAGGCTACTTGGGCTTCTTGGGATAATCTTTTCAGTCTCCTGCCTCTGTTCACAACTTGTTGTGTATAAATATTGAGTTTGAATATTTAGAGCTAGTTCTAAAGACTCAAGTAGTTTAGTTTACCTAACTCTAGTCTAGTTTAGGTATTTTGTTCCCAGTGATTCAATGGAAAGATTTTTCTGGATACTTACAGTCTATTTGGTCAGAACTTTCCTCTTATTCTAAATTTAATCATTGTCAGCTTCCATGTAATTATTTGGATCACTCTTTGGTGTAAATAAGACTTCTCTTTTCTAGAAGTTTGCCTACATAATATAATTTCATAATCTTGTCTGTTTTCTGCCAGAATGATTACAACACCTCACCAGAAGAAACGAGGGTTTTTTTGTTCCTCTCCTCACCATTCCAGCAGTGGTGAAGGAGGAAGGGCTCTTCTTCCACATTTGTGGATTCTCTGTCTCTGTCATAGACAGTTGCCTTTCCTCTTTCTTCAAGATCAGCAAGCCTCTTTCTCCTCACCAGAAACAAGATATTTGTACAAAGTGCTGTCTTGGGACCATAGGAACATGGTCTGTAAGAACAGGAGAGGTCTACAGCAATAGTGACATGTCCTACTGTTGTATATACATCTACCTTGTCTGCAGAGTCCACAGAGCAAGAAAACAACCGACTTTCACTTATTCTTCCTCTCTTCTAGGTGGACCAGTGCCTGTAGAACACAAGGAATAATTCAACAGCATCTAGGAACTGGGGGTTGCATGCACCTTCTTCCTGCAAAACAATCATGCTTTTTGTTACAGTAACATACCAAGGGTGAAAATTTAATTATTTCAGTGTAACCTTTTATTTGTTTGTTCACTTTTATTAAGAAACTCTGAAGGCAAACTCTGAAGATAACAAAATGAAAAGACTGAGTTTTAGTTTATGTGACTTTCAGGAATCATACCTGAAAGAGCCATAACACTTATTCCTAATTATTGCAGTGGAATCTCATAACTCAAGCATCTGGGGACTAAGATCTCCTCATCAGGTGTGTAATGCTTTGTGCCATTACAGCATGACGGTTGCAGATGTTGGTAGGTGTTCTTCAGAAGTATGTATAATAGGAAGACATGAGCAATTTGGTAGAAAACAGCACAGATATTATGATAATTTTGAAAAAGCCTCTACAAATGTAGACATTGTTCAGAGGGCACCACCAGCATAAGCAGTAGCTTCTTAGCATTCAGCTGACTGAGGTGCATGTGTAGGCTCGCGAGATCTGAGGCAGTGTATCGCTTGCCAAACTCACTAGCATGAGAACAGCATTGAAATCACCAGGCCAAATTCTGTCTCAAATTTGTGTGTTCAGCTCTTGGTGACTTCAAACTCAGATATGTTTTTGTATCTGCAGATGTTGTTTGGCAGGCATAAGAGAAATTTTGCATAATCTTGCTGTAAAGTCCTTGGATGCTCATAAGGAATTCACTTTATATTTACAACCTGATCCTACTATTCTATATTTCAGTCAAAGCAAGATTTTCTTATAGCCCTAATTCAGCAAAGCAATTCAATGTGAACTTAATTTTATCCAAGGAGCCAAACCACTAAATTTACTAATAATTTCCTTTTTTTTTTTTTTTTTCCCAATAAGTAAGGCCAGTTTTTTAGTGCTGTGTGTAGAAGTACTAGCTGGAAAAAATGTCTCTATATGCAATAACCTCTTTAAAATGTTTGAAACTTTAAGTGTGATATAGTCATTAGAGCTCCAGCTTTCCTGGTATAACTAGAAATTTCATGCTTGGTATGAAAAGTAGTTTTATAGGTTTCATAAATATGAGGCAAAACTAACTATTTTAAAAGGAGCATTAAGTACCAGGTGGCATGTATAAATTGCCCTAAAAATGTTAAATAAAAAGATTTTTTTTAAATGTGCAGCATAAAAATTATGGAGGTTAAACTTGTAGGTGCAGTCCTTTTATCATAAGCATTGTAAAACTTAAAGAATTCACATGCAGTAAAAACCATTTTCCTTCTTACCTATGATATATTTCTCCTTTATAGTAATTCAATTTAAGTCTTGGCTAACCAAGGAATGACCTTCTCAAAATAAATCATTTTTTCATGCTTTTCTATATTCATTAATCTGATGTTATTTTAATATATAGGAAATTATTGAATTTTAGCATTTTAAATGTATTTTAAATCCATGCACAGAAAAGTTAATGATAGTGGTATGTATTTGCTGTCTACATGGTGATAACACCAACTTGGTGATTTTTATCTCAACTTTTGCTGACTGGAGTTGATTTCTTATTAAAAGGACAAAGATAAGCCTCTTTAACTCAATAAAAAATCAGTTTCTTATTATAGGCCTAGTAAACCTCAGCATTGTAGAGAAAGTTTTTGTATAGTATGATTTTATCTATCAAATAAGCCTTCACAAATGTCAAGGATTCATCCAATTTAAACTTACTGCATAAAAGAGATCTGTTTTCCCTAATTACTTGAAAAGCACCTCGTAGTAATAGGATAAGACAGCGTAGGTGACTAGCCAATTACTTAGTTTAAGCTATTTACATCAATCCATATGCTATAAATTATGTCTAAACCCGCTTGCACTTCTGGAAAAGTGAATAAAATCATATAAGTTTATTTTGAATACAAGATCAGATATGATATGCTGAGTGACACTTAAAAAGAATGAAACAGTAACCGTAGCTTATTTTCAGAAGCAATCTTGACACTAATGCTAAATTACAGCTTGGAAACATCTAGCATTTTTACCTTTATGAGAAAAGGCTTTTTACATATTTAACATAATTCTAGGGAAAATATACTGGAATTATGTATAAAGATATGTACACTGTAACCAAAGGGCATTTATATTCCCCAGTAGAATACTTACAACAATTTTATTGCCATTTGGTGTCATTTTCTAACAGATATAAAATACAGCCAGTAAACAAACTAGACTTTAGATTTAAGCTGACAGCTGTTCCTTCAGAAGCAATATTCAGATATTTAATCTTAAGAATACTGAATATTTTAGAATTGTTTGAGCAAACTATACTTTTAGCATGTGAAGAACTGCATGCTTTTATATACAGTTCTTGGATCTGATAATGACAGTAAAAAACAACCTTAGAATAATCTACACATTTGTCACTCCCATATATTCCTTGGGCAAGTCAACAAATTGCCTCATGTTTTATTCTTAATTCCACAAATTCTTTTTTTTGTACACAGTGTTGATATGAATATTGGTCCCTATTTTTTTCCTGTATGTGCCTAAGCCATGAAGTTGACTTCAATGCAGTTTATGCATGTGAGTGCAGCTTTTTCTGGCTCTAATTTCATTAAGGGAATAAATTGGCCAAGTTTACTGCAAAAGCCCCACATGCTGTTTTCATAAAGAGTCTCACTCTTTATAACTCTTCATGACTTAGCAGTCGCTAAAGGTTTATGGAGAAGAGAAAGAGGGAGGATCACTTCAGCCCAGTAACTGAGGTTGGTACACTACCTAATGACTTCACCATCACACAGCTTCATCATCTCACCAGACACCACAGAGGGAACAGCACAGCTCTGGCCTTTCCATAAGCTGGGTCAGCTGTGGTGAGTGGGTGAGGACTCCATGGCTGAGGAGAGGCTGGACAAAGGCAATTATTTGGTGTAAACTGACCCACTTTAGCTGGCTTCAGCAGCGTCATGTCAGGCTATCCACAAACATAGCCAGTTTATGAGTTTGTTTCCTGGAGATCCCTGTAAAAGTAGGGATTAACAGCAAATGATTTATCCTTCACAAAAGTGATTCCACCCACATTAACGCATGCAGGTGTGTACATACTCCTGGGCTGAGTAGGCTTCACCACATGCTGTCTGCCTAATTCTGAGATTTAATCTTGTCCCATAGAAAATGAATAATACTTTGCAACTTCATTCAGTGGGAGAATGATCCCTCTCCACATGCACTGAGGTTCAGTTGGGAATTATACATGGTAAAAGCTGAGAGATACTCCCATGGACATAGCCATTTGAAGAAGTACAGGCTGAAAACTTACAGCCCTTTTGTTGAGGATCATGACAGTATAGCTAGTTCCGCTGCAAATAAGTAAATCAGACTGTTTTAAGATATTTTTACCAGTATATATTTCTCCTTTAATGCTATAATTCAATTAAAGATAATCAGTTTAAGAAAGAAATTAGTTGTCCAGGCAGTGCTTTCCATCCTGCTGAAAAGATGAGAACAAGAAAAACAGTTTTCATGGAGAAATCTTGTGCTTGTATGCTTTTTTCTTAAATTGATTCAGCTCATCTCACACGTGACATGTGAACCCTGTCCTGAAATGGACCCAGTCTGTTGCTCTGTGTGCTTGTAGGGGCTAAGCCAATCCATCTGCTGCAGATGAAGTGGATGTGCACAATGTGTCTCAACCAGGAAGTAGTTATGTCTTCATACCTTCTGTTTCGGGTTGTTTTCCCTGTCAAGTATAAGATTAGGTCCTTACTTTTTTCCCAGTACATAGTGGTATAGTTTTAAATGGGAACAGTGTCTATGAATCTATTATCAGCTGCAGTCAAGATTATGTTACTACATGCAACAGGGTGGAAATGTAGGAGGCAGCCTTGCAGCATGTGGCCATTTCTCATCTCCCTCGTTTTCTACAAATCCCAGGTTCTGTATAGTCTACACCCCGGAAACTCACAGGGTCATGTGCAAAAAGATTTATTTCCTTCAAGTTGCCGTGTCCCACTTATCTGCTGTGGGGACTGTGCTGTGATAGAAGAACTATAAAAGGGATGAGAGAGGTCCACCACTGGCTTTTGGCTGCATTCACAGGCTCTCAGGTAGCCAAAAAATTACTGAAATACCAGAACTACAGCCTTATAGCCTTGTTCTGTATATGAATACACAATTTTAAATCATACTGATTCTTTATTACTTGCAGAGAACATGGGATAAGGAGCAAAGATGACATACCTAACCAACAAATATATTATTTTCATGGATATTTTAATTTCTTTTTCCATGGGGGCTGAAGAGTTAGAGCTGTCTCCTTCAGTTGTTCACAGATGGGATGGAAGCAAGTTCAAGCTCATCCACTGTCTGAGCCAATGCTCACAGGAAAAATCCTGTCATAGCACTGTAGGTGTGCTGTATAACAAACAACAGTGCTAGTAATTAAGAGGCACTTTAAAAGTGCTATTTTGTATTAAAAAAATCCCTTTCAGTTTCAAACTACTTTAAACACTAGGATTTACTGCATTTTCAGTGATTTTCAGAATGATTTTACGCTGCAAGGACAGAGTCACTGTTTGTTGTGGAAGGTTTTTTATAGTTTTAAATTGTTATAATCTTTATTCATCTATCACATAGTTTTACCTGAATCAGCAGTAAAATCTCTGAAGTCAAAGGATAATTGCCAAAACAGCATTAATTTATTTTATCCGAATAAAAAAATAACCTTTTAAAAAGTACCTTGCAGCTACACAGATTGACAAAATGCATCAATTATATTTTTGCTCACTTTATAATTACACTACAGTAAGTGCACAGTGAACATGGTTGATTAACCATAAGGTTACTGCTATTAAGTCACTCTCAGAAACAACAACTTGGACTTTAATTTAAGAACATAACTCTGTACAACTTCTGATCAAGTCTAAAAATCTGACATATCTGTACAAGCTTCAGTTTAAAGTACACAAGCAAATGATAGCACCTTAATTGTAGCAAAGGATTCCTATTGCTTCAGTCAGGCATGCTGGTTATGTGAATGATCAGATTTTAAAGAGCTCTTGGTATGTCTTAACCAACACCAAAGGAAAAGCTTTTCCAGTGAACTCTAAATATCCCAGTCCTCTTTTTTGCATAGAAACAAGTCTTATGAGGCGCAGCTGAAGGAGCTGGGATTGTTTAGCCTGGAGAAAAGGACACTCAGGGGAGACCTTATCACTCTCTACAGCTACCTGAAAGGGGATTGTAGATGGATGAGGGTCAGTCTCTTCTCCCAGGCAACAAGCGACAGCATGAGGAAATGGCCTCAAGTTGCGCCAAGGGTGGTTTAGTTTAGATATTAGGACAAATTTCTTGACAACCTGAAAGGGTTATCAGGCACTGGAACAGGCTGCCCAGGGGAGTGGTTGAGTCACCATTCCTGGAGGCATTTAAAAGACATGTAGATGTGGCATTCAGGGACATGGTTTAGTAGTGGACTTGATGGAGTTAGGTTTATGGCTGTACTCAATGATCTTAAAGATCTTTTCCAAGCTAAACAATTCTATGAAGTTAAATGAATTTAGTGTTCCAACTTCTGGGGAATTAGGATTAGATCTCCTAATTAAGCATACCCTGGTGATTCTTCCACATTTTTCTTCTCAGATTATTGCAACTAGAAAAATATTTCTCTTTCTGTTAGCTCACTGATGCTACAGGCCCCCGTTTTGTCTTCTATCTTCTTGAACTTCATGTAATACAAAAGCATTGCTATGAAGCTCTGCCATGACTCTGTTGTATCTTTATGCCATGAGAGAAACAACTTTGGACAACCTAAAACTGGACTATCTCATAGTTTGAAAGACTAAAACAAAAAATAAAGTAGTAACTGTTCTGTGTAATTGGTATCTAGCTGAGAACAAAGAATAGCATGGTACAAAGAAACTTGCCTAGGATATAGGATGTACAAAACCACTCCAGCGTTTAGTCACATTTTCATGTGAGGTGGGGAATATCCCCTGCATTGTCTGTATTCCTCTATTCCAGAGGTAACACCACTTCCTTGCTTCACAGTGTATCAAACCTAGAAGTACAATAAGAAGTAAGCTATGTCAACAGTTAGATTTTAGGAATACGCAAAAAAATACAATAGAAATTAGAGGTTATTCTGGTACATACACCTGTGTTTGTTTAATTTATTACAGCTGTGCTAAACCAGTTTGAGAATAGCAAAATTCTTTAAAACATTATTAGAGTAACCTGCTTTTTTGTGCTAATATTTGAGTAATGGCAGCTAGAGAGAGCTGAGGCTCAGTTACTTTTCAGTATCTGAAATTTGATTTCTCCTCGCATTCATCTGAGCAAAATTTTTCTTATATGGGCATTCTAAAACATGAAAACAATCAGAGCCAGGGCACTCTTGTGCAAAATGCCACCCACATTACACAAGCTAAGGATCTGACATGTGATGAGGTAACTACTAATGAACTGAGCTGAATCTGAAGCAAAGTCATGGCTTTATAACCAGTTTCCAGTCCTATAACATCATGTCCTCATGGCCATGATTTTCTTCTTTGAGGGCCTATTCTTTATTCACTCAAATCTTCTCCATGTGTCAAGAACATCATAGGAAGAAACTATTAAAGCAATGGGCGTAAAAATCCCCATTCCACTGTTTTACTTAAGCATTTAGAGTGAGAAAAATTAGGCAAATTCATATTTCACATGTGTTTAAATTGTTAATCTCACTGCTCTATCTGTATTAGTGAATACATTTACAGTAAGTTTTACTTTATAATATTTTGGCAGAACTGTTAGAAAAATTGTTATAAGCCTAGGAGTGGAACTGAACCATGAAAGCTAAACTGTAAGCTGCTGCTAAGCTGGGTTATTAGTATGACAGAATAAAATTTCACACACACAGAAGCTTCTAAGCTGTGATATTTTGAAAGCAAGAAGACAGGGGTGGGGAAGGGTAATCAAAGTCATCTGTGTTCCCTCTGATATTCCACTGAATACTGACATAATAATATGTTGGTTTTGTCTGTTCTGTTTTTCAGGCGTTTGGTGATATTAGTGAAGAAAGTCTTTTGTGTAATGAAATGAACACAGCCCAGGAGCCCATAAGTACATCTACATGCATCAAGCTGAGGGAGAAGAAAAAGAGTACAGCAAGGTGGGAAGGTATTATGATCAGTTTCTGTACCTAGCTGAAGAACACTACTGATACCTAAGCATAAAATGATGGGAGAGACAGAAGAAAACAAATCATTTGAAAATACGGTTTCTCTTGGGAAGACTAGGGTGCAATCAGTTAGAGCTGAAATTTCACAGCTGTGTTTTCCAGTGTGTCTTTATCCTTGGGTAGTTTCATTGACTGTGTCCTGTTAGTTTTCCAATGCCCCCTAAGGAGTGAAGTTGAGTTAAAAGCACCTTGTGTTACTTTTAAATCCACAGTAATGTTGTCTGCTAACAGAGAAACCTTGGAAAGTTCACTTGAGCACACAAGACGAATTCTTTTTAGGGAAAACTGATCAATTTATTTTATGGGTTCTTGCTCCAATATCTCTCTTGTTGGGGGAGGGAGGTCATACTCTGTCATTGGTATATTTACATAATGTCTATCTCTGCATCCTTTTTTCTAATCTTCAGGAAATCCAGTTGTCTCTGACAAGAGCTAGTTCCTGCAGTCATGCATATTCCATGAAGTTGTTTCCATCCTGATCCACATACATGGTATGGTTACTGTCTGATAGGATTTATGTTTCTGACAACCACATCTCTGTGTGTAAAGTGTTGTTCTGCAAATGCTCCATTTGTAGCTCTTCTGTGGCTTCAACAAGCTTTGCAGTGTGGTGAGCTCATGGGATCAGATCACAGATCATGCAAACATTATTATTTCATATGATTTTTTTTTCCTTCCAAACTGTGGGGCACTCCTAAATTTCTCAGGTTTGCTTGTTCCTGCTACCTGTGGTGGGGAAAATGTTGCTTATTTGTCTTTCAAGTTTCATGACTAAAACATTGACAGCATTTTCAGTAATTATTCAAAGCACAACACGATTGTAATTACAAGACTGCAAAAATGCCCAGAAGAGGAACAATGATGGTTTCATCTTCCAGTTCTGTAACCAAGTCCCAACAGGCTGCAAAATTTACAAGATCCCAGAGACCATTTTTCTGAGGTCTTCATGATGGTCATACCTGCTTCCCTGGGAGCTACAGAAGCTTAAAGCAACCTGGAGGTTATCCTCATGCTTTCTTAGTAGTATTAAAGTTTTGCTCATTGGTTTGAAGCAGTTAGTGCCTATTCTATTTAGCTCCATATAAATGCATCAGAAATTAAGTCCATGCCACAAAGGCAAGAACTATGAGAGACTGCAGGAGAAGATGGGAAGGGGAACACAGGCAAGAAAGGTGAAATTGTTTGTGCAAGGCCACCTAAATCAGAGGCATGTGTAGAAATATAGGGCTGACTGCCAGTGCCCTGACTCTTGGTCTTCCCTGTGGTAGGATCCTTTTTGTCCTGAAAATGCAGTTGGAAAAGAGAAGAGTCTCACCTTACTGCTATTTTGAATCATTTCTGTAGAATGCTGTAATCTATTAACTTAGTAATCAGTGACATTTTTCTAGCATGTATGATTTTCTGGTGTCCCGTTTTTCACTCTGGTATGGGAAAAATTTTTCAGATCCACTTACATTTGCAAGATCTTACCCAATATATTGAGCATTGTTGATTAATTTTGTTACTTAAATCTATGATTGTCATCCACCTGAATAATCAGGAAATTACATTAGGTAGTAACCTGAACAATCAGGGAATTACGTTAGGTAGTAACCTGAATGTTTAAATGTCACTCCTGAGAACAGTTTTTCTTTGGGTTTGCAAGATAACAGTCTGGTTTCCATTTTTTTTTCTGGTTTATTTTTTTTTCTCCCTATTTATTTGTGTGCATGTGCATATGTGTGTGGTGATTTTATGAGTTACACCCAGACAGAAATGGTGTTTAAATCTTCTGAATATTTACAAGAACTGATGCTATTTGTGTGACTTCTATTGCATCAGATATTACTTGGATGACTTCTCTCTGTCATAACAGGAATAAAATTGCCTTTTTAATGTTTGCTTTGCCTGTTGACCCTTTAAACTGTTGTACATAACTTTGAAAAAGAAACTAACTGAAAAGAAATCATTCAGTCTCAGAATTTTTCTGTGGATTTTTTCTACCTGAGCAGCGTTGCTCTTTTCATGCCAGATTTTGGGGTAATACCAATTACCCCACAATAATTAATGACACACACAATATGGTGGAGGCTGCTGGGATTGCCTGTGTTCATGACTGTCCTGTGCTGTGAGTCAAGATGGTGATCTGTAACCTATTCCAGTTTCTGGGTGACTGTACCAAGAAGACAGTGTGCTGTGGGCAGCATCATACTATATGCATCTTCTTGACCTCAGTTTTGTCTTTCAACATGACTGACTATAATGGTAAAAATCCCTTCGGGCAATATTAATACCCCAGGTTTCCCACTACTGAGTTATGATATCCCAATCTGGTTCTGTGAGATTTTGTCTTCAGTGTTGGTAATACAGTGTTTGTAGTTAGTCTGATGGCAGGACTGACTTTGTGTGTGGAACCACCACACCTTCAGTTCTAATAGGATTGTGCTGACTTTTTAGCAAATGTGGATCTGGTCCTGAGATCCGCATGAGGGACTTGATTGACCGCTTTTATTCCCTCAGTTATATTGGAATACCTACACTGACTTTCATCTGATCTGGGATGTAAAATTCTGTAATTATGTATTTGTGAAAGATGAATTTAAAGTATGCTTAAATATTAAGTAGATCTACCTTACTTTTTTTCCCAGAAAATGTAACATCCTTCCTATTAATTTTGATTACTTGCATCCCACGAGTTCCCATGATTGTTGGTCAATATACAGTGGGTGGCATTGGCTTTGAAATTGTTTGCTGAAGTGCTCTTATCAGCAACACCATCCATAATGCTCAGTTATAGTTGGATAGTAATTGCCTGTCTATGCAGTGTTCCTTTACAACAGTTTTCTCCTGTGTAGCTATATATATGTAGTCATTACTGAAAAGTGTAAATAAAGAATCCTTTTAGTGGTGTAGTTTCCCTGGGTACCTACTGTGCTCTTATTATCTAAAACATACTCCCCATCTGTAGTTCTGTTCTATTAAAGGATAAAGACATAACTATGAATTAAAAATTAAAATGCTTGTTGCAGATTGGAGAGCAAGGTCTAATAGAATATATCTGGTGCTAGGCTCACAGTACAGTAGATAGATTACACTAAGCACCAGTTAAGCAAGAGGATGAAAAATGAGTGATTTTCATCATTCAGTTAAATATAGTGCTAAGTGGTATGTGCTAGCATTAAAAGCAAATTACTTAGCACTTCACCAATCACAGCATGAGAGCATTCCATTGGAAACAGTATTTCCAGTGATGCTCAGTCCTAGGTTTTATTAAATAAATCAGCTGTTAATGCTTAAGGAAGCGGTAGAAGACATATTGTTATGGTAATATAAAGATTGAAAATGTAAAAATAAAGAGACACAGTACCTCATTTTAATTAAATGTGCTAAGAAAACCTCCCTCTCTCTTAACAACAAAACTCCAAGGTGCTGGCAAATCTGTAATTTCCTGTACTTTTTTTAGGTCTTCCTTTCTTCCTAATGAATATGACCTTTCTTTTTTTTTCTTCTTTATAATGACATCTTTTTTTCTCATAAATCCGCTGACATGTCACTGAACATTTTGATGAGCTTTTCTGATTCCCTCCTATATCTCCTTGATAGGATATTATTATCCAGTAATCTAAAGATAGGGAGCCTAATCCTTGGCACAGGTACTTTTTGACTGCTCAGTTGAAGACAACGGAGATGTGAGAATTTACAGCACAAGAGGGTTCGACATTGCAGCCCATATATATCCCATATATATGGGCTTTATATCCCTTTATATCCCATAGCAACATTATTTCCTCCGCAGCAATGGTCATTGGGAGACAGTCACATCTGCTGTCTGAACACATGGAAGATGTGAGTAGTTGTAAACCTTCCTGAATTTCAGACCATCCCTAAGCCACCGACTCTTCCTAAACAAAAGTCATCTATTAGGAGCTACACAACAAAAGTCCTGGGAATGGCATATGTGGAAGACAGTCCAAAGTCTGAACCACAGCTGCATCTTCACCAGCATGATCAAATATTAGAAGAAGAGAAAATTAAAGTTTAGGTATAAAACTTACAAGATTGGGGAGCCTATGCATGAAGTTGAGTCCTTCATTTCACCCCTGTGCCATTCTGTGTGGAATCCTATTTTGAGTTTTCTTTTATGACGAGGTTTGAAAGCTATTTTCTTTGTAAAGTCTATTGTGTTTGTCTGAGATAATTTTCCCATAGCGGCCCTCACAGTGCTGTCCTTTGTATTGGTAGCTAGAAGGGTGTTGATAACACACCATGGCTATTGCTATTACCCACCATGGTTATTATGGATGTTGCTAAGCCATGCTCACACACCATCAAGACAGTCTCTCCAACATTCTCCTGTTCACTAGTAGGCCGGGGACAGGCAAGAAGTTGGGAGGGGACACAGCCAAAACCGCTGAGCCAAACAGATCAAAGGGATATTCCAGACTGTATGATGTCTACTCAGCAATAAAAGCTAAGAGAAAGGATGAGAAGAGGATGGCACTCATTATTTATGACATTTGTCTTCTGGAGCAACCACTACATCTACTGAAACTCTGCTTCCCGAGAAGTGGCCAGACATCACTTGCTGATGGGAAGTAGAGAATAAAATCTTTTGTTTTCCTTTGCTTCCACTAAACTGTCTTTATCTTCACTCATGAGGGATTTCTTTTCACCTTATTTTCTCCTCTGCCATCCTGCTGAGGAGGGGAGTGATAGACAGACTTGGTGGGTAACCGATGTCCAAGCAAGGTCAACTCACCACATAAAGAGAAACGTGTAAGAAGTGAGGGACAAACTGAAAAGATGAAAACCGAGAATCTCCTGTAGGCACATAATTGCAGGAGTTCATAAACGGAATAAAATACCATGTCTTCTTTGTAAAAATGACAATCAATATTTTTCTGTTGTGAGGGGAGGAAGAATAAGGGGCAATCAGCCTAAATATCTTGCAAAGTTTTTTTCTCATTTTTGTAACCTACCATACCTAAGGGATAAGCTAGATATAGTTGATCTATTTTTAGTCCAAATGTTGGCTGGAGGTGTTTTCAGTTTTATTCTGGCCCTACATTTCTGGGATTCTGTGAAAATTATTGTCCAAAACAACTGCTGTTTCCACTTGTGCTTAACACTTTAGTGAAATCAGTGTAGTCCTAACCCAGCAGAAGTCTTTCTACTAATAGTCTAGGATAATGATGTTGGACCTGAAAGAAATATTTTGCAAAATCTTGACTTATTTCAAAAAGTTTCCTTGGGAAAAAAAATTGCCTTTTTTACAATATATATTCAGAACCGAGACATTTAAGCAATGCTTCCCTCTCTTTGTGTAGCAGATTTTCATTCTCATTTCCCTGTCTTCTTCTACTTAAATATGCACTCCAAAGTTGGCTTTTTTTTTTCTTCTTGCTTTACTATATCTTTATTCAAAGTACTTTCTTAAACCTTAAAACAACAGATATTATTTTTGGTACCAATATAACCTTTTCTTCTCAAAATACTTGAGGATGTGATACTTAACCTAGTTTTCAAAACATAGAATTCCTTTTTTCGTTTCCTGGATGACACGTAATGGTTCTGATGCATCTTTTCTGTGTATGTCAATTCTGTCATATACACTAATATGAAATAATGACACAAGGTTGACTTAACTAGACATAATAGGGCATATTTCTAAAACATTCTGTGTGGGAGGTATATGCACAGATCTTGCTACTTGCTAATGAAATTGGGAAAGTTCTTCATCTGCACTACAACATATATTTATAATAACTTCCTATTCCAAAGGCGTAGAGTCCTTACATAATAAAATAATAAAAATAATAAAAAAAATGACTCTGAACAACATTGTCTTGGATAAATTTTAGAACTTCACCATGTGCAGTGAATTTGGAGCAACAGACAACTATCATTGCATCCTGAACCAGTGCAGGAATGTGTATGTGCATGTTCATGTGTATAGAATGATAGCAGGACAGATTTCAGTGGAAAGCCTCTGTATTTCAAACCTTTCCAGAGTTTTATCTTCTGTTGATGCTGTTTAAGTCCTTATTTCCTGTCTTGGAATTCAAAATCACTATTTGAAGGCTTTTGTCTTTTTCCACAGATATGTGTATTAGATATAAATGTATTAGAGAGGCTCTGAACTATCAGAGAACATGCATTACTTTTTCATAATATCTTTCAAATTAAAGATGGAAAAGTCTAAATTTGTTGATGGTCTCATCACATGATTTTTTTGTTTAACAATTGGTGGACAGGAATTGGTTATAGCCTCCTATTCCTGGCTCCCCCCTGCCACATTCCCCCTCATTTTTAAGCATCGGCAAGTTTACCACTTTACATTGGTCTACTAACAACTCTTAAATGCTGTCTTTTCCTTATGAATCAGTGGCCTTATGCACATGTATCTAGCTTATCAGGAACTCAACATTTAACTTGTGTCTGAGGGTGTATGTATGAGCTGAGGGCTTCTCTCTGCCCCTCTGACAGCCTGAGGGATTATAGAAGGAACGTCAAAAGAGCCGATACAGGCACAAATTGGACCAAAAAGAAAATAGTGAGTACAGACTATGAGCTGTTTCATTCAGGTTGCTAATTTTTAGCTTTCTTTTTCTACCCTTGCTATTGTTGCGGACACACACTCTCCTTTGAGCACAGCTGTGCCACCTGAAGAGATCCTCTACAGCTGCTTTTTCATGCAGGAGAAGTTCCCTTGGGAGCTCTCCCTCACCCAGTTCAGGATGAGTAGCAAATAACTTCTGTTCCAGCTGTTCAAACCTTACAGAGCCATCTTTATCCAAAACAGGTGCAAGAGCATTCGCATGAGCAACTCTACTAGCAGCTCCGAGTGCAGTCACCTCTGAGAGAAGGGTGGTGAGGACAGGTGGGAGCGAGGTTGTTATTCCTTCATCCAGCACAACTGCAGCTGAAGTGGATTTCTACTCTATGTGTGTGTGTGTCTGTCCGGTTTAATGGTTTGTTTGGAAGTCGTGTGTTTCTTAATTTGACTATGAATGTTGTGACTGATAAAACAGGTCTTTGAGATTAAGATTAAAAAAAATGCAAGAAGTGCAGTTCCGTGAGAATGTGCAAAGAAGCAACACAGAGAGACTAGACTACATTAGCAATAGCGCAGGACGGTACAAACAGATCTGTAGGCCTTTGTCTGATGCTGAAGGTTTGGCGTCCATGCCCCACAGGTTGTAGGGGTTTACTTTACACTTGTAATCTGGTCCTGCAGATTTAAGATCCATTAGGCACTAAGATAGGTTTATTCCTGGAATAAACCTTCTGGAATAGATTGAAATAATCTTCCAGTCTAGTTTCAACTAAGGAAACTACTGGATGTGCCCTAAAATTATAGTGTGAAGCAGAAAGCACACTAAGTGGGGACATTGGGAAGATTTGGCCTGAAAGTTCATCTAAGATATTTACCTCTGAAGTTACCCATGGCACCATGTTTGGGATCAGGAAAGACATAAAATGCCCATCCAATGGATCAAACTTGATGGCTGTTCTCTAGGGGAACCTACTCAGCTCTCTGGTGGCTTATACTCCCCACAGAGTAAGGTTGTCAGCCAAGTAATTAAATAGCTGTGTGTTTTAAAATACATAAATATTCCTACTAACATGAAAAATATGGTTCACTTTTAACCACATAAACATGTTTTCAAAAAGAAAAAAATGTAATTTATGAGATTTATTATTATTACTTTAATTATATACTCTGCTGCTGCTGCTTTCATAATTCCCTTTGTCTGTTCTGAGGGAGAAACTCAATCCATACTTTATCTACCACTCGTACCTTGGGGTAAAGAATAACACTAAAATGGGAGTTGTCAACCAGATTCAGACTTAGGAACACTGAAGAAGTAATGGAAGACTTTGTATCTTCCCTAAACACAACGGACATTACTCTGAAGAAGTAAATAGGATATTGGTTATGCCCTTGGCTTTCTCTAGTACACTTGTCAACTGCTCTGTGTGCTATGTCTAATTATGTGTCATGGACGAGGAGTCCCGTGCACTGTGCAGGCTGCAGACCTCTGAAGACGACTCAGCTGGGCCATACACAGTCCCAGCTGTTATATTCCTGGGTAAGATGAAACAAAAAGGTGCTGAGAAAGAAAGTCCTTCAAGTGAAGGACCCAATCAGAGGACTTCTCCAGGCTTCTGATCAGATGGGACCTGAAAAGGAGAGGAAAGGGGCCTCATACAAGGTCAGAGCTTTGTCAGTAAAGGCTACAGTGTTTTTACTGGCTCTACAAGGTTCCAGAAAGGGGAGTGATTTGTCTGGGTAATTAGGTCAGGATTGTAGTAGTTTGGCTTCCTTTTATCCTTGTTATGTGGATAACTCAGATTTATTTTTTCTTCACGGACTCAGCAGTACAATTTCAAAATTGACGTGGTGCTCATCAGAAGTTAGTAATTGGATAGTGCAACCCATTTGTATGATAAAGCTGAACTGTTCATTTTTGGTTTCTAAAAGCTAATAGGCATTGTTCCTTCTCTGACATTTGATTTTAATGGCTGTAATGTTGCTCCTGTCTCAACAGCTATACGTCTGGGTGTTTTCCTTGACTTCCTCTACAGGCTGTAGGAGACTATTTTTAACACTTTAGCTTCTGGCATATGTAGTAGTTTTCTCACTCCTCCAAATGCTGCTTATCCCATGGAGCTGTCAAAGGCAAAGTACTAGCACTCAGCAGTGAATTAAAGTTAAAAGCAGAGGTACAGGTTTTCCCAGGTCTGCACTGCTCTAGTTAATTCAGAAATAGCATAATCATAAAAAAGAATCTTCATTACAATTTTGCACCAGTACGATCCTGAAAGTTGGTTAGGTGAGGTGAAACTCTGGTAGAAATGGATGTATAAAACTCCTCTGACTGTATCATTTGCCACTGAATGGAGTTTTCCAAGGTACCACTTTTGTTACTGTAGGACTGGCTTATTGCAGCTCCTTTTTCTTTGGCCTTCAAGCAAAATCAATTCATGAACTATGCAACACTGCTTTAAGGCTTTTTTTATGAGACTAGCCTAATCTACATATGGCATTGTCCCTACTTTACAGTCTTTTAATTGGCTACAAGCATTTTACCATATTGATTGAAAAATTCTTCTTACACTTAGAGCTATAGCTAATTATGATCTTTCTCCTCTCCTTGTCTTCTTGATTTGTAGTTCACATATCCTTCTCAGGAGCTCACTCCTTTATTTTCAGCCTAGAGTTTCCTCTACTGGATCTCGTTCCTGCCTTGTTTTCATAAAACCTCATGTCTAAGCCACTGCTGTTAGCAAGATACTGAATAAGATGGACCTGGGGCTCAGTGGCAAATTCTACTTTCCAAATAAATACTGAGAGGCTCTTGATAGTATCATTACATTATCTAAGATTGATTGTTTAGAGAATATTTCAGTAGCAAAATAGAAAATATAAATAAAAAAAAGTCAACTACAAGTGTTTTGTTTAGTTTTATGGAGGCTAAATAGAGGTTACAGAGAGAAGGTCAGTCGGTAAATAAAATGCATATTTCCCTATAGTTAAATACAATAGAATCCTTACTGAAAGGGCTGTTAAAAACAATTGTCACTCTTGATAACTGTAAATGTGTAGCAAAGTTAATTCATGAACATATTGTTATGGAAGGATTACCAGAAGAAAATGCTATGATGAAATATTGTTTTCAGAAATCTGACTGTAGTAATTTCTCCCAGATTATGATCCAATGATACATGAACTTCTAACTCCTGCAAAAAAAAGAGTATTAAATATTGTGGAATATCTATCTTAAGACTGTTGCATCATGTTGCTGTACAATCCTCAATACTAATGTAATCAATGGGAAATCTGTCTAAGCAAGAAAGATGTGAAATGGTATGCCACACTGTCACGAGTAAAACTGATTGAAAAAATTCCACTTGACACACTGTGTCACAAATGGGGGGCAGAAATTTTAGAATAATTCAGGAACTCAAAAGAGAGTTATTCCAAGATCTGGAAAATGTTGTCATCAATCTCTTCGGAGTAAAATGTGTGAATTATTTTTATTGTTCCATTTTTTAATATCCATATTTCCTTCTTTTATGCCTTATTTTACACATTTAATTTAAATGAGAGCAAATGTGTTCTGGCTGAATGTCATATATATGTTGTATATAACAGAACTATGATTAACTATATGAATAATTATCAGTTGCAACTAAACAATTCAGATGGATATTTTCATTAAGAAAACAACATGGGGTCATTATAAGGTTCTGGTCGCTGCCCCAGTCTTAGAAAAAAAATATAGTTCTCTGAACCACCAATCTGAACTGGTGATAAAATATCCCAAGTAGGCTCACATTAAGCTGGATAATATGCAGGCTGCTTGATTTGTATTGAATATGTGTCTGGTGGCTGGAACCCACTGTAATGAACTAGCCCACAAATCACAGCTTAATGGGAATCTACTTATACATATTGCTTAATTAAAAGTTGTGAGCTTATTAACATGTGTCTTTGGCACTGAGCTTTGGGGATGTAATCTCTGTGCAAATAAGACTAGGTTGTAAAAGTTTTATAGATTGACAATGGTATTAAATTCCATACCTTAATAACCCATCATTTTCTCAAAGCACGGTTCCTATTCTGTACCTGTTCAAAACTGTGACAAGTTGTTTGTTTGTAATCCTTTACAGTGTAGGACTTTGTGTGCTTGTTTTATCTCAGAGAGCTGGTGCCAATGATGTTTCATCTACTTCTATCCTCTTTTTTTGGGTGTTGCTAACTATTCTGGCTGGTATACAAGCTCAGAGACTTTTTTATTACAGACACCCCATGGCACAACACATTAGTTAGAATTATACCAGTGTTTCCATTATAAACCTCTGTTTTCGTGGGTTTATAACTTTACTGTAAAAATTTGCTTCAGGCTCAAACTTGGACTAGAAGTTCCAAGAATGGGAGAGAACATTTTTTAACAATTAGAACAAAAATCTCTAGTATGTTGTTCTTGGTTACATGATTTTCTTCATTTCTGTATAGCTAGTTTCAGAAACGCTTCTGTCCAGTTGTTTTTCTCTTTATCTCAGCTAATTCCACTTAATGTGCTCTCCCATAGTGTGCTGTCATCAAACCAGGATTATTACCAACCTTTGGAGATTGATGCTGAGAGTCTCACATTTGAGGTGCCCTGCAAGAGGGCATCTACTCCACACTGCAGTTTAACTTGTGTTCAGTTACTCTCTGTCCTGAGGCCTAAATGCTGTTGTGCTTTCTACAACTTTGGGCTGAAAGCTTTGGGGTATATAACTACCAGGAGTTTACTGCTAAGAGGGGTTTTTGTTGATGAAAAGGAGGGAAAGAAGGAACTGTTTCTGAAGAGAGTTCCTGAATGGCCTGGACCTATTTTCTACTCCAGTCTTTTGTGTCATGCTGGGTTCTACAGTGAGATCCCATCTCAACAAACTGAGATCCAGCAGCCAGCAGATCTGGACCAGGCTGTGATATTTCACAATCCTGATTGGTACAGAGCCTGATGCAACAGGTGGTCCTGTATGAGGTTTTACAGTGAGCAATATACAGTAATGAAGGATTACTCACAGGTGACGAACAACTAGATATTTCTTTCTAGAACAGGATGCAGATGAATATGTCTTAGTTGAAAAGTATTGTTTTTGATATACATGCTAAAATAAACTGTATAGCTACTCTGCATTCACAGTAGTTGGCATAACTGCATATGGCAACTGAATAAACTAAATAAGAATATTCTTGAAGGATTTTCTTTTTGTAGCTCACAAATTTTGAGTTCTGTACACAAACCACTTTTACTCTAGTTCCTTCATTTTTACATTCATTAGCAGTTCTGACCACTGAAAAATAATTATTTCATTTTGGCAGAAAACTCAGTTATTTTGAACAACTGATCAGAAAAAGATCAAGTCAGATGTGGTTTTGATTTCAGACTTCACAACTGTGTAGCAAAAAGGAATTTTGAAACAAATGCTTGTTTCAACCTGAATTGTCAAAACATTTAATAACAAAATGAATACACTGACAGAGTTGAATTTCTTGAAGGAAATTATTTTGACAAAAAGTTCAGCAACATGTCCATATTGTCATAAGTCCATTTGATGGCACCTTTTTGTCCAGCAAAATTTTTCCCTGCTTTAATCCCAAAGCCACACTATTAGGACCTGACTCAAGAAAACAATTAAATACCACTGAAGCTGGAACTTGAGAAAGCAATTGAAGTGTTGAGCATGCTAAGTTTCTGGCCTGATTCCTTCTGGAACTCATTCTTCAGAAATCTACTCCCTCTTAATTAATTTGATTAAGTAGCGTTTTGTCTGAGACACCCTCCATTGTGAAGAAAAGGAAAGTAAGAGGAGCTAGTTGGCAGTTAGACTAATGAGAAATGATAATTTCTCTAATATCCTGCCAGGGTCCAGTAAAATACTACTCGCATTACAATAAAAGTTATATCTCCCTAATCTTTTAGAGATGTGTGATTCTTTCAAAATTATATTAAAATCAAAGACTTATCACTGTTCCAAGCCTCAGCCCATTTGTTTTAAGAGGTATGTTTGAATTCCAGGGAAGAAAAAGGAGAATTAATTGCAAATCTGTCCTACACACTTTTGTATCAGATCCTTTCCACAATGTTATGTTATTTTTTATAATAAAAATGAACCTATATATGTCTTTTGAATATCCTCATTCATTAGGCAGCCAAGGATTGCTTTGGAAGCAATGTTTGTGTGTTATTTAACCTAGGTAAAAAACCCAGAGACAATAACACCAGCCCTCGCTGTGTAACACAGACAGCTGAGCAATTAACCCATGAGCATCCTCGTTTAGTTGCACTTCTCATGCACGTGTTGGTTGTGAGAAAGCCTCACAAAGGGCATTCAGAGACACAGTCAAATTGATGCCAGGGTGCTAGGAGAGCAGCGGACAATCATCAAGGGTCGTGCTGAACGGTGTTGCACCACAGACTGCCCATCTGCTGTCATGGGGGGGGATTGCAGAGGTTGAGCTGTTAATGGCAGTGATGGAAGCTCCAATGCTGTAATGCCTCTCCTGTCCAGGGGAAGCTCGGCATGCAGTTAGGCATGTGCCTTCCTGGTTTGGGAGCCAACCAAACCTGATTTTCCCACGCTGCCATGCTCACTGGGTCCCTGAGGCTTTGAAGGAACATGTACTGGTCACACAAAGGGAGTATAGTAATTCTGTAGCATCTGGGGTACAAGTAACCATAAAATGGGCAAGACCTGAGAAAAATCAAGCTATTGGTGCAGCTGCTTTCAGCAGGAAATTTTCAGTAGCTGCTCCTTCTGTGCTTCAGCAATCAAGCATGCAGTGACCTGCCAAGACCAGAGGATCATCCAGACCTAAGCGGGGATCACAGACACTCCTGAGCCTTTACATAGGTCACACCTAGACAAAGACAAGCTGAAGCCATTAACTCCACGCTTTTTGGGTCCTCTGCAAATGTGACTCAGACTTTCTCTAACACAGCATATGAGTATACTTTCTCAAAGATCTAATTGATATTCAGACAGAACTTTCTTCATATTAATGGAATTCACAGGTATGCTTCGGGGAAAAAAATCAGCTTTGTAATGTGAATTTAGGTGTATATTGCTTAATCAAGGCTTTTCCAAATTAGTTCACTAACAATAAGTATTCATGTTGGTTCTTTTTCAAAAGTCTCTTTTTTTCAATACAATCAATAATTTTTAAACAGTTACAGCTAATTATCAAAGAAAAACTGATGAGGCTGTTTATGACACAATGCAAAACCAATTTCTGTCAAAATATTATCCTTTTTTCTTCCATACTGTAGGTATCCCAGGAAAAAATTATGTTTTATCTGCTACCCCAGAATGCCATTGAGCAGAATTCCATTTTCCACCTAAAAAGCCTCCTAATAGCCTAGTGCTTTACAGAAAGATGAATCAAATCCTACCTTCACCAGTACAACATCAGCTTCCTGCCCAGACACTCGTCCTGACAGAAAAGATGCTATGCAATCCAGACTACAGCACCAAGGATATAAGTAGAAGAGGAATAAGGTCAAGAGAGGTGAGACCTAAAGAGACGAGTAAGAGAATATAGGGCCGTAAGGTCAACGTTGCCTTTGACTAGGTTGAAGTTTAAGGAGTGCAAAGGATAGAAAGAGTTATTTCAAACTACAGAGTAATGAATGCCCACAATGCCTGACAACTGGATGCGAGTTTCACTGTTGTCCCTTGGATGAAACCCTGTTCCTTGTGAAATCAGCTGGAACTTTGCCCACCTTCTCCAGGGAGCTGGCACAAATGCTACACAGGGACCAAAGAAAAAGGGTATGACCATATTGTAGGATGTGATCCCCTTCACCTCACTCAGGAAGATAATCAGTAATTATTGAAGCAACTGAGGCAGAGCTAAACTTCTTAGGCCATTAAGACAAACAAGATAACGTTACTAGTGTAACATTCTGAGAAAAGCCGCTTGTGCTAATAGCTCCCATGGAAAAGAAAAAAAAAGGGAAAGAGACAGAGATAACAGTTCTCTGGCTGTGTGAATTCCTAGATGAAAAATGGGATTTTGTCTGTGTTGTCTAAACTTCTTGAGCTTACTGAGCAGGAACAGGACGAATAAGACTTAAATTTTTTCGTTTATTCAGTCATGATCTCAGAGGAAGTCAGCACAGTGAAGAAATAAATGAAATGGTTCTTCAGTTGCTTAAGAACAATGAAAAATTAATTTATTCTGACCTTAAGCAGAATCATGAAAAGATCGGTGTACCTAGTTTTATAGTAAACCCACATACACATCTATCTGGGGCATATCTAGAACACTTGCTGAAGGATTTATATTATAATGCCAATGATTTCATTGTTTTTTCTGGCCTCTCATGAACCTACCCAGAAATGAAAGGACTCTATCCACCATGCAAGTACAGCTGAAGTGTTGCCAATGCAGACTTTTCTGTCTTGTCCTACTAACTAGGCATCCCTAAAGGTGGGATCATAATTTATTCTTTTTTTCAAGAGCACTCTGGACCATGGTACTGAATTGGTGAAGGACTGTGTGTCCTAATTCTGAGGAATGAGACTAAAATACAGAATTTTTGACCAGAAACATTGACCAGTAGGTAGTCATCCAACAGTAAAGGCACCTAGAGCTTGACACAATGTCCACAGAAGACAAAGGGAATATTTTCATTAGCTTCAACTGGGTCCTTTGTGCTCTTGGGTTAGATTTTATCAACTGAAAACCACAAAAGATATATTTGCGTTTCAATATTTGTATCCTCTCTGAAGTAACTACCAAAAATTAACTGTTCCACAGACATTTGAGTGGTAAAACTGTAACTGAACTGTGTTCAAGGGATTTATTGTTTTCAAAGCCAATCTAGAATATACTATATGCAGAACATTAGTCCATATTTGCAAACATGGCAAGTGTCTTCTGAGGCTCAAAGTGTACTTAAAATGGTGAAAAATTTCTTGCCAACTTGTTAGATAAGAATTTCAAGAAACACCTTAAGAATATGTGCCATTAGATCCACTGAATTAACTTCTATAACAGTAAATATGTATACTTGAGTCAGTACTTTGTTCTTTCCAAACTTGGATGTGACAAAGTATAGGGGAAGAGTTGCCTTTTTTTTTTTTTTAATTCAGTTGAGAAAAAAAATCTTGGCAGTCTCACAGTTGATTTTCACTGTATTTCTCATGTAATAGTGTAGTATCAGAAGGCTTGAATAAGCATCCTAACACCTGAGATTTGCTAATTGCTGGCTGTAATAAGCACCTGATGCCCTAGGATAATACGATTTCTTTTCACCTTTCCCTTGCGAGGGCACATTGTGTTGTGTTTCTCCATGCTGAATAGAATGACTACTGGTGCCAGAAAAAATAAAATCAAGATATCTCCCAATAATTTGAGAGACAATATATGTCACTGCTCTAGCTCCCTCCACTCTTGACATCATTTAGCAACTTGTTTGTAAACCCATTTGGGAATGACAGAGACAGACAGCAATCAAGGTAGTCCTTCTTGAAGGAACAACTGCAAATCTGACAGAGAATGAGTTTATTTACTCCTTTGCTTCTTCAGACCTTCACAAAGCCATTTGGGAATTACATTGGGATGGATATGTGAATATGTCCACTGTGAACTCTACTTTTACTGGAACAAATTTCTTATATTTCTTATTGCACACAGTCAGTAAATGAAACTTCCTTGGGAACACACACACACATGCACACACAGCATCAGAATTTTACGTCTAATGGTCTCAAAATACAATAAAACCAACGTTTTAAGATAAGGAGGAACTTACAGTTAGGCATTGTGTTCACTTAATGCTGCTGACTCTGCGTTTCTAACTCACAGGTGCTGAAAGCAGCTGCTCTGTGAAGAAGCAAAGCCTGCACTGGATAAAGATTGCAAGGTCTTCCCCAAGCTGCTCTCTACCCCTCCTTAACTTGTGAAATTAGCTGTGCTTTAGAGAGAGAATCCTTCCTGCCTTCCCTAAGTCTGCATTCATATCTGCTAACAGAGGTCTTGATTTAAGAATTACTAGCACTGCAATGAATCTTGCTGCTGTTAACGAATGCTGATAAGATTAAATATACGTCTTTCACTTGTTAACCTTTTCACATGTGTTTCCATTGAGCAGTGCTGAACATCTTTGGATGTAACCCATCAAGTCACTAACTTGTTATATTGGGCAGTGACCAGCTGCAGATTCCGAGGCTTCAAGTAACAGACTTAGATTTATGCAGGGGGTTGCAGGCAGAGCCCTTGTTCTGCCTCCATGCTAACCCTCCACTCTGGAAGCAGCAGAGTACAGTGCTATTGCCATGCTGAGGTGTCCTTCTTGGCATATATAAATAAATTGTGGCATTAACTCTGCCATCCTCCCCTTGTTCAGAGCTACAGTCACATGAAGACTTATCTTAAAGTAAGTCGCTGCTCAGTCTAAGAATGGGTGGGATCATATATTTGCACATGTTTAGCTCCAGGGGCATGGCTTATTTATGCCTTTGCCTACAGATATTTTGTTAACTTTTTTTTCTTGTATGTGTGAATTTATTCTAACTTTTAGACTGTGTTGCTTAGCATGGTAATATTTACTGCCTCTTATTGAATTGGCAGGAGAACTCTTTCACTGTTTTTAACCATTTTTGAACTGTATTTCTATCAACATTTTAGTTTACGTCACTGAGATCAAAAGCACTTAAAATTGTGATGTGGATATTACTGTGTGGCTTTGGTTTCTACATAGCTGAGCCTCAGTTAAGACTATACATATCAGCTGCTGAAAGAGTTTCCAATTACTCCTTGGAGTTTGGCTGTTGGCTTCTGTATGTCAAGCTTTCAACACATGTGAAAAGTGAAATTCATTACGAATTTATCTATATTGTCCAAATTTTAAAATTTCATTGGAATTGCTTTTAGCAAAAACAATGTGTTCAAGCAGCAGCAATGTGAGTTTCTGGGACAGAAGAAAGGCTAAGCTCATACATTCAGTGCAATTGCTGCTATAGGTCTTAAAAATTGAGTATTGGTAAAAAGCAAAACACTTCCAATAAAATAAAAAGATCTCGTTTCTTTTGCTTGTAAAAAAAGCACACAAATCCCATGTTAAATATTTTTTCTCTCAGGTCAGTGTTGCCTCCTTTCTCTGGTTCTTCTCTTAATTTTCTTTTCAGTCTCTCAGTATCTGTCTACCATTATGCAGGCTACCATTATGGTCCTTGATTCTCTCTGTGTTTATTTCTGAGTGCCATCAGTATACATACAAATTCACCTCCTTTTTCTCTGCTGCTGAGTCCCATTTCTTCCTTGTCTCTTTAGACTTGCTTCCTCCTACCCTGAAATGTCAACTCCTCTCCCTCTTTTCCATCTTTGAAGTGTCTCAGATCTGCTCTGAAAACCATTAAGGCTCACAGTCTCTTCATTTTCCAGGTGTTGGTCATTCAGAACTCGCCTACAAGTTTTCTGTGTCAGAGTCTGTACCATTTTTCTGTGAATACATGTCCTCTAGCAGAAAAGCCTGGCCCTGGGAAATTCTGAGCCAGCAGCAGAGGATGGTGTTTGGCTAAAGATATTTGCTGTTCTTTTTTTCTGTCATTTCTGGAGAGTTTTAGGGGTTTGTTTCTTTCCTTTCCATTATTTTCTTTTAAATTTGATGTCATTTATTTGTGTGGCTAAGAATGGCTTTGAACAACAGTGATGAATACTATTCTAACTCTTGATTCTTAGCTATATGTATATAGGTTATTGAAATGGAGGAAAGTAAGGGTGCTACAAAGCAGAGATAACCCTAATACTGACATCAGTAGGTGCCTCTTAGTTTGCAGAATAAACCCTAACAAAATAGCCCATACTGTCATGCAATATTTACATTTAAATCTAAATCAGAACACACATAAGGAAAAACTATATATGATGACATTGCAGATTGCCTTTTTTTCAAATAGGTCCTTCAGGGTAGCAGCTGGATTGGTTTTCAGATAGGAGCTTCTTAATCCAGGCAGATGTAGCTCTCATCAGAAGTTAATTTGCAGGGATATTCACATATGCAAATCGTGTCACAACGCTGAAATGCAACCATGTAATGACTGGAAAATGTTATACCCATAAATCATACTACCACGATCATCAAAATTTCCACTCAGCCAGGACAAATTCAACAGCATTTATGTCTTTCCAGCTTTTAGCCCGTAAAAAATCTGTGTTTTTGGAGACTGTGTTACACTTGCGATCTTAAAAGTCCCAAGTCTGGTATAATGAGTCCTCAAGTGCGTTATAACTTACCAGTAATTACATTTCAACATTTCTGCTTTCAGCAGTTAGTGTTTTATTCATAAACATTTAAACACTGAATTGGGCATAAAATAAGAATGTTGGCAACAACCTGGCTTAATTTCATTAACTATTAGGTAAATGTAGTATTGCTTCTTCAAATAATCCTTGGTTTGAATGCTAAAGATGTAATGAACTTCATGGTTCATAGCATCTGACATTGCTTAATTAATGGGTGCATTTATAGTACATAGGCCTCAGTAATTGATTTATATGCATGATTTGCACATACAGCTGTTAGTTCCTGTAGGAAAGTCATAATTCAAATATGTGCATATATTCAAGATATGGGGAAAGGGGGAAAAAACCGACCTCACAAACTCATCGAGTTCTCAACAAAACATGATAACAATAAATACCATAGGAAAAATAAATAGCATTGGAAGAAGAAGAAACAGAAGAAACATTATTGTGATCACTTTGAATCTCCACAGCTCACACATCTCAAATGGAAAACATGACAAAATTCTTCTTAGCATTTTTTTCATCTTCACAGTAGATGTGGTTAAGTCTATATATGCCCACACACCTCTGTGAATCTGTTCATATTACAGTGTATGCACAGTGAATGGAGTCCACATTTTCCATGCTCGTTTGAGTTTTTCTCCCTCACTCAAACACACATAAACACACACACGAGGTATACATAATTTAGATTTAAGAGCAAGTACAATAAAGCTAAGAAAAGGTTACGCTTAATATCACACATGTTTAGTCTTGGGGCAAATTTTCTTCTAAATGAAGCCAAACATTGGAGGCAAGAGAATTCAGCACAGGTTTCCTAGCCTGTCCAACAGATTACTTGTGAAAGCCAAAGTGGTGTGTTGAGAAGTCGATGCTGAAGAATAACTGAGCTCTGAGTGGAAAGAGGTCTCCTGTGGCAGTTTAAAAAAGGTTGAGGAAGAGAAACAGCTATTTCTGGATTATCCATTACCTTGGAGCTAAGACTGCATCCTTCCTAGTACTTTTCTTGCTGTTCAGTGTATCCCAAGCAACAGTCCCAGGTGCCAAAGCAAACGTCCTCATTCCAGCACACAGAGTTCCAGTTCTCCCATCTTTCTTCCTTACACTGACAGCTACTCCACATTAGCAGCAAACCTTATTTCGAGGGTTCTTGTAGGAAACACTTGCCATTTTAGGGTTTTTGGTTTCAGTTATCAAAGCATTTCATTGTACATTAAGAAATGCAGAGCCTAGTCAGCTTGATGGCTTTCGCAACCCTGGCTCCATTTCCTGGTGCTCTAAGGCAACACTCAGCTTTTCACTCTCCAGCCCCCTTAAACACTCTGCATCTGCTATTCTAATGCCTGCATTCATCAGTAGACAGGCAATAATAAATTTTCTTCTTTCCTTTCTCTTTTCTTTCCAAAGGCTCTCCCTTGTACACACGTTTGTCATTTCTTCACTATTGACTGCTGACTGGCCAAACCTCCATGAACAATAATTCCATTATAATGTAAGCCAGGGGCATGGCTGGCTTTATGGTTTGACTGGAGGCAGGTGAAAGGGTGGAAAGGAGATTATTTTAAACTCTTAATCATCACTCATTTTTTTTTCAATATTCATTGACAGCCTGTAGTGGAAACTATATTTTTTCTTATGAACCCAGGCACTCTTCCAGACTGTTATTCCTTGGTATTAGCCCAATACTTTCCTTCTGAGGGTATTATGGCAGTCTTCTGAAATCAAATCTTTCCCACAGTGTTAGTGACTATGTCCATACAATCTGGAAAGGCCTAGCCCTCAAACTGATGAGCTAATGTGCTTTATATCAAAATTTCATTTACATCACCAAGACCTAAGAGGCATGAAGAACAACAGCTGAGGGTCTGAACTACAAGCCTAGTTCCCTCACAGTGCAAATGTGTTTGTGCTATGTGGATTGAAAGTCTCACACTTGAGCTATTCCTTGAGAAATGCTGCTGAGAAATGTTGAGTGATTCCATTTGATTCAGAAGGTAGATAGGTTAGTTAAAAACAGAGATGGTGGTGTAAGGTAACCTCTGCCGTTCTCCCATTGTAGATGCACCTGTAATGAAGTAGAGGCAGTTAATGAAATTGTGGAATGGTAAGGACCAGCTCAGGTCTTAACATCTCCAATGCAGCATTGATGGGCATAATAGAGCTATCACAGAAGAACTGCTTCACAAAATAATTTCACTGCAGGGATATGGTACCCATCATGAATGAGTCTGGAGTCAAACTGCACAACTATATAAATATACCAATGTTCACTTTAACGATATGTCCAGTTTATGGTATCTATATGAAACGCACACACTGTTTCAGCTTTCCTGGAAATGTACAGTAGTCAGGATTTAGTCCATGGAGGGAATTGCTGTAGTCGCTGCTATCTTTTGTAGTGGACTAAAGTGACAGGTAGTGAATTAAGCTACATTTAGGAGACATTCTATTAGCATTGACTGATTTATATCATATATATGAAAAAAAAGGAAGTAATTAGAAATACTAAATGTAGAGAAGACTAAAAGTGGGAGAAGAAAACACAAAAAATGTATTGCCATTTTTGAGGTCAGATGATTAAAAGACTTCTCCTCTTGTCCTCTTCAGTCTGGTTTTACTGATCTGCAACACTGTTTACAAGTATTTTGCTTGTGGGTTAAGGTTTTCAGGAGAGTTGGTCTTTAAATTATCCTCAAATCATTACATATTTTTCAAAGCAACAGAATGAGTTACTTGGAAGATGTAGGCAGAAATGGTGATTATCTAAGATAAAAAATACTGTGTAATATAAACATTTTTTGCTAAAGCTTCCTCCTCTCCAAAACATAATCGAGTTCTCATTGATTTCAAAAGCAGTTGGGTTTCATCTGATCACTTGTTATTAAACAGCTTCTAAAGCTATAAAAAACCCCAAAGCTTTGCTAGAAATAATCTTTGTTTCCTTGCCAGACTGTAACAATAATAACAATTATATATAAACATTCATATACACACATTTCCTTTCCATTTTTATATCTTCAATCATCTGGAGTTCTTCAAGCATTTTATGCAGGTGAGTAAAAAATAATTATCTTTGTTTTGCAGGCACAAAGGGGAGGTATGGTTGAAACTGGCAGAAAAAGGAATAATAATGTGAATTTTCCACCAAGATTAAAAAAGACCCCATTTATATGAAAACTGCTCTGGGTTTCTTTGACCAACCGGGCTGTGTTCAGCACTTTTTACCCTTTTCTTTACTTTCTCAGCCTCCCACATCTCCTAGAGACAAGGTTTGAACTCTCCCAGCAGCCTCGGCAACATTCTTAATGTTAAATTGGACAATTGGCAGAGCATATCTACCAAGTTTGTGTTCCTTCTGTTCAGATGGGATCATTGTTAGGTCTGCCATTTCTAGCAGTCTAATTCTCGTCCCCTTGCTCTCATTTGGTGTGCTCTTTCATACCGCATCAGGGGTGGGCTGGCACTGCTAGCAGGGGCCAATTCCTGGCTGCCTACGCCTATGCCAGTGCCCAGACTGTGTGAACAGGCAGCATTCCTAAGCAAGGGTAAGAACACTGGCACATGCCATGTCCAGGAGCTCTTTTTTTTTTGGCTCCAAGCAGTTCCCTATCTTTTGCCCACAGGGCATGTGTCCTTCTCACCAGGCTGCTGAGCAGAGACCACTCTTCAACTGCAAGGTGGGCACAGTCCTTCCCTTCCCAAAATCTGTCCTTACCCATGCGTAGAGGTATCTGCAAGGTTCATGGTAGATACCTAGTGGTATCTGTAGGGATAATGGTAGATGAAGAAACAAACAAGACTGAAGGCATTAGCTGTTTTACTAATGTGGCAGGATGCTAGTTAGTATGCATCAGATAGCACTGGAAACACCTGATTTTTCAATATGTATTAATGTTTTTCCTTGCTGAAGTGGTGAATCTTGCTATGTACCATGTCCTCCTGACTGGTTTTAGAACATGTTCTTTCCCATAGGATGGTTCCCAAGTTTGTGGATGTTTACACAGCAGGGAAACATGTTCAAAGCTGCTGTACTCTCATTTGAACTACGTAAAAACATATGGATATGATCTTGTGATTAAAAATAAAATTTCCTGTAAACAGGTTCCTGGGGAAGTATTCGGCTGCTCTGCAAAGGGATGGCAGCTAATTCTAACTAAGGAGCACTTTAAAACTATTAGGAGAGAGTAATTCTAGCAGTTCTACAGATGATTAAAAAGTCATTTTCTCAAATATTCTCACTGGAGGTTTTTTTCTTTTCTTAAAGAAAACATTTAATTGCTCCAATCAACCATAGCTACTTTCTGTTCATGATGTAATGTGTATACTCCGATCACAAGGTATATGGTAATTTTTCATATTTGATTATGAATGTATTTCCCGTAGTTCCTATCAGACACCTTTAATTGACTGTAAGTCACTCCTCATTAAAGAAAGAAGGACTAAAGTAAGATGAGAAGGGGAGCACTCTGGTTTTGCAGTACCACTCCTGACACACTTGTTAATGTCCCTCTGATAGACACATATTCTATTATTTTTCTGCTCCTACAGCAAAAGCAACAGAAGTCCCATCTGACAGGTAGGGGAGGACAACTTTGATTTTAGTTCTAGAATTTGCACTGGCATCACCCACCTAGGTACTATAAAACCAGTCTCTCTAACAAGCAAAAGAAAATCTTACTAGAAAATATCATCAACACTTGTCAACACTTGTAATATTAAATAACTCAAGTGACCAAAGAGTGGGACTCCTCTTGCTGTCCTGGATGCTGAAGTTAATCTCCTCTAGCACGCAGCAAAAGCTGTTCCACACACACCGCTACTTGAAGATGTGGCGTGGTAAGTAACAAAAGAGTCCATGTGTTGCTAACATCCTGTCTAAGTCCTCAGTTTTCCCTGATAACTTATCTTCAGGTCTTGGATGAATAGTGGCACAGGACAATCAGGTATCCAGCCAATGTGCAGCATGTTGGCAGTTTTACTTGTCTTTAGATTCCGCCTATGTAATAAATCCAGCACAATTTATGATTTTTTTTTAAATTCCAGCATTGCATGGATAAATAGTATTCATATTGCCAAGTCATTTAAGATGTTATTGCAATCTTTTTACTCTGTAGCACTCAGAAGCAGGCAAACTGAACAATTTCACCTGGCAACTCAGATGTGGCAAATGATTTGACAGTAGCGTTTGATGAAGGGCAGCTAAGCTCCCACCTCACTGTACTCTTGGATAAACAGCTTCTTTTATTATGAAAAACAATCACAGCAAGCAAGTGTCATTATAGAGCTCTGAAGTTCATTCAGTATCAGGGGTCTGCATTACCTCATGTCTCATCCGTGGCAGCCACCATTCAGCAGTGTCATCCATTACTTTTTCTTATAGATTTGTTTCTTCACTAGAATAGACCCAAACACATTTTCTGTGATATAACTCTGAATCATCTTCTTTTTTGGAGGGAATTTTTTCATCTTTAAGGACCACAGTAGCAACACTGAGCTGCTCATGGTGGAGCAGTTCCATAAATGAGCTTTTGGCATGGTGCCTGGCACTTCCATTGCTGTGAGATATAATAGCTGTCAGTAATTTAATCACTAGGACCAATCCAAAGTAACTTGCTTTCGGGGACTCAGAACCTAACTTTCTCTCAGCATTTTGAATTTTCAGACCTTGCATGAGAGCCCACTGAATCCCAAAACTTCTGTATGATTTCCCCAAGAGTTTTCGTGGAAGTATTGAAAAATCTAACATTTTTATTTGCTTTAAAAGGGTTCCCAGGAGCACACCTCAAGGACTGAGTACTCTGGTGTCATAAAAACTTGAAACAACAGCACCTGTAAGCAAAAAGCAGCCACAGCTCAGAGCAGCAGAGTGCCGGTAGCGACTTGTTGGGCTCTCCCTGTTCACACTGGTGGTGCCCAGAATGCCTTGGTTAGGCCTTTGAAGTAGGAAAAAAAAGACCTGATGCTGCCCAGTTTATTCCACAACATGCCTGGCCTTGCCAAATGCGGACTGCAGCTTCCCCTTCACTTGTAACCTTGGGCTGGAAGCAGTCACAGTGTTCGTGCTGATGCTCCAAACTCCATCCACCTTCCCATATTCCTTGAACTCTTTCTCTACGTGCAGCAACCTGTCTAGTCTCCGTGTGGTTTGCTAAGAGAAGCAGTGTCTACACCTGTGGCTGTGACCATAGGTAAGCTTCTGCTGACACAAGCAACATCATCCTTTCGAGTCACCACAAAAATCTGACCTCACCCAGGATGACTTGTACGTTTAACAGCTAGAGAACTCATTGCTAATGTGAGTTTTGGTCTTTATTTCACCTTCTGGCTTAGCACAACACAGTCTGATGATCTACAGGAGAGAGCGAGAAGGGCTAATCAGGACATCCTATTAATTAATCCTTTGCCCACTCTGTGTATTTCTATGCCCCTGAGCCACCCATGTCCAATGACACAGTAGCATTCAGCATATTATAACGGAGAATATTACATTCAAAAAAGACACCAACACCAAGGGAACCATTACATTGCTGTGGAGCCCCTCTTTGTTGTGTAATAATAAGACCTCATAATTTGTTTGTGACAAACAAATAGTTCATTTGTATAACTGCTTAGTAGCTCCATTTTTCTCTCTGAAAACCAAGTACTTAATTTTGTGACCCTCTAATCTCTGCGTTAGGCTTGGACTTGAACGTCTGAATCTACACCATTCCCCAAACTTTCATCAAGTCATACTCCTTTGCTATAGTCCCTTCCATCTGACCACACCAAACAATCATGCCTTCCCTTTGCCCCTAGACAACTGTCTTTTCTCACATCAGTTAATTTTGTCCTCACACCAGTTATGGACACCTACCTGACTAACAGGATAAGATACATTTATGGAAAAGAAAGAGCAGAATTTGACAGGGTGATAGATAGCTGCCTCTAACACAGGTAGCTCTATGCTATCTGTGACCAAGGCTCTGCAAAGTTATCCTGAGATGGTAACTTTTCTGCCTCCATTTTTTCATCTCTGAAACCTCCTTTGCAGAGATTCCTTGAGTCCTTTACCTGTTCCCGAAAGCTCAACACTATAGTAATTAAAAACAGCATCTCTGTATTCCTTTAAGGTATGGAAGGCTGCCTGGCCCATGTGAAGTGAGTCCCGAGGAAGCATTGCAGAGGGGTGAGGAGAAAGGAAAGATGCCTCCGAGACCTGTGTTGTGTTGAAACCCACATGACAGATGGCCTTTGGTAGATGCAGCATTGAACCTCTGCTGACAACTGCATGATAAGTAAAAAAGCAAGGTCATATAAATGGATATTGGTAATTACTGTGTTCCCTTTTTGCCCTTCACACATGTAGTTGCTCTTGTAATTACTACCAAAAGATGGTTAAGGGTGAGAGTGAGAAAAAACTATACAAATTAAACTCATATAAAAGGGAGAACAGAAGTCAGTATATAAGTATAATTCATATAGCCATTTATGAACAGGCCTCCAAATACTGTCATAAATGCACCAATTACTTAGTTATGCAGGATTTTACAGTTCCTGAAACATTTAGAGTAACTTGCAGTTAGGACACACAGATTTTGCTTTATCAGAGACGTTAATAAATGCTTCAGGTACATTTACAGCTATCTGTTTTCTACACTCAAATCCAAACAACTCGTAAACTAATCTTGTAAAATCCATCCTACGGAAATGTGCTAAACCAAGCTTGCATTTAAAAAAAAAGAAAAAAAAGCATTTGATCTCAAAATATTACTTGTTATTTATATGCATTAACTCATTCTGTCCCGAGCTGGAGACAGGTGTTTGTTTGTTTAGTTACCTGAAAATCCATATTTGGCAGAGTTGTGCCAAGCTATCAACTTTTCATTTCTCTAATTCTAGCACTCAGCAGTATGTCCAACAAAACACTGTGTGTAGTCAGAGACTGCTTTGACTTTGCAGGTGTTGGCTTTGATTGTCTTTACAGTGGTTTGGGTGACTGCAGGCCTGGGGGCAATGACATTATGCCATCCGGACACTCTACCTTTCCTAGAATGGCTGAGGGTTGATACAGGTTCTGGTATTAAACTATCTCAGATGATGACATCACTGAGAAATCCCAAAAAGCAGTTGTGTCCTGGCAGTGACCCCCTACCATGCCCTGAACCACTGCTGGAGTTCTATCTTGATTGAGGAAATGGAGTAGAAAGCTTTTGGCTATTTATCTGGGGATGCCTTTTCATACTATGTCTCCCTGGGAATAGAGGAGCAACCCCCTGTGAATTATTATTGTACTTTACAGAAAACATCAGGTTCAACCAAAAAAAAAGTTGTAATATAACAAGGGGGAAAAAGGAGAATCAGGTAATGAAACACTAATAAAATTGAAAACAATTTCAGTTTAAAAAGTTTAAGTGCTTCCACACTCAGCCTCACTGCATAAAGTTGACAGTCAAATGTTAAACAGTACTCCATTTCACTGAATTTTATGTCATTACAATAACAACATTATTAAACTTGATATGGTTTTCTTTTTAATTTCAATGAAACATATTTCCTGATCTTTTCATAAATATGACCTTTGGGAACCACAGCGATCTAGACATTTCTTTATTTATCCTGCTGCATCAGCTAATACTGCCAGTCAGAAACTCTACTGGAAATTATATAAAAGCCCTTACAGGGTACAGTAATGTTGCAAGCTAAATGTTGTATTAGAACATTTTAAACTAACAAGCTGAAAGCTTTCTTCTATGAAATTACTTGATGTGTTTCTGTGGCCAAGACAGTATCTGCAATCTGCTTCTGCAAATATTTCTCTACACTCTTTTCCTTCTTTTCTGGAATTTTATACCTACTTTTTCTGTCTTGTAAATTTTCTTTTTATAACACATCCTTTTCACAAAGTAAAAAAAAGGGCAAATAAATATATGTATTATCTAAGCAAGGCATTATTCTTCTTTAAGAAAAAGCAAACAAACCAAATATTTTAAATGGTTTTCTGTTATCTGGATGTCAATATTGCTAATGATTTCCACCATTGGTTGAATTTTACAGATAGCCATCGTTTCTGAGAACTCTCCAATAGACAAGAAGTTCTGCATGAACCAGAAAAACTTGAAGTCTGAGCTTAATCTCGTATTCCCATTGACTTTCTTCACAGGAATTCTGTGGAATTCATTTAAGGCAAGAGTTTTAAAAAAATAAGAGTTTTCCAAAATACATAAATTTGGAGTTAATGAAGAGAATAAGCCTAAAGGACCTAAAGAACATCAAAAGCCTTGTTCATGCTTCAAAACACTTAGTGAATAATCTGGATATTTAAAAATCAAGCAGTATTTTGAAATCTACACTGGACTCATAAAATGCCAAGTCTCCAAAAACCATAGGCAACTTTTGAGAATATGGACTTTTAAATGCAGGTCCTTAAATCCTTTTCAAATCACATCTCAAAAGAAACTCACCCTAGTATTCAGAAAGTTGGGAAAATAGAAAACTATCAGAAAAAAATTGTCTTTCTTTTGAACATTTGTAAAGTGAGAAGAAAAACTTTAGAAAACAGAAAATAAATTATCCCATTCATACAGCTTTCAAACATGTCTGGAGTAAATAGGGGATTGCATTGTATGAAGCATTCCAGTATGGATTGGAAATAAGAGTAAATAAATAATACCAAAAATACATAAAAAATAATTTTTTTTCAGAATTGATCTATTAATTTGGAATAAATATGCATTACTGAAGTTGTTTTCTAACTTACAAGTGACAAAACAACTGGGGACAGTACTGACTAAAATTAATGTATGAATCTTCTATTTCTTTACTGCATTTTAGAATTTAGTAGATTTCAGTATCAAGCTGAATCTAACACACATTTCTGATAGGATCAATGAAATAATTGACTTGTTGCTAGAATTTTTCTCTACAGTTGCCTTGAATGGGTGACCAAAAATGGAATTTACTCTCTTGGAGTTCTGACTATAAAACTGAAATTTTTGGAAGAAGATAGAAAATGACATTTTTTTCCTTCACTTATATTCTAACATTTCCTAGAAACCTGTTTCTGCATTTACAATCTCAGTGATGTCAGTGTAATAAAAGGAAGAGTTAGATATATAGTATTTTCCACAATATATTTTGACATCATTATATAATTTTTGGCCTGGATCTTTGTTAGCAAAAAAAAAGTTAATTCATTTCACTGATCACAGCATTCATGTTTTGATTATATTCCATTTAACAGGAAGTCATTATCTTGTTACTGATGTAAGATCACTGTGACAGTCAGGTCAAATGAGGATTTTGGAGATCTGAGGTACATAAACTATTGTAAATACTGTTTTTCAGAGATACATATGAATATGTAAACCAAAATTCAATTTTCAAATAACACTAAACATGTATCACTGTATGTCACGTCCATCCAAAAGTGAGTCCATGGTTTAAATAGATTTGCACCTGCTTACCTTGGAATAAATTTTAGCTCAGGACATCAATTACAGTGGACAGAGCTGATGTTCAGCTATGTTAATGATGAAATGAAATGCTGAGAATCACTCCATTTTTTAGCAGAATGAGCCAAGTACTGCTCTTGGTTACATTCCCAGGCCTCGGATAACACGAGTATAATTGAAAGCAGTTTTGGTTCAATATTTCTTGTATTTTAGAAGCTGTGGAGCAATCAAGCAACATGACCTTTTAGTGGTCCACCAAAGAATCAAGTTCTGCTCTGTATGGCATCCAGACTAATCAATATCCTATTACGATCACAGCCTGTTTTTTTTTCTTACAACTGAGACACAATGGGAATTGCTTGGACAAAACATTTCTCCCTGCAACAGCTGAGATTTGGCAGATTCACAAACTATTAGATTGTTAAATCTATGCTTTTCAATAAAATGGCATGGATATTTAGGCTCTATTGTACAATATGGTGCAAACATACCCAAGCTTAACTCATTCAAGAGTTCCTCATTAAGCCAAATCTCCAAATAACATCCACAAAGACTTTCCAAGAGTTTAGAATGCTACGTCAGTCCATATACATAAATAAGTATACAAAAATAACAAGCTCAGATTAACTTGTCAGGTATAGTAGGGGTTTAGCAATCAGACGCATGGGATAAAGTTAATATTGGTACAAGGTCTAATTTTTCTCTTGGACGACAGAAGACAGAATTGACTAAAGGAAATTTGAACCCTACAGGGAGCCAATGACTTTTCGGGATCCAGGATGTCATCTGTTAGTTTCAAGCACAGGGATGACTGATAGCATCCTTGACTTGCAGAAATGTGTGGTAAAATCCTGCCGTTGAAGTCAATGGCATGTCTCCAGCTCTTTTCAGCATGGTCAGACTTCCACTGATGAGATTAGTGCAAAATATGGACATGAGCATACATGCTGACAAGCAAAAAGGACTAGGTCTGTTGCTATTTTTACAGGACATTGTTGGAGGAAGCAAAGCCAGTCTGTCTCCATGTTCCCTAAGTTATTTTTTAAATTAGAAATAAGGAGGAAAAAGCACAAACCCTACTCAAGGTACATTTTCTCTTCATAATAGGGTTAGCCACAGCCCTGTATATTAAAATCATAAATGAGGTAAAGTCAGGTCATAGCTGTCCTTTTAAAATGAACATTTCTGAAGAATAAATTTAGTGAACTTGTAGGTCAGAATAACATAGCAGTTTGACTTGTTTGCATTTGTCTCCCAGTAAGGCTTGTGTTTATGCATATTACCACCTAAAAATATTACACTGGCCATCGTGTCAACAATGGAAAGAAGGATAAAAGCATTGTACCCCTCAAGTGCAGATGTTGTTTTGCAGTGTGATGGGGATGTGGGTGGGAGTCCTTCACTGAGGCATTCCTGTTGCTTCATGGTGCCAGAGGGGGTTGGCCAGAAGGAGGTTCCAGCCTGTGGCAGCTACAACAAAGCCACTGCTGTCATGGGTAAACTGCATCTTCTCTTGGCAAGCGTGTTTCGTGTTTCCCTTGTTACCTATGCTCAGGGTGAGGAAAGAGATGGAAAAATCTGCTGCTCTGTCTGTGGAGATTTCAACTCTCTCCAGAGGCCAGGTTTTGGGAAGGGAATTCGGCATAACTAAAATAATTTAGGATGATACAGCTCTTCAGTGAGTCCATCCCTCTTGGACTTCAGTTTCTCTGCAGTGGTTATAGCAGACCATGAAGAAAAAAGTGCTGGATGCAAAGACTTTTTATTTAAACTTCATACTGAACCATATTTAATGTGTCTTTCCTGGATACTTGTTTGGAAGAAAGAAAGAACCCCTGGAGTTTCTCAAACTCCAATTTGAATTTGGTAATGTGCTGAAGCATCTGTATGAAACCGTATTTTTCTTGTTTATTTATTTTTATACATACACACAAGCAGTCTAGGAAATCTGTAGTATATCACTTTGTATTCTGCATCTACTTGATCACTCTTTGTTATGGTGATGAAAAACTAATGATATTTGACTTTCTTTTTTGAGGGAGGCAAGAGTACTTTTATAAGAGTGACCAGAATTTTTCAAGAATGTTTTAACCCCTCTTGCAGTCAAAACCATGTGTCCCTGAGGCCGTGGCTTGAGACCTTTTAAGCCATGAGTTAATACTGTATGCATCCTTAAAACTGAAATAATAGGAGGTCTATAACTGTTGTGGCATGGACACATTGTTTCTGAGTATCTAAATGAAACTGACCTTTTCCATACTAATGTTCCATTGCTGTTAATAAAAAAAGAACATTTTTTTCAGAGATGGGAGCAGAAAGAAATATTACTATTACTTTAGTAAGATCTATGTATTCTAGCTGCAATGAAATGAGAAAGGTCAAATTTTCTCTCTCATCTTTTTTTTTCTTTGTATTCTCTTACTTCTCACCCATCTTTGTTGTACTAATGAAATTAAGATATCCTTCATGATATAACTGTGAGCTAGGGGGATCTAAATTACCTTCATCTGGCATCATTCCAGTATACTATAAATGAAGTAATTGTCCTTGACTATAAAATTTGCATTTTCAAGACTTAATTGCTATCATTACATCTTTTTGTAATTCTATTAATTTAACTGAATGGAGCATTTGGTTTTATGGTAAAAATTTGCATTAAAGCATTGTACATCTAAATAGAATTTTAATATTTGCGTCAAAACCTCAGTACAGTTGTCCCACAGGACCTAAATAATTTTGCGAGAAGAGAATAGGAAGCAGTTGCACTTTAGGTCAACAAACAGGTTTTCTTTTGGTGAATATTAATAGAACTTGCTGTAACAGGCTTCGTGTGCTGAAAATCGCTCCTGCCTGAGCTCCGTGAAAGTGTTATTAATCTATGAATTCCATACCATAATTCTTAACAGAAAATGTATTTGCCCAGATACAGAGTAGGTAGGATGTATGTTTGTTCTGTCAGAGAAGCCAGTGAGCTCTGTTTTACCAAGGAATCACTCCTTCCCCCTTTGAGCCCTTCTACCCGTGTTAGATTATATGTTTTACTACTGGTTGAGGAAGTACTGAATATGCAAGCAGCACTTTCTCTACAGTCATGTGTGCATGTAGTCATCTAGCCAGGACCCACCCTGCCACGAAATTAATTAAGTGGTCAGGATATGAGTATCTATTGGGAAAATATTTGTCTTTGCAGTGGACCTTCTTCGGCCATTACATAGTTAATACTGCATAACCATTTAGACCTCCTTTTTTATTTTTCTTCCTTTCTTCACTCTTTTCTGACAACACAAGGTACTTTGCTCATATAAAGACAGCGGAAAAATGGTTAAAGCAGTGTGATGAATCTGAACTGGCTGAGCACGTTGCAATTGTGATGATGCCATGTGCACATGGGGCCCAGTGGTAAGGTAAGACTGTTACTGAGTGTACATAATTTGAAACCGAGTCCATTTTTTTGCAGTGAATTTATGTGGTAGTCAGTGGACTGTGACCTCACATCCGGTCTTTGGAGGTATTTAGGCCACTAGATCCCTTGGGAATTAGATATCTTGTGTGTCCCTCTCTGGAAACATACAGGCAGTCCCACTCAGGCACGTCAGGTACCCACTGACACATGTATGAGTAGAGAGTGTTTCATGTTGGTCAGAAAAGTCTATGCTATTTTCCATTTTGTGTTAATAGATATCATCAAGTTGTATAACATATTATTTATGGAAGTAATCAATCCGGCTTTGATTTATATTGAATATGCATGTTTTTCTTTCAAAACCATTTTTTTTGCAACATCTAAGTAATATTTCACAAGAGATAGAGTCTGCTAGTGACAGAAATCTCATTAACTACTCTTAATATATGTTGTGTTTACTGGACTTCATAATCATTGTGTAATTAAGCTTCACAACTGGCTTGTGAAGCAGAAAAGATGAAAGATGTCTCCATTAAAGAGATTTATGGGATGGTGAAATTAAAGACAAATTTCTGAAAGTATATAGGTACCCCTTTTTATTGGTTTCAGTGCCTAAATACCTCAGAGGGCCCTATGCTCTTGCAAAACTGCGTAGTAAGGCTCTGGTGCCAGGTCAGGCCCAAATCTGGGAGCACAGGGTGAAGGCTCTATATGAGATCATGACTTTTGGCCAAGTGCCACAGTCCTTGCCTTCTGGGAATCACACTTACTCACTGTGGGGACTGTGTGATGATTCAGGGTAGGCTGGAAATGTAATATAAAAGTGATAAGAGCAGGTAACCTGTTTCTTCTATAACCATCTACATATGCAATATTTCTGTAGGGGTCTTGGTCTTTATTAGAAAAACTTCAACATCACAGATAGGGGGTAAAGGCTTGATAAGAGTTATAGCTCAGCCTTAAAAACATCAGCTCTACTATGCCACTGGAGTCTGCTGTGTTGTTCTAGGCATGTGCACAGAGTAAGAAGACTCACAGTGGATCTGCTCTACACAAAGACTGCATTTTTTCCACTTCAGGGAGGACCCTGTGTATGTTCTTTCTTAACGGGTAAATTTCATTTGATGTGAACATTATGCTAAGGCTGAATTTCTAGGCAGATTGTATGACAGTGCATCAGAAGAAAGAAAAAAAACCCACTCTACCACCAACAAAAAAAGCCCAAATCCAAAACAAAACACATATTCTTTTGAAAAATCCAGGTCTAGCTGTTAGTGTCAATTATTTCAAACACCTACTGAGTTTTCTGGCGCATCTATCTCATTGAATCTTGGAAGTGATTTTATGTACTTTAAACATTTGATCACATAATCAGCTTCTGCATAGCTTCAGCAAAGGATCCTGAGCATTGTCCTGGCAGATAGTCAAGTCAAACCTGACACAGAAACAAACATAAGGGAACAATTGTTGTCAAAACACATTGCATCACTTTGCATGCTAAAGCATTTGCTCTGGTAATCCACCATGCTGACGTGTCCCTCTGCTGATGCCATCTGAGCAGGGACTGCATCCTTAAAGTTGACATGTGCATCACATTATAGCAGTGATTTTGTTATATATCATTGGCATAATGGATATTCAGAAGAGATTCATAATCTTGAAAGGTGGCTTGAATCCACAGTTCCCATCCATGTTCTGGTGACTCAGAGCATTTTGGAAACTCATTTTATAATATCTCATGCTGGCTTGGGCAAAGACAAAGTAAACAGTCGCCTAGGGCAGCAGACTTGGGAGAGATGCGGTCCAGGTCTCATTTCCTACCCACTCTCTGCTAACCATGACAGGAGTACAATCCTTTAACCTGCTTCTCCACTGTCCCTCCCACTCCCCTTTCCAGTTTAATTCTTATGGAAATCTGAAGACATCTTTTTACCTCCTCCCCGTCTCTTTTTCTTATTCACTTTCCCTCTAAAACTCTTGCTGATTTCTCCTAGCTTTTCTCCTCCAGGGAGATTTCGCTGCTTGCTACTTGTGCTGTTCCAGGATTGTGCGATGATTCCCTGTCTCCTCCCATCATTGCATTTCTTTCTGCAAACATCTATTTATTGCTCATTATTTCCAACCTTTGCTGAATAGCCTCAGCCATCCTTGGGTTTTTGGTAGCATGAGTTATGTGAGCAATACAATCCTGTGATAAAGTATACCAGATAATTTGTCTGCTGATAGGCATTGTTTCAAAAGAGTTTTTTCATACTGGGGAAAAATCCAGACAGATGTAGAAAACTTTGTTATATTGCTTATGACTCATGAGATTAAATGAGACAAAAGTAAGATGGTGTCAGCATGTCACTGAATCCCTGGAGAGGTGTGGCTTGCTCTGTTGGTAATGCTATTCATGGAACATAAAATTAGATTGCAGAATTCATTGTCATGGGATGCTATAGAAGCCAAAAGGCATAATTGGCTTCAAAAGGGAATTAGGCAAATTGTTCTATCAACGACCGTCAAATGCAGTTATCTAGATGTAGCATCATGCTCAGAAAACTCCTAAAACAGTGGTTGCTGGAAGATATTTGGCTATAGTAGTGCTAGGATCACCCTCTTCATGGACTGAGAGTTGCTGTTCTGTGTTAAGGCTGAACTTTCAGTCTCTGTCAGTAGTACATGCCTTGTGTTTAAGGTGAATTGCTGTGGACTTAGTCATCTGAAAGTTAACGTCATTTGAAAGTGAAGTTAAAGGAAGCCTATTCCAAGTGGCAGTTACTCCTGTCTATGTTGAAAACACTTTAGGATGAGATGAATTACCCAGATTAGGTGTCCTGTACTTATGACTTGTACTTTTTTCCATTGAGCTTGATGGCTTTTTCTGTAAAAATGAGTGGAGTTCAGAAAGGAGTTTGTTTTTCCAAGTGAGAAAGCAAGACCTCAGATAGTCTGTGTGGGTGTTGTTTGTATCTGAACTGTGTCCTTCCACACAGATATGTTTTTCCCCCATGCCAAAGGTTTGGATTGCCTTAACTTGCTCAACCTGGCCAATTCCATCTCCTTCTGGCACACATAACGTACACTCATTCCCTCAGACTACACTGAAAGAAGCTGCAGGGTTGTACCAGTTTTCTACAATGACAAAACAGCACCCTTTCTTGGAGAGTAGTGCAAGTTTCTGAAATGAGTAGACTGGCAATTTGACAAACTATGACAGAAGTCTCTAGAAGGCTTCTTGCACATTGGTGCATGCACAAATACCATACATAAGATAGCAGCAGATCCTTCACTCATTTGATTTGTTATTTTTGCCTAAGGAAGTAGAGCTTACACATGTAGGCATATATTTGTTTGGGGTTTTGCCGGACTCATTGTCTCATATCCCTACTGGCAGTGGTTGTTATCAAGACAATTTAGTGAAGGGAAGCAACGAACTGTGAGTAATTTGCTAAATGTGAGGCCAAACATGATGTCTTAGCCTACTGCTCTCAAAATCTTAATTAGTGCAATACTTCCACTAAGTGTTGGGATCTCTTCAGGAGTCAAAATGGTTGTGGTGGTGGCACCTTGGCAGAAGTTTTAGAAAAGATGGGGGAAAGTTTCCAAGGTGACAAATAATACACTAACAGTTGGCAATGACCAATGGCTCTATGTTCTTTTAATGCTTTTCAGGTAGATTCCAAGGAGGCTAAGCAAGCAAAACTGAGGATAAAATTGTGGCCTGGTGTTACTGGAGCTAATAGTAGCTTCACAGTGACTTCTGAGTACAAGGAGGATTTGGGACCAAACATGCCATTGGGGTTCTAGCAGGACCTTTGCTTGTGGCTCAGGGAGATTCAACTGGGGTTCAAGTAGGCAGGGCTGCAGGGAACAAAAGTGGTACAAGGAAGCATTAGCTATTTTTGATATCCAGAAGCTATGCTTGCCATTTTGGAATTAGGTGAGTAGCAGGACCTTAAGGCTCAGGCAGCATCATTTAACTTTTTTCTGTTCAACCTGAGGCTTCAGTGGGATTAGTATCTCAGATTCTTCTTTCTTATCCTTGTTCTCTATTCAATCAACTAGAAATTGGACTCCATATCTTTTCTTCCTTTAAGAAATAAGTATCTGTAGATACATATCTTCAAAATAAACCTCCAAATATTTGGAGGCTTATCTTTTATTTATTGTATATATATGTCTATCTTTTCTCTGTTACTTTCTAATCTCTTAAAAATTTTTCTTTTAGTGATAGGATTCATAATTCTGCAGGTAATGAATTGGACTTTGACAGACACTCAGTAAAGAGCCTCTGGATGTAAAAATGAAACTGCTGGTGTGAAAAAATTATCTACACTAACCACTGGAAGCACACTGCAAAAATCCAGGTTGCTGAGCAATGTCTATGTCGTATAGTAAGGACACAGTCAAGTACAACAAACCCTGTGGTCCACTTGCCTTCACTCCTTGCTGGAGCCTGTCAACTGCTGTAGCTGAGACAGATCAATTACACTACATATTGCTGAGATCGTGTGTTCTGATGACAGACAGGCTTGTATCCTACTCACTTTCATCCATCAGCCACGTTAGCAACTTCAAAGGTATTAAAGAGTGAGCAAGCCTGACATTCTCAGCCCCAAATGACCTTGAGGAAATTTTATTTTTTTTTTTAATCTGTGTTTGTGTGTGGCAGGTGAGTCTATACGGGCACTATTCGTAAAGCTGGGTTGTTTTGAGTGCTATGCAAGAGTTGATATGTAGTCAACACTACAGTTGGCTCCACAAAAAGACATTCTGAATGAGGAAGTAGAATTTTTGAGAAGGTATTTGTAGATGCAGACTTTTCAGTCCTTGATATTGATCTGTAGAGTTTGGCTTCTCATGAGTAAATTTAAGATTTGTGGAAATGGTTAGGCTCAAACAGCATGAATGCATCCGTTATTTATTTTCTTTTTAGCTGCTTGATCTGAAATTGTTTCTCAACAAAAAAATTTATATTAAATGTATTTTTCTTATTCTCTCCTCATACCATTCTGGTATAACAGCTAAGGCAGAAAATTTGCACCCTTTTTGAAGTATTTAATGTTGTTACTTTAGAAAAAAAAATTACTTGACTTCTGGAAAAGTCTGTAAGTTTTCAAATTGCAGAATCACCAAACAATTATTTGTCTATCCATTTATTACTTAACCCCATTTCCTGAAGTTTTCGTCCTATGTATGTTGGGGTTCTTTTCCATCTCTCACAGTGCTTTGTTTATTATTCTTACAGCTTAAATCTTTCCTCTTTCTTAGCCATTGGTTTGTCAGTTATGATCAAGTGTCAACATGAAAGCAAACATAAGCATCAATTATAAAAAAATTACATAGTCTGTTTACATATTCATTTGCAGAAAGGATTTTTCTCTCAATGCATACCGGATGTGAACTGTAACTAGACATGTGAGTTGTCTTCATACTTATTCTCACATCTGAAATCTGTCAGGTAGGTTTGGTAATCCTGCCAAGCATGGATTTCTTCCAGTATATGAGCAATACTTTTAAGTCTTTTAATAGTGGAGGTTATTCAAATATATTTTGAGTACCATCTTTTCCATAGGAAAAATTTTTTAGTTTCCTCCATAGGAAGACTGTTACATGCTCCTCTACTTTAAATTAATTTGCTTTTTTTACCTCCCCCTCCATCACTTTATTTTTTCCTGAACAAAATTGTAGGCATTATGCAAAATTAAGGTTAAAAAAAAAATAAAGGCTGGAGCATCACACTGAAGAAGGTCACTTTTAATTTTGCTACCATGAAACAAAATCTTTATTATGGGGAAAAAGTAATCAAACCTTTGACATTTTAAAATTTCTTTTTAACTTAACAGTTAAGGGAATTTTTTTTTTTGCAATTCATCATTTTTTCTGTGTATAATCAGATTTTATTTTTCAGTATAATCGCAATGAATTATAGACAAGTGTATTCTCTCTAATAGAAGAAGAAACAGTAAGTGGGGTAAACAGGCATTTCTTCAGTTTTTTTAAGTCACTATAAATTTCAATTTGTCTGCCCCACTAATTTGTCGGGCGTATGCTGCAGACGCCTTTGTCACAAAGCATTCTTAACCCTCTCTAGAAAAGCAAAGTTTCCTTCATGTTAAAATGTGCCAGCCCCTTTGACGCCTATTGGGTCTGCCCAACATAGGTTGGTCTGCCCAGATGAGAGAAAAATCAAACAAAAGCGCATTTACAGGTACCCATGGGTTGTCCATCTTCTCCTTGGCCTCTGAGACACTGAGACAATCTTAGCTGCTTAAGTAGGTCTCTGAGTTCACAAGATGACTTTGGAAAGTTCTTTGTGGCTGTTTCAGCATAAAAACGTGGATCTGATGGCAGGAATGCGACCTTAAACTGGTTTGGGCAATGATGCTGTTATTCTTTCACTCAGTGAATGGTGGTTGAAATCATAAATGAATGCTTTCCACATAGATGGTAGAGAGAACAGCCGCTGCCTTGAGAAAAAAATCAAAATATTTCGCTTCCAAAATATCTTTATAAATCCCTATAAATGTATTTTTCATTTTGTGTCCCTGGGAATAGTTAAGCCCAAGCAGAGTTAGGAGTAGAGTTGCTGAAATATTGCAGTGAGAGCTGTCATCAACCCCTTCTTAGTGTTTGGGTCACTTTGACACCTGCAGTCTTGAGATTCTGAAGCTTGCAAATTCAGCTCAGTCCAAATGCAGTCTGAGCTACTCCTTCAGAGATTTGCACCTCTGACAGGGAGTTCTGTTGAGGCTGGCAGCAAGCCTGCTAATTTTTACCAGTTGTGGCAGATTGTTTCAATGTTTTTACCCTTAGTCTAAAGATGGTATGTTCGAACGCCTGGATTTTCATGTTCAAAGCCACTGAAACTTTCCTCACTAGTAAAATCATGTATTTGCTCTTTTGCTTAAATGCTTCCAGGTTGCCTGAACACACAATTGCACTGCAGCTCTGTTTAGATTCCTAATTTCCTTCTGTCTGAAAGCCGTTGAGATATCCAGCCATGCTTTTCCCTGGCCCTGAAATATCTAGAACACTTGCTGTCATCAGTGGGCTGCACATGGAGCTGGGCTCCATTTCTTATTTTGTTGTTGGTGCAGAAACTCCCAGGTGTGGACAAACATGACAGCAGAATGATGGCAATCCCTGGCTGGCCAGTGGCCCCTCAGGATACTGTTACTATCCAGAAAAATACAAAGCAGCCTGTAAGAACTCCTATCTCTTTTGGGTATGAAGGCAGAAGAAAGGGAACACATGACTTTCTTCTACAACTTACTGCCCTGTAAAAGGATTTTAAAGAATCTTTAGGGAAAAAATTTAGGCCTCAGATGCACACATGTGGATCTCATTGATTTCATAGGAGGTTATGCAAGTGTGTACATTAACAGACAAAATATTCCTTTTGATCTTTAAGAGCAATTAATATAACACATGGAATTGCACTACTGTGTAATAAGGTATTTTTTGCTATTTCATTAAAAGTGCTCCTCAAGCTCAAATACAAAACAATGTAGCATCGCAGGACATGGTCTTTTAATGGTATATCTTCACCAATGCTTATCACCTTTGGTGCTGTTTGTAAATGTGTTTGGTTGTTATGCTTTGAACTTCAGTAAAACATTTGTACTTAATAAATAACAAGACCAAGCACTTTCCTATCCTCACATGTGTCCATGCTTGAGAACGGCACTGTAATTGGAAGAGATGGAGAAACAGTTGTCCTGACTATCTGCAGGGACTTCCCTGTGACCAGGTCTTTTCTGCTGCCATACAAGACACAACTGTGATGGCTAAGCACTTATTCCATAAGCCTGCAAGCACAGAGCATTTTAGCACATGCTTACACTTATGAGCATGTGGGTTGCCAAGTACTCCTTGTAGTTAATACCTTGAAGAGTGTGATGGTTTAAAAACCTCTACTGACATAGACTTTACAGGAGTGTGCAAGACTGACAGCTTGAAGGTGGCTCCCCAGGGTCTATCTACACCTTGAACTCCTGTAGCTGCATCTATCTATCTGTGAGTGGCTGGTAATGAAATGCAATGAACCTGAATTGAGGGTGTCTTTGCTTTCTTTTTGCCTACCTGAAATTCCCGGTGTGTTAAACTGACAGATGTATTCACTGTGAAATTGGAAGCAGTTTCTGACTAGAAAGGTTCCCACAAATAGATTAACAAGTCCAGGAGTGAGCAAGTGGAATTGAACAGTCTGTCTGCAACAGGTTCTTGGGTGGAACAGCAAGTGCTTCTTCACCAGAGAAACAACACAATGTGCCTTTTGAAGAAGAAACTAACATAATGTCTTTTCAGGTCTCTATTGATCTGTCAAATTGCAAATAAAAGGGAGATAAACTGTAGGAGTCACTTTGTCAAGGAAACAGTCTTGTGTGAATAGAAGGATGGTTGTTTCATCTCAGAACAAGAATTTACATGTTTCCTTACGAAGTGAGCTGTGGTTTTGTTCCCTGCTCCCCAGTCTGTCGGTTACACAAGAGACTTTTCTCCTGAAAGGTTTCCATAAGTCTTCCCAGCCATAAGACTGGTTTTGTTCCTGCTTTTGTACTTGAGCATCTCTATCTTTTTGACTGAAGTGCTCTGTATGTATTCACCTTCAGGCAGAAACTGAATCTAGAACCTTTCCAACTGATGCTCTAGCTAAGATTTTATGAAGTTGTGAACAATGGAGAGGAGGATAATAACAGCCCTGTTATGATAATGCATGCAGCCCTAGCCATAAGTGGCACTTGTATTTTAGCAATAATAAATAAGTGTCTTTGGCAGTATTTGTATGGTGCTGATTCTCTAAATCCAGTGGACTGAATATTTTTTACTATTAAGCTTCATAGATTACAGCCGTAGTCATAGTATTCTATGAAAAGCCATTTAGCTCAATCAGTTTTGATTGTAGTTTTATTGCTTAGTTGATTGTATCAGATGCTATTTATTCTATCCAGATCCACATCTATAAACATTTAATATTATTTTTGGTGACTCTAATTTGATGGGGAAAATGAATTTTTGGCCCCCTCCCCACCTCTTCAAACAGTACTGCCTGTAAAATTTTGCTGAAAAATTAAAGCTGTAAAGAGCTTGGGAAAAAAACCCACAACAACAAACAAACCAGAAAACCCACAAAAAACCAGAAGTCCAAAACAAACAAAAAACCACACCCCAAAAAAACACCACAAACACCAAAACTCTGTTTTTTCATGCCTTCTTAGACTATTAGAAAATACTTATTTTGCAGAAGATTGCTACTGATGTTGAAGTGAGGAACAGAGTACTATTGCTAATAGAAAAGTATATTGACATAGCTGGAGATCAGGTACTCCCTAGCACCCATCCACTGTCCTCTTTGTAGTAGGGAGATATGCCTACAGTGCTTTGGAGATGAGAGCAGCTGAAGCTAAAACACTCTCCATATAATGCTGTATTACAATGAACCTTTTCAGTGTGTTAATGCAGTAAAATCCCTGTTATCTGAATTCTATATTCTTCAATTACAGTAACTTGTGATTCAGATAAATGGGAATCACCAAGATATAAACTTGCAGAGTTTATTAACTCACTGGATATTAATATCTTCCTAGTATTATTTATATAATCTGCAGCATGATCTGGCACATAAGCACAGCAGGTTTAGTTTAGTTTATTTTACAAATTCAGTGCAAATTGCCTCTTGCACCAAAAAATGCATTCAAGTTAGACCTCAGGGTATAAATCTGAATTTATGTTAACCAGACTTCCTATGTTCAAGTTTGTAAGTATATCCTAACAGATTCATCAGAAAGAAGGATAGTACAGAAATGCAAAAAAAAATATTATCTGTATTGCAGCACCCATACAAGTGGAGATAGGATCTACTTTCATTCTTTTCCAGCTGCAGGAAGATTCTAGGTAGTATTTTGGATTACTTCTTTCTTCTGTTTATATTAGCAGAATGGAGTAGAGAAAGTCTTGGGGCAACTGATGCCCTATGGTGAATCGATTTAAGTAGGTACAGATACATTATTTGTGAATTTTGTTCCTGGCACTACAAGCAAAAGAGGATGCTGAAGGTAGCTTTTCTAAGCATCAAAAGTGAAGATAAAGTTTATTGTTCTGTGGGATGGCTTAGTTGGATGTAGAGCTGCTCCTTAAAATTAGGCCAGCCTAATTAAATATGGGTGTACATTAAACACTTCAATTCTACAGCTTCCACCCGTCTTTATGTGAGGCATTTGGTTGGTGCTGAATGCTTGTTTAATTTTTGGGTTTAACTTGTGCACGCAGCTGAAGTTTATCTAAGCTTATTTCCTTCTTAAGGAAAAAGTGCATACTGGAGTCCAGAATGCCTCACCCTCTTTTTGGTGCTGTGCTACCTCCTTGCTGACTGTCAGGGGTGGGAAGGGCCATAGGTATTGCCCCCCTTTAGAATAGGTGAATCAAGTATGTCTGTTTTTAGGTGGGAAAAAAAGCGTCATCCAATCCTGGTATTTATTTTGATGCTCAAAGATGACATAAAAGCGGCATGCCAGGGAGGAATGTCCATTGAGAAGGAAGAAAACAGCCCTGCACTCCTCTGTGATTGGGACTGACTGTGTTGTTGCTGGGTGGATGCTGCGTGATGCTGTTGCTGCTCCTGCTCCAGCACTGTGATGTTTCTGTTCCAGATTGTGCTGACTCACATTCAAGAAAAAACGATACATAGGCACAATGCACTGTAACTTTTTTCCTTTCCCCCAGTAACCTCGGTAAGTGTTTGATTTCTTTTTCCTCTCTTTGGCTAGTGTGGTGCTAATGTATCTTTACAGTTAGAATTAATAGGAGGGGGAAAGGCAACCTTGTAAACAAACTGGTAGCAGACAGATTAATCAAGGAGAGGGCATTTAAATGCAACCTGCTGTTTGTGGTACATCCACCTCTCTCTAAAGCTGATCAATCCTGATAACTCGTCCGTCTCTACAAACTACACTTCTTAAATGGGAGAAGTGCTTACAATGCCCATTTACAACTGTATTCTGTTTAATTAGTCAGCACAGCCGGTGCTGCAGGGATAGATCACTTGCCTTTAAAGATTTGAGAATGTTAATAGTACAGTATATCATTTTAATTATTATTGGATTAATGTTGTGTCTCAAAGAACATCTAATGCAAATCACAAGAAATGGCCTGAAGTGACCCAAGGGTTGTGCTTTATTAGAAAAGTAATAGGTCCATTGCTTAAATATAAAGAGAGGTTCTTTCTTCAAATGTCACTGCACTGGGCTTCTTCGTGTGTGTGTATGTAGAAATTAAATCCTTTTGCTTCCACCTTTGTCCACAGAAAGTTTCTGTAGCTCATGCACTAAATGGCTGAGACAGTAGCTGTAATACCAACAGATGAAGAGGAGATCCAAAATAATGGTGATGATGAAGATCGATTTCCGAATCATGATACTGTTACGGTGTCCCTTGGTTGCTCTACCAGCCCTTCGTTAACCAGCCTTAATGAAGACAGGGGAAGCTCAACGGTGCCAGAAAGATTGTCTGTCCTCTCCAGCAAGGCCATGGCCCAGGTAAAAGCCCTGACTGGCCCAGAGGTGGTTAGTGGTGGCCAGGCCCAGAGGACAGCCTCTGGGTTGGCTGAGCATCATCTGGCAGCTGTAAATGTATCATTAGGTGGCTTGTTGTACCCTGTGGTAGTTGGTAACCTGCAGCCTGTGGACATTGCCTCCCTGTGCTCCAAAAGCTCAAGTTCAGAAGTGCTGCAGGTCCCAGGGGTGCTCTGTGAGGCTGGCAAACCCCCACAGGCTGGGACGGACCAAAAGGACTGCTACACACAGCAGGCAGGGAGTGGCACCAATGGCAATACTGCCTCTTGTAGTCTGGGCCATGTGATTTGGATGAAGACCACAACAGTAATGGAGACCTTAGAAAATAAGAAACAAGAGGAAAAGGAGAAGTACCGCCTCCAGCTAGCTATGTACCGACGGCTTCTGTTGTTGCGCTCCATCAGGAGTTTGCATAGGCAGCTGGAGCAACAGCAGGCCAGGTTGCAGGAATGCTATGGCATGGTAATAAATACCAAGAAAGAAGTGTTGAAACACATTTGCTCAGCCTCGCCCTCACCTTCGCCGTAATCATGTTGCTGCACGCAAAAATGAGCTTTGCAATGCCACCGGAGCCGCCAGCGAGCTTGCATGCTACAGGGGCGGTGTCCTCATACCCAAGGGTATGTGCCCATGTGCGCTCAGAGTAGAGAGGAAACAGCAATAACAGCAGAGCAAGAAGAGATGAGAGAAGGTAAAGTGTGGGCCCCTGAATTTATCTGGAGGAAACCAGAGCAAGATTGAACTTGCGCAAGAAGTTGACTCCTGATGCACACTCAAAACCTCAAGCTGATATAGAATTTTTTTGGCATATAGGTTTGTAAAAAGAAAAAAAATCATCACAAAACTGGGAACCTAGTCTGAAACCTGATCCATAAAGGTGGTCAGATGCAGGGTTGCTGCGTGCTGAATATGTGGTATGATGCATCTCCCTTCTACTTTCAGTGTTAACAAAATTTGAACAGAATTAGGGTTTGTTTTCCTGCAAGAATACCTGAATCTAGAAAACCAGGATATTTGGCTTTCTAGATTCAGGTATCCTTGCAGGAAACTCAGACTTGATCTATCTACCTAGCTGCCTGTTTTTCACAAAACTGCTAAGGCCACTGTACATTTGCAACCTCTACTTTCCTTTAAAATTTATTCAAACTGATCAGAAATTATCGTGGGAGGGTAGGACAGTCATACGCACAGGGAAACAGTACAACTGTCTAAGCCAGTATTCCTCAGGAGAGCAAGGTAAAAACAAAGGCCTTGTAATCTGACGTGGCATTGGAAACCCAGGCTGGCAGCACCAGGGGAATGTTTGAGGTCTGCACAATTATTAATCTACTGCTAACTCCCAGTAGCACTAGCATCTGCAAATCAAGCATATTTTGTGCCTTACTGCTGTCATTTAATGGAAGTTGGTGACAATTAGCACTTTCTATCCAGGTGTATTAGACATGTGGAAAACCCTGTAGCACTGTTTCTCCAATTGCAAAGTTAGGATGCCTGCAGGGAATTTGATGTCAGTATGCAACAAACACACAGGGAAAATGAAAGCAAAAATATGCAACTTTTTTTATGCATTTAAAAGGCAATATGAGTCCCTATTATTGAACAGCAAATTGAATAGTTTTAAGATCTGAAGCAAAATATGATTCAAGAAGAAAAGGTACAAAAAAATTTCTTTTACTAGGATTTAACGTGGTATAGAAAAATCTCATTCTTCAGATGTTTATTTATGATCATGCCACCTTTTCTTTTGCAGGTGTTTTTCTCTTTTAATAACTGTTTAAGTAGATGAACAATCAAAGAGTTTTTTGGTGGGTTTGGGGTATTTTTCTGCATTAAAAGACAAGTCTGTTATTAATACTCCTATCTTTCTAGAATTTCACATATATTCTAGAATATATGTGCTATATATAGGAAACTTTTTATTCTCACCTTTTTTTTTGGTGCATATGGGAAAGGGGTGTCGGTCTGTGCATGCACACACACCTCCCTGTATTCAAGAGGTTATGAAAGGCTGGTGCTTCTTTTTTTTCTGTAGCAGAAGAAGGAATAATGTCTCAAAATAATCTCTGCTGTCTATGAGGAGTTTGGTTGATTAGATTCACATACACACATCTGTGAGCAAGGTATTGAAGTAATTCAACAAATGAAGTGCAGCACAACATTGTCATTATTCCGTCTTTGTATTTCTGCGCACCCAAAATTATGGAAGCCCCCTGGGTATGCACAACCTTAGATAGGTTCATTCATCTCCTTGGGCCCTTATGTAGCTTCTCACGCAGCATGAACTAGTAACTTTGAATGCAGAATTACCATAGAAACATCCTTGGCATCAAGGAGATATTTGAAGGAGCATCCTCTCTGCCTCATTTGGGGAATTCAGGTTGCCAGAGGCCTTTAGTGGGCTACAGAAGAGAGCTGGGGGTTGCATGTGACTGAGAAACATTACTCCTGAGCTCTGACCCCATCTAGCTCTCTGCTCAGCCTTGGGAAAGCTGTTCTCTCTCAGCAGTGCAGGTTTCCCAAAGAGTGCTTAAATACCAAACTCATCTCAGAGGTAACCTGTTCTTTCTCAACGTGCCTCTCAAAAAAGAACGTTAGCCAACAGGGCTATGTAAAAATTCTTTTATTTCCACACTTATCCCACCCCCCCACTATTTCGTGAGCTGCAAAAGCCTTTCTGCCATTGGTTAAGAGTGAGTGTTATGTGAACCAAACGCAAGCAAACCACTATTACGTCATCTCTCCTGGGGAAAGAAGTGTTGGAGAAGGATCATAACTCAAAAATATTACTGCATTTTGAAACAAAATATCAAATTGTTTCCATTAGGAAGACAGTTAAAATGAATATTGTTGTTAATGTTGGTCAACTTCTTTTGGACTGAAAAAAATTATCTTCTAAATTACATTCAGGTTGATTAATACTATCATGTAACTTTCCACTGAAAAAAATAGATGAACAAAAATATATTAAAAAAACCCAACAAACAAAACTACAAAAACCTCTGATAAGACAAAGTAACTGCTTTGCCTCAGTAGCTGCTGAAGTACAGTATTGTCCTGCATTTGTTTCAAAATGCCCTACATTACTGCTTAGAGCTACCTAGAGTGTCATTTGCATTTAAGAGTAGCTAGAATAACATTAAAGAATACTTCTCACATAATACCCACTGCAGCAACAGTTAGTCTGTCAACCTGTCCAATTGTAAATTCTTTGTGGCAGAACTGTGACAATCTTTGTTTTGTACATTTCATAAAATTTCTTGATCCTAACTAGGATCAGTAGATGCTTCAGCATTATGAATATTAAATACTGAAAGATTTGTGCATGAGCATTGCTGTCTGATAGCTGGCAGGAAAATGAAGCCAAGACTTATTCTGTGCATGCTCATTCTTTCCATCTAGTACATTTATGGATACATGCAAAATAAATGTTAACTGAGGAAATAACATCAGTCTTTGAAACAATTTGATGTTTAGCTTGTGCTTCTGGTGTGGCTACTAATAAGTGAAGTTGGACAAACCAATTAAACACAATATGATTTTAAAAATGAGTTTGTTTTAGAAACTTGAAAAATGTGGCTTCACAGCTATGTCTTTTTCCTTAGATATTTTTGTATGTTTTGGAAGTTGAAGGCCAGTGAGAAAGTGACAGAATGCCATGGGTAACTCGTGGAGGTGGTTTCAGGCACACCGGGCTGAGCAACAGTCTTAGATTTAATGAAAGTCTGTCCTTCCAAATTGTTCAAACTTCTTATGTGTTTAAGAGGTTTGGTAGTTTGGATGAGGTTCAACTAAATTTCTCAAAATTTGTATATTTATCTAAACTCAACTCACATAGGTCTCACAGGTCTTGGGTACTGGTGACAAAATAAGTAGTTTTGGGAGTGCCTTTCTCCCTGTTATCTTTCTGTCTTCCAGAGCCTGTCAAAATAATGATGTCCATGAGAAATCTTTTCTGCAATTTGACAGTTATGCTACCTATTTTTACAGCAAGCTTGAAGTTAAATGATGCTGCCTGAGCCTTGAAGTCTTGCTGCTCACCTAATTCTCAAATGGAAGAAAATAATAATGGGTTTACTATGAAAGAGTGGGATATTTAAAACTGCTGCACTGGAGACTCTTCAGAACTGTGGTTTTGCTGTTTTTGTTGTTGACAGTTACGAGTCAGACAAGATCAACGGCCCACCTTAAAATGTTTAATTATTACCTCTTGTGATGGAGCTGTGCAAGGGATTAGTTCAGTTCCTCCTTCCTGAGATTTTTTTATGTGTCTATCACATTCCCTTATTAGGACAGTGAAGATTGTACCAATTTATAGTAAATTTATGATATTGTGGTAAACTTATGAGCCATGCAATATTAAATGCGGATCACCCTGCATTGTTCTTCAAACATTGCAAATTATGGACTCTGGGCATAAGCATACAAAAGATAAATTTAAAGATGATGTTGTTTAAATCACCCCTGGATCAAGTAAAAACCCTTTAGAGGTTTGGAAAACCCTTTAGAGTCCTTGTTACAGTTTATTTCTATAAATGTTGTAAATCTAGAATATAAATGCATTGGAGAGCACCTTTTGTTTATGACTGTTGAAAGAAGTGCAGTAATGCAAAGGTGGGCTTGGGATATGCTTGAATGGGACCCTGCTCCAAATGCAATGAGTAAGGAGTAAATGTTCCTTATTCTTAAAGCTCACAGATTTGGATGAGCATGATTGCCAAAAACCTGGAGGATGATTGGATAATGGGAGTGACTGGAACTACAGGAAAAGATGTCACAGAGTTTGATTTTTAGTGCAGCATGGAGAATTACACACTGCACAGGTTTTTTCTTCAGTTAAAGATGACCTTTTCTTTTTCTCGCTCCTGAAAAAAGTCTTTTGGATCATTAGGTTAGATGGTGCTAAAAGTTGTTTGTGTAGCTGCAGTACATAGGAGTTGACACCTATCTCTGAAGTTGAGTGACATTAGTTATTGTTGCCAAAATTCACACATACAACTTACTCCTAGACCTGGTTTCTATCTAAATTGTAACATACTGAAGTTGAGTGTCCTGCTGACTTTCAGTGACACTTGAATCCAGGCCAAGAGTTTGAGGTGGTATGCCTTGTTCAAGTCCCTTCTCAATTTTGATTAATTTCTATCTCCTGGTGTCTTCAAACAATGCCTCGTGTGGTACTATCTTTGTCTTTCTGGCAAAATGTTTGGAAGACTTGGGAGAAGAGGAAAAAGACCTTGTGCTATTGAAGAAAGGGGAGGTAGGTTTGTTTTTTTTTAATTTAGTGAAAACTTAAAGCAGGGGAGGCTGTCCTGTGAAAACACTTTTGGAGGTTTCACTTAAATGTCTTGAAAATAACATTTCCTACAGCTGCAAGTAAGTTTCCTTAATTGTATTGATCATCTTTTCACACAATTTTAGCCAAGTCCACAAAACAAACAAAAAAGTTGCCTCCATCTCTGACAAATCAAGTCTCTAAGTCCCCAGCCCAAAGTGACTTCTGTGTGCATGAGTGGCAAGGCATTCTTGAGAATCTCAATAAAAGTTACATTTTCCCTTTGATGGGTGGGGGTTGGAAAGGAAAGGGAATGTGTGACCATTCATCACAGCTCCAGGCTCGTTAGTACCCAGGAACTTTCTACTCTAAATGACAAAGAGTTTCACTGTCACCAAAGAGAAATTGCTGCTGACCTTAGACCTCTTTTTGGAAAGTAAAATAATGGAGCACAGGAGCAGAGTTTGATATTTGACCGAATTCTACACAATTATCATGCATGTGTATATAATAAAATTAATTCTGTGTCTCTGCATTGTAGCCTCCGGCAAGCAGCGTACAATCAGTTTTGTATGTATAATAGATCACAGAGTTGTTCATGAATAATACAAATGCATTGAGCAGATACTAGTGAGTGAGGATGTTTGTCTTTGCATGGAATCGAAGTGAACATGTAATATTGTGATAATATATATTTGATGAATTCAGGTCTGACTTGCCTTTGCCATAGCCTGCTAATTCCCCGACAAGGGTTGCCACAATAATTGAGTTTCCAATAACATTATGATTATTTCCACATGATAATTTAATTGTAGGTATTTTTTAATATTGTAATAATGTAGATTTGTGATTATTATGCATTTGCATGCAGATTTTCATGGTGTCTCGGAGCACATCCCTACATTTATAACTTAATTTCCTATATTATTGCGTATATATTTTGGGATGAACTCATTAATGCAAACAAAAAAAAGCAGGTCTTTTTGGTCATTTTGCCTTTATTATAAATGGCTGAAAGCTTTGCTCATTTTTTTAGACCAGTCTAAACAAGTGAATAAACAAAAGACAACTCTAATTCATGGATGGATTAATTTAAAATAATAATGTAATTACAAATCATGGCAGATTTGTCTGAGGCAATTGGGATGTAGACTGGTACAAATTTTGCTTTACTGAAAAAAAGCTTGTTTAAATGAATCACCAAGTTTAGTAGAGGCTGTTTTCCATTCTTCCAAATCCCCTATATTAGGTGATGGCAAAGTAACACTGGCTCAAAATTCATGAGTGCCTGTTCAGATAGGTATAACAACATGGAAGCTGGAACATCTGTACCTAGCTAGGTATTATTTTGGCAAGCAAAGTAAGAATAGAATTGTGTATACAGTCATGACACTGGTAGGGATTTTAATGAGTTAAATTGTCCACTCTGGAAAGAAGTTGGTTGCTTGCCTGATAACCACCTTCAAACTACATTAGAAAACCTTGCCTGAAATTTGGTGGGACAAAGGGAGGTAGAAATGAACTCTGTTCCCATTAATTGGAGCACACATTCGTATGATCTTGTGAGCATTCTGCTTCAAATCAGAGAGCTCTTTTCTGGGCATGTGGAAAATTCAAAGAGGAAAAAATGTCTTTAGCTGAATACTTCTGTTTTGAAGAGAAAATTTTCAGAGAAAGTGACACAGGCTTTGTGTATTGTTCATATTTCTTGTACCTGTGGTTGGAGGAATGTTCACCTTTATCTGTAAAATCTCAGCTCTGCAAATTGAACTGGGGTCACAACAGATTTCTTCGTCTATCTGTAGCTGTCAGGTTGGTTTTCCATTGCCTGCATGACAGGAACATGCAACAGGAACTAGGCGAACAGGCCTGGTCCAAATCTTCAGACGTGGAAGTTTAAAACCAGGGGCTGGAATATATAACTCTCTACTATCCTTTCAGATTGCTCTTCAGTGAACATTGGTGCTATTGCTTCCAGAGTAGTTTGGTGCCTGGTTTCTACTTTCAAACATATTCCTCTAAATTAACAACAGAAAAGACACAATGAGATTAAGTCCCTTCTCTTTCATCTTTACTTGTTCTGTGGACTGAAGCAGAAAAGTGGAAGCCTGATTTAGGCAGCGAAGAGAGCAGTTATGATTCTGCAGTATAAGATGGTCTCTCTAGGTTTTGAAGCAGAATGACTTCTTGTATAGGTAAATTAGATTCTGTCCTAAAACCCATTTGATCCAAGCCTTTTGTAAACTCCATATCTTACTAAGAAGCACCTTGGCAACTGACTTCACTAGAAGCTGTAAAAGTATCAAAACATGAAGGTGGTCCCACTGGCAGAAGTTCACTAATCTGTACCCATGCCTTGCTGAGATCAGGTGATAGTTCAACACAGGGGATCTGGAAGGTCAGTCTGTTATTTTTTTTTTTTTTGTAAGGAGCCACCAGCATAAAATTAAGGATATGTTTTACCCTGTAGCAATAGATCTTAAATGATCTCAGGTGTTATTTGTCACAGGTAAAGTACCATAGACTATAAATGTATCATTCTCTCTGTAAGTCCTCAATGCAATTTATAATCCTTCTTGTCGTGGAGAAACTTAAGGTTGTTTCAGATACGAGGTTATTTATACTTGGATGATTGTCTTCATTACTATATGTTCCTGATGTTACTCATACAGATATGATAGGTGGGTACATAGAATTAGAAACAAGCCCGTTGAAAAGCACTGATTCATGTCATATTCATGAGTAATTTTCCCTGATAAAGGAAATTGAGACTAAAATTTTATAATACAGACAATGTAGCTGCCCTGGCCTCTCAACCATTCCAACATTACAGAGGTTAGGCCTTGGAAGAGCTCAGTTCCTTTTCTGCCATTACCTGATGGGTTTTGAACTTGAGTCAGAATTGCTCTAACATTTTAAATTGGGGAAAGTGGTGTGGAGTTTCTCAGCCTTTCCTGTTAGTGCTGCTTCTCATTACGTAAAAAACCTGAATGACAGATAAGGTCCCTTCCAACCCAAACCGTTCTATGATTCCATGTCTTTTGCTTTTCTCACAATATGTGACAAGGAAATGTTTAATTTCAGGTCACTTGGAAGGAAGGTTTCTTTTGACACAAAATCATTTGTTATTGCCGCTTTGTTCTTCAGCTGAAGGGGAAAAAAACCCCACCTTCAGTTTTCTTGCAATTGTTTTTTTCCATTTGTTGGTGTCTGTGAAGCAGTGAGTCCGTGGAATTTCTGCATGAGGCAGGGGATATGTTCTCTCGTGCACAGACCAACATTTCCCAGCTTATTCTTAAGGAAAGCATTCTTCAAAAATAATTTAAGTAAGGAGGTATTTATGTATTGCCCATCTTCTCTAGTGCTTGAAAAATGCATGGTTCATGGCCACTAGTGGTTCTTCTCATAGTGGGGAAGGTTTATTGGCCATAATCCTGGAAGTCTGGCAGTCCCCTGTGTGTCAAATGATCACTGATTGTATTGGAAAAGGATGCTTCAGTGACAGCAGGCAGCCCCTGGGCAGAAAGAGGTGTCCCTTGTCCCTGAGCAATAACCTGTATGGATGATTGAGACTTGTTGATAGACCTCCATGGAAGTCTTTCCTAGTAGTAAGAGCTTAGCAGCATCTGACTTAGTGAAGGATCTCTCAGTACAGGATGCTTGAACTTGATTTGTTACTCTCATCAAGAGGGTATAAAGGTAGGCAAAAACTGAACATGCCTTGAGGCCCAGGCAGACGCAGTTTTTCCACAGCCTCTGTCTTATGGGAGGGAAAGAAAGAAAAGGCTGCTAGAATTTACAAAATATAGTTATTGACTAATTTCTTCATCAGCAAGAGCTGTAAGAAATCAGTGAGGTCTCTCCTGAGAGACCAGTGGTGTCACCTCACGTGTCCTCAGGGTGCCAAATGGTATAAAACACTCACTTTGAAAGTACTGCACCGTGATAAGCTTTAACACCCAAGGGATGCATTTTGTGTACATTTTGTTATATGTAATGACACACTGAAAGGGCAGTGAAGCTGTTAAGGGAACACTGCATGTCTAAAAAGAACTTATTTTTCTTTCAACCAATAAAAGAAGGAAAGACTCTTTCAGAAAAGCAGTTAAAATAATATCATTTAAATGTAAGAAGTGATAAAATACCAGAGAGAATTCACCTGTCAGATGAAGAAATTCAAAACATGAAGTCTTCTGTGTAACATACACATTTCAAATTGGACCATTTTCCTGATAAAGCAATAGAACTCTGCCAAAAGCTTTTAAAATAGTTGATATATATACAAAATTTTAAGGCTGACACAACCAGCAGAACAGCAACAATTATTTAAAACAGATTTGAAAAATAAAGAAAAAGAATGTAATTTCATGTAGTCATTCTAGACAATGTGTAAGAGGCTGTGATATTCAACAAGACCAAAGTTGGATGTGAGACTCTGGGAGTTTTTCAGCAAAGATGATTTTGTGGAAATACAGTTCAGTGCATATAAAAAATGCCCCTAGAGGTGACTACAATGCTAACAACAATATTTTGAAACAAAGCTAAAAAAGACTCATATTCCCTTCAATGTAATTCCATGTGGACATATTCAAAAATTCTGTACAGCCTCAGTGTGCTGGGGCCCATTTTCCAGTAGAAAACTTATGGAAATGTATATGAATGTTTTCATGTATTTCCAATACAAAAGTACTTGCCTTCCTTAAACTTGACACAGAATGATATCTGACTATATGAAATCCCAGTCAGCAAGTGACAAAACAATTGGGCAAATGCATTTCTGATGAACTTTAAATGTGAAATTTAAATTGCACAAATAATACATTTTATATTATTTAGAAATAAACCAAGGCTCATAAAAAATAGAAAAATGAATTGGGTAGGATGGTGCAGTTGCATCTACTCTTACCTCAGTTCCATCAATCACTGTCAGTTAATTATCATTAAGATGGCATAAAAAAAGGCCCCTGTGGGAGTTGGATAGGCTGTGAGCATCATTCTTTCATTAAAAACAAGATAAACAATATAAGCCTTGTTTTAATTTTTGGTTTTGTTTGTTTTGTTTTTTTCATTTGGGTTTTTTTGTATTCAAAGAAATTATGTGAAAAGATGAATCTTGAATAATTGTGCTGAGAGTTACCATATGGATTGCAGAGACAAGGCAATAGAACAAGGGATTCAAAAGAAAGTTGGTTCTTGTCAGGAAAATTTTAAAGATTTTAAATTTCTTTCTTTTTTTCTTTTTTCTTTCCTTCCAGAATTCAATAGGATTTCCCTTTCTAAGGCGCAAAACTTGCAGGATTTTTAAAAGAAATGCTTGCTTTTTAGTGAGCTGTGCTGTTTTTACATCACCAGGGTTTATACATGTAGTTTAGAAACCTTCTTTTTCAAAAAAAGTGTCTAAAATTTAAAGTCACATGACTCCAAAAGGTGATTCTTCAACAGAACACGAGCCAGCATGAAACTCACTATGAGTTGAGAATGCAGAAATTTTTGGAGCTTATGAGCTGATCTGTGGGGCTCAGCTCATGAGCACTTAACTAATGACAGAAATAGGAATGCAGTAGTGGGCAGGAGAAGATACTATTATTTCCAGGGTGCATCCCTGCACTGCTGAATAGCAGTTCACATTGTTAAAAGTGTCAAGGTTTATTAATAGTGCTCACCAGTATCCCAAACACGGGTTGGTACCTGAGCTCTGTGAAACTTCTGCCTTTGATATAAAATTGTTTCTGTCAGCTTGTGCTTGCTCAGCCTGAGGATCACAAGACTTTCCTGGCCAAACATCTTCTCAGTAAAAAGGCGGCTGCAGAGATTCAACTGAGCTAAACTAGCTATGATTTTATATACTTACATAAACTTATATAACTAGAACATATATATATATATCTTATAAATTATAATTTGTTTATTGGTATTATTTTGATCAATTTATATAGATATATAAATTTATACAAATTTATATAAATAAAATAACATGCTTTTTTTGCATCTTTGAATAGTTATTTGTCATGGGAAAACATTTGTGTTATAGGTAATATCTTTTGGTTGTTTGTTGGGGTTTGGATTTAGTTTTTTTAAGTCAGGCTTCATTGTTAACTCTTTTTTTCCTCCTAAATGACAGAAGTGCCTTAAGAACAAGAACAATTTAAAGTTTGATGCCTTCAGGGCCAAAGGCTTCTCTGTTAATCAAAACAATAATTAAAACATCCCAAAACCTTGCACTTGGAATTAGCCACATTTTTTTGGCAATTGCTCAAATGAACCTCGGAGCTGGAGTCATGTAAATGCAAGTTTTCCCATACAGATGTCAAAGAAACAAAAGGCCTGTAAATGTCACCACCTCAAACCAAAATGAAGTCTTTAACACTGCTGAGCAATGGTTTCTAATGAGGACAAATGACTGACTTAAACTAGAGCAAAGCTGCCCTATTTAGGGCTCTTCAGGCTGAAGGCAGCCCATCAGGACAATTCATCTGCTCCTTGTCGACCTCCTCGTCCTCCTGGGAAAGCCTCTTTGCCCAGACCCAGGCTGTAGACTGCACTTAGGGTGTGATGGGCAGCCAGATGGTCACAAGTTAGGGAGACCTGTGTGCAGATCAGGTCAGGCAACTCACGTTGTCCATGCACCCTATTTTATTTTATTGGGTATGTTCTGACATGTCAGGAAAGATTATGCTTTGGATAAAACCTTATCAAGTAAGCTCATTTTTACTCCCATATCATTGCTCCATCCTGAGTGGAGTTTCTTCATTATTTAGTTATTAGAGAAGGAAGGTCCTCCAATGCCAATTTCATTTTGCAAGGTTGGGCCAATGTTAGCATGTCTGTAAACTAGAAGAAAAGGGAATTAGGCCATAGCAGAAAGGGACAGTGCATCTTGAAAGAAAACTAAGACTGAAACCCTAACCTCTCCTAATTTACATATGGTGACATTTTGCAGAAATATTGTAACATTAGCAGTGGCATAATGAAATTCTGCCTATCAGCCGTGGAAGGAATAATGTTACTGTAAAGGTAACCTGTCCACAGTTTGTTATCAAGGAAATATTCATGGCAAGAAACATACATATACCAATGAGTGTTAAGAACAGTAGTTTTTCCTTATATTTTTTCCTCATGGGCTATCCATCTTCCCCTCCAGATTTACTGCATGATCACTCCCTTTACATGCTAATTATGTGCAGCTCTGGTGAATTTGTTAGTAGTGACACTTTGGGCACCCAGTGGGACTGCAACTCATTATGTGGCAATGTCCAGATATATCAGATATTATTAGCTGTCATTAATCTGCTGTGGAAACATTGAGTGCACAGCCAAGAGAGAGACCAGGAAATAGAGTAAAAATGAAGTCTGCAGCCACCCTGGCCCCCAGAAGGTCAGAGGGCAAATCAGCAGGGGAGAAGAATACACCTTAAAATGGCCAGTGCTTAGCAGTAGATTTTTAACCCATTGTAAACCAGCATTTCTAAGAAGAGGAAAGACAAAAACAAACTGAACTGTTTGTAGTGGCTGTTTGGTTATGCTTTACTGATGGAAAAAAGAATACAACATCTCAAACTGTCTTTTTTATAAGCTATTTTCTACAAATGAATCACAGCAGTAAAAGCGTGTGAATAGGAAGAACAGTGAGCAACATGCAGTATCTCTCAGTGTGGATAGCCCTCAGGCATAAAGCTTTGAAATTAGGCACGTGTAACTTTGAATAGGATTAGGTTCCCCCTCCATTTGAAGGTCATATTTTATAGAACTGGATCTGGTAGTAGAGAAAATCCCACAGAAATGGAGAGGTTGCTCTCACTGTTCATCCAGTCCTGGAATTTGCCTGTATAAATGCAGGAGTTTGCCTCTAGACTGCAAATGCAGAGCTGATCGGCCTCTGTTACGCAGCTTAAAAACACAAATCACAGTAGGTTGCATTTTTGGCACCACTCCTGAAAAACAGTCACTGGTAAAAGTTACATATATTTGTGCTTGTGCAGCATTTATTACATCTGCTTGGAGTGCAGAAATAAAAACGAAAGACAGATTCTTCCCAGAAAACTCCATAGTCTTTGCGATCTCCAAGATGACTTGCAGAGTACTGCCCAGGACTATAAGAAGAAGCATTTTCTTTCTTTACATCAGCTAAAGAGGCTGGAAGAATCCAGTCAGGTTTCAAGACAAGAAGAGTCTTCTCTGGTCTGAAATTAAACAGAAAACAGCAAAGTAGAGATTAGGAATCTCTGAGTTTAATGGTGATATATTTATTACCTAGACAATTTTCAGAGCAGAGGAAAGGTAATAGGTTGGTTAGTCTGTGTGTGTCTGTAACTTACATGTGCCTTTTGCTACTGTCAAAGGGCACTCTGAAAACTCAGTGACCTTAAAATAAAAATAAATAATAAGATAGGGGGATTTGAGATAGAAAAAACTACATTTTATCAAAGGAAGTAAAAGTAATCTTTTGTTTCCAAGGTTACAAGGACCTACGCTCCCTTATCTAGAAGCTGCAGTGCTTTTGTTAGAAGGTTTATACAAAAATTAAAGAAAAGAAATCACCCGAAAAGTCTTCAAAAAATGACAGCTTATACTTGTTCAGGGAAGCTGGAGTGAAGTTCTTCATCCAGTTGCTTGGAAATTTCTCAGTGAGCCACCCATCTGAATTTCCTGAAGGAATTTGGGAAGTACCGGTTTTATTCCCATTAAAGTGGTCTAATCTTATGTTTCACAATTTTTCACACAATTCACAATGAGGGTAATAACAGGAAAAAAAAGGCCTGATGTTTTATTTATGGACCTATCTTCAATTTGACAGACTCTGATAAACCCGTGCAAAAACAACTACCATGGTTAAGCTTTAGGTTACCTTAAATTCTGCACAATCCCATGAAATAGAAAGTAGTATTAGTATTTGGTGAAATGGTTCCCATTAATACTTCCCAAACTAACAGCCATTCATGAACTCAAGTTCTAGGAAAAGATTCAAAAGTCATTTTGGTGTAATTGTGGGGTTTGCAGAAACACCCTGAAGTGCTAGGAAGAGCAGTGTTAGCAATGGGGCAGGTGGCGAGTACCTAGGGAAATAAAGAAGAAGCACTTTTATCCTTGGTCTTGAACCTTTGCAATTTTGGCGTTCAGGAGGATTGGTTTATTTTTGTGTGAGAACAATGTAATATCAAAGAAGAGTTACAATTCAATGGCACTAATGTGGACAAAAAAAAAGGTATGAGACATTCCAAGTGCTGTATGAATACATTCAATAAGTTGGTGATGGATTCTTTTTTAGTCTTTTTCTAGTGTTTATAAAATTCTACAAATACAGCATACCTTACCCTTTTTCCAGTGGAGGGAAATAAAAATTTATTCCAGTTTTTTTTTCCTTTGAGTTCTTTGGATAACCGAACATGAGGTGAATACTGTTTTAGCAGTAGGTTAACGAGTTATAGGTCAGGCTTACAGTGGAAAAATTACAGTCAGCCTCTGTGGTTCTGTGTTTGCCAAATTTACACTGATGAAGTTGTTATGGTAGGCTCACCTTCCCCTCCCCCCTTCCCCCGTAGAGGAACATATTTGTTATTTGCCCATCAAGATTATGTTGTCTTTTCAGTGCCTAATGTTGCTCCTTAAGATCCTGCAGGCACTTATTTTCACATTTAACATGATACGCACGAGTAAGCCTCACTCAACTGGTAGAACTAGTCAGGTGTAAAACTCTGATGTGTGTACTCTGTAGGGCTGGGACCTAAGCAAATTCCACACAACACAGAAGTGTGTTACATTTTACAAAACTCCATCATTTCATATTCCATTGTTTGTAACAAGATGAAGATGAAGAGTTAGGTCTTATCTAGAGAGACCTGTATCAGCAATGCTAACAAAGATATCTGCACAGCTGTCTTTGATATTTATTGTACTGATATGGTGCACTAAATGTTCAGTCTTTTAAAAGATGATATATACATATATACTCTTCAATATATATATACAGAATTGTTTTCAAAGTAAAATCCTAGGGATAGGTTTAAAAAGATTGTAAGTTGTAACATAATGGCAGGTCATAACCTTGAATTTAGAGTGTGGAGAGTGCTGGAACTCTCTTTTCCTCGAGACTCAGAAAATTCAGAAGTAGAGTGTAAAAAACCCTAGCAGCAATTTTATCTTCCAAGATGAGCATGAATACCTCTAGGAATATCCCACTGATTTGGATTTTTTTTCCTTATCTGCTTTGTGAAAGCTAGTCATAGTTATAGATTCATAGTGTATAAAGTGGGCAAAGTTAGTTGTAATTAAGACTATATTCATCTTTCTGAAAGTTAAAAGCAACGTCAGCTCTGAACTGATATATCTGCCCAGGAGCTGCGTGTGAGCTGTTAGATCATTTGCTAATACTGTCAGATACTGTGAGAGAGCTGTGCTTCCTGAATTTTAGGGTCTACATTTCCTCTGCAAATGTCTGCAAGTGGCAGGGCTCTGTCACAGCTCTGCTCTTCTTACCTCATGCAGCACTTGCCATAAATTACCCCACTTCATGTAAACAGCAATCACTGCTTAGGATGATTCACTGTTTTTGTGATGTTTACTAGGTGAAAATGTAAGGAGAGATGAGTTTAAGTTTAGACTCATTGCAGTTTTCCAGATGTTTCCTGGACATTTATTCATTATCATCGTCACTCATTTAGGTGACTTAGACTCCTGCAGAATAAGGTACTAGTTAGCATGAGTGAAGAGGGGAGAATCTGATCTGAAATTATGGAGCTGTGAGTTGTCATTAACATTTTATTTAGAAGGATTCTGGTGCAGCTGAGAAAGGAACAAGGAAATGCAACCAGAGCAATAAGACCACCAAAGCTCAGGGCAATATTTCAAGGCCACTTCTTGAAAAATCTAAAGATTTTTACTATATTTTCCGAAGTCACAGATGTTTTTTATTATTGCTAGTATTTTTATTTCATTAGCACTAAAAGAATGGAAATCAGAGCCCTTTTGCTGTTTTTCTGTCTAGAAAAAAAAGGTAGGAGTATTTTGAACCCCAGAAAAAAAACCAACTTAAATGGATAAAACATTATCCAAGATTAAAGAGAGACTGTTTCAAGTGTGTGGAATGATGAACATTTGAGAATTCACGTTTCATCACCACAAATCATTGCAGAAATTGTGTTGCACATGTCTATGCATGTGTCTGCCTGTTTACATGAGCAGAAAATACATATCATTGGATCAAGAGTGAACAACAATTCGACAAGCCTCCACCAGACAGTTGTAACTGTTTATTTCAGATAGAAACAAATTATTTCACAACAAAATACAGATAAACAGACCTTTAAATTCACTTGAATTTCATTTAGAGAGAAGTCATATTATGCAGTACCAAAACATAATAATTTCCTAGATTTATTGTAATATGTTTCTAAACACATCAGGTGTTTACTGAGGTTTAGTTTCCTTAAAAGCATTGTGGTTATGCATTCAAATTTTGACCCTTGTTTCCAGTGTTGTAGAATCAACTGCCTCTGGAAAAAAACAAAAAAGAAAGAAACAAACAAGCAAACCCCCCTGAAGCAACAAAAAACAAACAAACACAACTAGAAACTCCAAAACAAACAAACAAAAACACTGCTGAAGTTTTTTCAGGAGAAAAAGATTTAGAGGTTTTGGGGGACTTTTTCTATTCCCGCTAACAAAGCCAAGGTTCTGCCCTGGTGGCCTGAACCTGGATCAATCCAGCATAACACTGCATTAGGCGGATGCCTCTTCTGGATGTGTTAAAGATCCTAGTGATCTCTCTCACTTTCTTCCTCCACTGTGTACCCAAATCTACCCTTGTTTTGACAGCGTCCCCTTTTGAACAGCTTTATATGATTACTTCCATCCACAGGTTACTTTATTCAAGTGGATTTGCCACAAGAGCACTTGCCCATTAGCAATCTCTTCTGCAGCCTGCTTTAAAATCTGCTTATAGTTATGGCCAGATAAAAGCATGTGAGGTCAGTTTGGTAGAGCAGAGACAAATACTTTAACATAAGGTTTTCTATTCTGTGCGAGCAGCTAATAAAAGTGCCTGCAGGTGTTGAGAATTATCCTTCTCTTGGAGATTTCTTTGCAATCTGAACCTAATCTTGGCAAAAGCTTTGGCAAGGATATCTGGCACATTAATTAAATTACTTTCCCACCCCCACAGGTCTTATGCTGTAGCTTTGATTAACCACCTCTGTGCCCAGGATACAAACTGCAGGATAGACATTATCAGTTTTGCAGGTGTATGGATGCTAGAGATAATATGGGATTCCTTCTTTATCTGGATGGATGCTCCTTACTGTTTCAACACTACACAGCTTTTCCTTTAGCTCCCGCTACAGGGATCCTGCAGGCATATTACGAGATTTTAGTATGAAGACCTTTTTATTCAGTATGTATCTCTGGATGGCCTTTGCTGAGAAGTTTCAGATCCTTAGGGGAAAATGTCTTACTCCGCCAAAGCTCCCCCTCTATTTAAATGGCTTTTCCTTGCTATAGTATCACAGCTGTGACACATCAAAGCTAGTAGCTGGTGTGGCAGGACATGCATTCCCAAATCAGCCTCAGTGACGAAAGGTGATTTGCAGTGACAGGTTTCATATCTTACGGTGTCATTTTCATGAATGACTTGGTTAATTAAATTTAATGTGGAACAAGAGCTTGCTTACATTCTGCCAGGCTTAAGATGTTCTTACTCACACCTTACTTAAGGAACAATCCCTACTGTTGAATAAGGGCTCCAGGATTTAGCCCTCTGTTAGCAGTCTTCCATAAACCCTTTGTTTTCCTAACATGTTAAAAACCAAGGCTTAATGGGTTCACGATGACATCAGTTATCAAGATTTGTGTGGTGTTGGCAGATGTTGAATTTTCAGTGGAAAACCATTAAACAGATTTGAGTCAGGGCAAGTTTCATAACATGCACGTATTATACCGGTTGTTACATGTGTTGACTTCAGCTTTATTTATTACAAAAGAAAACAGGCCTGTACTTATACAACAACAGCAATGAGAAATTAATCTTCTGAATAGGAAAATCAGTCTTGTCTTGTTAAAGGTACTCAAAGTTACTTATTGAGCATGCTGAGTTTGCAAAAACTATGTCTGCAACTTTCAGATTTAATAAATCTAAAATTAAATATTAAAAAAAATAAGAAAAAATATTTTTTGGAGACCTGGGATTGTTTTTTTTTTAACATCTAGTGTAAAGAAGGCCCTATTTCAGAAAGTATTGAATGTTTCATTCTTTGAAAAACTTTCTTTCCAAAATGTGTCAAGTTAAGTGTATGTTTATTTTCGTATCTGATTAGTTTTTTTACTTTTGAATGGTCATTGCCCATCAGCTCAGAACATATCAATTCTGTACTAGTTCTAATATTCTTCAACATTAAAAAGTGTCTTTTTGTTGTATGACAACAAAGTTTTCCCAGTGGTATTGTCTAGACCAGTGATGGTGTCCAGGCCTACATGTGGTGTGAAACGCACATAAGAAATAAATTCCAAACGTTGAAACAAAAGACATGGGGAGAAATGATTTTTTAAATAAAAACAAGATCCTATGTAGAAAAAAAAAAAAGAAACCCCACAACAAACCAAAGTGATAACAACAACAAAAATCAGAGCAGAGCACTTCCATTTTGTGTATATAATAACTTGAAAGGAGATGTTTTTAGTTGCTGCAATGTTTGGTTCACACATTAATTAGGACTTCAGTTTAGAGACTTACTGGTGCAGTGTACTGAAACAAAAATGTATTGTATCTCACTTTCTATTCCACTGTAAACAAGTTGGAGACTGTATTTTCTTGGAAACTAAACTTCATTCAGTTGTTATGAATTACTTCCGATTCCGCTTATGCATTAGAGGCATCTAATCAGTCCTTTTTGTTTTACCATTAAAGTTGTTCTTATAGTGCACCTTTTTCACACTTGAATTTGGTCCTGAGCCTCCGATTGTTAATGCTGCTGCTAAGGCATGAAGTTTTCTGAATGCCAAAATTCATGCTGACAGTAACTAGAAGGTTACAAAACAATTTTTTTTCAGTCTTATGGTGCACTACATAGAGAAACATTAGAACATCAAGGGGCAATATTGCACTTCTGTGTGTTTAAAAGTAAATAATTAAAAAAGAAAGGGAAAACCTAACATTCTGTCCTTTTAATGAAGGACTTAATTTTCTATTGGGTTTTTTTTAAATGCTTTGAAGAAATTTTGGTTTTTAATATGCTGATTTATAAGAATTGAAACATTTTCCAATATGACTTTTATTCAGAAAATCTTAAAAATAATTTCACATTGAAATATTGCTTTGATATTGTGGGATTCAAACAGATTTTTAATTGTGGTCAGCTTTTCAGTTTATTTTCTTCCCATTTGTCTTATTCAACAGTATAGCTGCACAAAATAAGATCAATGTGTTTTGAACAAGCAATGAAATTTTCATTCAGGGGCAACTTCACCATTTTAGGTTTTGCTCCAGTTTGGAACAGGGCCGTTTTCTTCTATCTTGAAGTCCTGAATAAAATAAAACTTTGACTTCAGTGGAGGACTGTTTCTCATCAGGCAAACAAACAAAAAAAATCCCTGACTGGGTGCACACAAGGCCGTAGTTTCTTCATCAGCACAACTTTTCCAGTTTTTACATGAAACCAATCACCCGATAAAAAGCTTAGGGCAGATGACGCGCTTTGAATTAGGACCTCAGTTTTCACCAGCTAAAGAAAAAAATGATCATCCTCAGATGCGAGTGTGCAAAAGAAAAACATTCCTTCCCAAACTTTTCAAGTAAAAAACAAATGATGAAATGTTGGATAATTATGATTTCATGAGTTACATGATCTCCTATTTATTACAAATGGGTAAATAGAAAGACTCTGATTATTTACATTGCTGCCCTGCCTCAGGTTTATGCCATTTATTATAGTCAGTAATGTTTATAACAATTTTTTCTTAACAATAATATTTATAATATTTTAATATGTGTGTATGGAGGGAAACAGTACATGAAAGAGTTTCAGTGCAAATAAACCTAGAACATTTTGCATTTGGAACTCCTCTGTATTATTTTAGGGCCTCAGTCCTCAAAACAGTTATGCTTAACTTTATTCACACCATTCCAATGGAATACTCATATGTATAAAGCTAAATATTTTCTTAAGTGTTTTCTTGTACGCTTTCCCATCCCACCCTTCACTTCCTGAGATGCATGTGTATGGGGGGAGTAGGTAGTCTAAACAGATTCCTGAACACACTGAACTGTCTCTTCATTCTCTGGAGCATGTAATTTTCATGAAATAAATATGTAGGGGTTTGTGTATGGATGAATGTATAGATATTTGCACAAGTATTAATTAATTTATTCCTTGGGTACCAAGGAATTATGTCTTTTGCTGCAAGGGCAGTTTGCTGTCACACTAAGCAGAAGGCAGTCCTTTCCCAAACAAAACAAACATAGCATCATTTTCAGCTATGTGCTGAAATGTGTTATCAGTATTAAAATGTGTTAAACATGGCATCATTACTCTAAAACCAGCCACGGAGATATAAAATGCACTGTGAGATTGCAAACTGAGCACAGTTTGACTGTAGGACACCCGGGTAGAGGGGTTTTGTATTAGAATATACACTGCATTTATAATGCCTTCTTCTCTATAATGTAATTAGGATTTTTTTATGAACTGCTAAAATATAGTAAATAAAGGACTCAGGGGATTTCCATATAGCCACATTTATTCCCACACATCCTTCCAAATCATAAGTGGTTGTCTTCCTTAGAAATGGATTAGGACAAATTGCATTAGGACACGATTGTGAATCTGATTAAGGTGGAACCATGATCAGGTTTTTTCTTTTGGGCAACCATGTTTTCTTATAACAACCAGAAGACAAAAAAGCCTTTGGCAAGATGTTTCAAAGGCCTTTCTCATATACACATAAAAGCAGTTTTCATGCTAATTCAAAAATTGGTCCACACCTATAATTTCTTTATATAGCCAAGACAAAGCTTTGGGCAAAATTTTTCAGTAGTATATATTTCAGATACAGATTTGTGGTTTCAGCAAAAGCTTGTAAAAAGGAATTTCCATGCATAATTTTCTTAAGGAGAAGACTCTGAAGGCAAACTGCAAGAGAAGCGGAAGATGAGGCATTGATTCCAAATTGGTTAACGGAGAGGAACACTGAGAACAAAACAATCCTCAGTGGAAAACTGATGTAATATACAGAATAAACACCTTTTCAAATGAACACACTCTTAGAAAGGCCTCAACCTCTCCTTGTCCTGTGTTAGCAACTGGTACAAACAGTGCATATTATGTGCACAGAAGGAAATTAGCATGGATGTGTTCTGTTGATGCACAGAACTGGAAATGTTTGGAAAAATCCCAACTTGGTAACAAGGGCTTTTAGTTTCTTCTCCACTTCTCCTTATTTTTTTTTTTTAACAGTATTCTCAACCCCATATAGCTAAAGAGAACTTAATTGCAGTGTTATTATCTTTGTGCTGTAGTCAAATCTGTTGAAGATCTGTTCCCACTCAATAGAAAATCAGGCAAAGGAGTCCGGGAAACCACATTCGTTTGCCTCTTTGCATCTCTGTGGCATATGAATGTATTGGTCTCTTGAACTGACACATAGGATTCAGCCAAGAAGTAGGACTCCACCAGAAGTCTATATAAGTCTATATGAAGGAAGAAATTCCCTGTCTCCAAGGTCTAGTGTTTAGTATATGAAAATAAGGAGAATAGTTGGGTCTAATGAATAAATTCTGGAAGCTAAAGGAGCTCCACAACCTTCATGCTTACAGTAGTATCAGTAATTTTACGCTGCCCAAGTAACTCTAGCCATCTTCTTTAGGGCTGGGCTTACTGATTTTTACTTGTTTGTTTGTTGATTTGGGATTTTTTTTCCAGTTTAGACCAGCATCCAGTGATTTGTATTTTAAATTGTTCATGTTCGACTTGATATTAGCATTGTTTTGGCAAATATAAGTAAGAATCTGAATTTTTCAGGTGTATAAAGCAGTCAGAGACCAGACAAAATAAGAACAGATCTGAACCACGGTCCAAATTTCAGGGTGTATCTATCTGAACTAGATTTTTCCTGAGGATGGAAAACATCTAAGTATCTCTTGTCTGTTGTTGTTGGCAACTTACTCTGGTTTCATCCAGAAGCTGAGGGCCTGACATGAATGTGTGTGGAAGCTGGAGCTAGTGACCCAGCAAGTGAATCTTCACCATTTTTCCAGGCTGACAGTCCTTGGGTACCCTTCCAGACTTTGCAGTGTTTATACAAACTGAGTGTCTGAAGCATTTGGAATTAGTTACATTAGTTCATAGTCTGGTGTAATAATGACCAGACAAATGCAAAAACTTTTTATTGTCTTTTTCTTCCCCTGGTACTTTCAAATGGATTTGCTCACACCTGGAACTGTGAGCACAGCTAGAGGAAGATCCTATTCAGAGCAACTGAAAGCCAACAGTGGTGGGGCACACTTCTGGATTTCTTGTCTAAGCTGGGACTGAGTTCTGAAATACAAGTATGCATGTTCTCCCTTGGACTCTTCAAAGTAGAGGTTCAGCTACATTTCACAACAGTAATTCTCAGCTGAAACAGGGAAGGTACAAAAAGCCTACCCTCATATTCTCAATCCTTCTCTTTTACAATACCCTTCACAAGAGAACATGCTGGCCCATGCTAATGGAGTCATGGCTTGTTGTAGAGTTCAGCCTTACCACTAAGGAATTCTTACACTCTCAGCATCTCAAGCTCTAAATTTATTCTGTAGCAATGTCTAATGCAAGTGTCTGTACAGTAGTGGTCCTAGTACATCCACTGAAATTGGGAACAGATCAAGAGAAAACATATTGGAAAGAAAACGAAGGTCATGGAAGAAGAGCCTCAGACAGTTGATCTACAGACTTTGAAAGTGACTGGGAAGAATGCTGGTAAATGACTGAGTGAAGACACATCACAAGTATGTATTAAATAGTGTGTGTGTATACATGTAGATGTATATCTGTGCATGCACAAGTAAAATGTGATATTTTCTTCCTTATTTCAGCAGTTTGTTTAAAAAACCAGAAATTTAGATCATCAAGTACACTTTATTTAATCAACTTACAATTACAATATTATATATATTAAAATGTAAAAGATAAGTCACTAATGTGGGTCAGGCTGATAACATGAATAAGTACAAGAATTTAACTGAAGGTTCACACAATGTCTTACAGCTATACATTGTTAGAAACAGTGGAGTTTTCTGACAATACAGTTGTGGAATAATTATGGGATTAAAAAGCTGGAATAAGGTTATTTAAAGAAATGGTGTAAGGTAATGTGAGCCAGAAGTCTCAAAGTCCCTTAATAGGTGCTCTTTACTCAGTGTTAATACTTTATTTAACATAATACGCTGTGCACTCTTTAAATTGTTAGCTTGGAACAGATGATTTATAGTGCTCTTGCATCCAAACAAGAATTAATGCCCTGATCCTATTTGACTGGAATTGTTAAGTACTTTTGTTCTCAGGCTTGTATCAGAATGATAACAAAAACATAAAATCAGCAAGCTTTTTAATGAACACAGGGTTAATTTGAAGTGCCCTGATTTACAGATATTAGAGTAATGCTCTCTCTGAAGTGTTTACTGAGGTGTTAGAAAGTTTGTGTTCACATTCAGCTCAAACAGTTAGTGTACTTCAGTCTGCAGCATCTTTGTTTCCAACATATTAGAAAGTTGTAGTTAAGAGAGTTGTTGGCTTTTTTTGCAAACAATATCTTTCATAATTTTCTGAGGGAATCTGAAGTGAATGCCACAGGTAATTCTTCTGATCCTACTCAGATCTTGTTTTTGTAGGTTTCTGTTGTTTTCTAGGTGTTGCCTTTTCCCCTCCTTCCAATATTTTAGCTTAATTTATGTATTTCATACCTGCATCATGGTTTACTCATTTACTTTTATTAGTTTTACCGGCTAATCTTGGTACAACAGGATTTTACTAGCATAAAAGACAGTCAGTGCAAGCACATGACTGCGAAAGTTACTTGTAAGTATTTCACTAACAGGTGTGCAATATTATAGTCAATTGTACAGAGGACTTTCACTCCAGCTTATTTTGGTTTAACTACAGGACAAATGCATGCACTTTCCTTTCTTTGCTGATTATTGTCCCTGTGAAGTTTGGCTGATAAGAGCAGCAAACAGTCCACTGTTCTGCTGCTGGTGGTTAGAGCTGTTTAAAGGAACTAAAGAACAGGTTCATCATAAGTTTGGTAGCATTGTCAACGTTTATGAGAAAACCTTATGTCCAAAATGTTAAGAAAAGGTGAGCTGTTTTTATGATCTGGAATGTAAAGCAAGGGATATTTTCAACTTGGCATATTTTTGACTTAATAAAACATCTAATAAGAACTACTTAGAGCCCTTAAGTGATTACATGCTTACATACATTATTTAAAAAAAAGAAAAGAAAGAGAAGAAATGTCAGCTAGTGAATGCTTAATGTGCACACAACTAAAAGGAAGAAGGTGGCAATAAAAGTTCAAGCAATGGCCATGAGAAATGACATTTCCTATAGGCACAGTAAAATGGAGAGGTCATACATGGAGAAGTTCAGTGAGAAACCAAAGTGGCGTCGCTGAAATTGCTCTGAGATAAAAATTAGAGAATATCTAAAGCTGGTGGGATGAACACCAACAAAGAGTCTGATGTTTTTCCAAGCCCTATTAGAGCACTTCAGCTTTCCATGCTCTGTCAGACGTGCCTGAATATTCACCAAAATGTGATTTCAGACGATTGTGAAGGTTGATAGCCCACCTCAGCTTGAATATGAGGAGGAGAAAGATTGGAGAAAATAAAGAGGAAGTATACATTGTGTTGAAATATCCTACAATAGTTAATATAGCAGATTAACGAACTTTGTTCTGTTTGTATTTATAGTCTGGTATAGCCCTTCCTTTCTGGATTGATTCTTTCAGTCCTAAAATATGCATTATTTATTTAACACTGCAGTAGAGTGAGACTGCAGTTACCAATTTAACCTTAGTATCTGGGTTTGAGAGGATGTTTCTTATAAATCAGTGCAAGTTTCTAGCAAATGTGCAAATCATTTAATATATAAAGCATATGTATAAAGCATATTGCTTCCCCTAAGTATGAAGATTTTCAACTTGTTCAGCAGTTTCGTTACTTCTTCTGCCTCAACCATTCCAAAATAATTAAAGCCCCGACTTGAAAGCTGAGAAGTAAGGGAGAGATGAAACACCCCTTTTTCAGTTTTGTGTCCTTCAGTTGTTAAATGCTTCATGTCATTTGATGGGAAGAAATTAGATGGAAAAAATCTGATATTTCAGACCTACTATGTCTCTCACTGACTTCTTCTGGATGACTTAGCTGTCTCAGAGTTTGGTCTTCCAAAACTCTGGCAGTCCATAAAGACTTCTTGTAAAACTCAAAGTTTTGTGGGGGAAATCCTGGAACAGCTAACGAATCATGCTGTATGTATGTTACATCAAATAGCTCTAAAGCCCTGAAAACACCAAGATCCAGAGATTCCATAAAGTCCCTTGAGAATTTTAATTTTGCTATTGGTTGTACATGCAAAGCAGTCATATACTCTGGAGATGAGAAGTAGAATGAAAGCCTGAGGAAATAGCATCCATTTCTGAAAATGTTACAATAAGTGACTTTGCCAAGGTCATGCAGGAACTGGGAGTCAGACTGCATAAATCTAAAGTTTTGGTCAAGCTAGGCCTCCAAAAGCAGACTTTTTTTTTTTCTCTTCCCTTTCATCTAGAGCTGCCACAACCACATTTACATTCTAGATGATTTTCAAAAGAAAGGATAAATAAATTTTCAAATTTTCTTTCTGTTACATCATCTGTTTTTCATGCACAGTGTCATTGCACGTAATGCCAAGATGTAAAATGATTCAGGGACTAATGTCTTCAGTCATAACGTGGGAAAACAGAGAAGCAGTTGGACAGTAATTTCTCACACTATTCTGCCATGGCAGTTCTTTCTGCTGTGATTTAAGAAAGTACAGGCAGTGGAAAAGGTTCCCTTTGAAAGTGTTTTAAATGCCAAATATAAGATTCATTTCTATACTTCTTTAATCCAAATGCCAGAGTTCTGAGTTAATCTATCAATCTGACCTGGACTTCAAGTGCTTTGTCTATCCAAACAGCTGTCTCTTGAACTAGAAGTCCTACTAACACCAATGAAGAGTATCATCATATTTTTTAGGAAAAGACAACCTTCATTTCTTTGTGAATATGTATCGTGGCATCCTTAGGCTTGTTTAGTAGGGCTGTTTGTGACAGGGCTTTGGATATGTTGTAGCTGCATTGGGCCTTGTTGTTATACACTAGAACAAGAGGCTGTGAGGCCAAAACCGTGGGAGGAAAGAACCTCTGGAATTGTTCAGACAGTGGGAGAAAATTGATAGTGTCAGGGATATTTCCTACAGAGATGTTAAGTCTAGATCTGATCACTGCTGTCATCAGATATGGCCTATGCCACAGGGACCCTGAAGCTGACTCTGGTGTATTACCATCTGCTGATGGTCTGCTTGAAAAGAGCAAGTCTCTCAGAACATCATTCAGCTCTGCCTGTGAGAGTGGGTCAACTGTTACTCAACAGTCTCTGTTCAGTCATTGCAAAGGAATATGTACCCTTCTGAAAAATATATCCCCTCCTCTAGCTCAAAGTATAACTCCTCCCTGCTTTTAGCCAGGAGGTGCTACTTTCCCTTAGGATACTAGGTCTTTTCCTCCAGAAGAAATTTACACTCTTCTCCCATTTTTGTCATATTCATCTCCTAAAATTTTCCAATTATTTGGCCCATTATTTATATATGGACAGTGAAGTATATTTCAGTACTAGTCTTTTTATTACCAGATATGGGATATGGGATCTAAAATATATTTATTTATGATTTACCTAAATCATAAGGAGTACATTATGGTTATTTAGCCAGTCTGCTTCCAGGAAGGACTGCTCACTAGTTTTCTGTTGCAGGAAGGTAATTACATTCTGTGGGAACCAAATTTGAGTTACCAGTGTGGTGATGGTAAGGAAACATCTCAACAACATCTTACTGCACCAGTTTGTCTCACTTTACAGTGTCTTCTGTTTCTTAGTACTCATCTTTTAGCATGAATATCCAGTTATGATTGTTTCCAGAAATGCTACCAGGTACCAGTTATTTCCTAAGGCTACGTTTGTTAGAGCAGGCTGTGTAAAGCAATCATTGACATGGGTTTCAGAAGTGACCTCAACAGTGCTCACCTTCTTCCACTTACTTCACAGATATGTTCTGTCTCCCAAACATCTTGCTCATCAATCCCATACCTGTTGCACTTGGTATTGGTATTATCTCCACGCAGGCCAATTTGTTTCAGGTAAGTCAAGCTGTCATGGTACTGGTTAATGAAAACTGAGGTGAGTCACTCAGACTGAAATTACATTGACAATTTATGGGTCATGTCTTAGTTAAATAAAAATATTTTAGATCCCAAACTAGTGAAGTTAAAGTAGCTACAGTTTAGAATAGAGTCTACAGAGGCCTCCATCCAAATACAGTTCAGGATCTCTTTTTGAAGAAGACAATGGGATCAGAAGACCAAACAACACTCTAGTCAGGAGCAGTTGTGTTTTGTATTGACATGTGGAGGTAAAATGAAAGAACTTTTGTTTTTGTTGAGCAGGACTGTGCATGTAAAACTATCTATAAAATGCAGTCATACTCTTGCAAAAATAATACCATAAGTATTTGCTATTTTTCTCTAGTGAAATCAAATAAAAAATTAATTAAAGGTTTCAGTCATCTTCAAACTTTTTTTAATAAGCAAAGTGCCTTTGCAGAAGTTCTACGTAGGCATGGTTAAAAGAGGAAGGGAGGGATCAGGTTATTGCACAAACTGTTTAAAGTTTTCTTTTGACCACAGTAAAATTCAAAGAGCCAATCTGAATTTTATGTAGCAGCTTTTTTTTCATGGGAAATGTGTCATCCTTGGAAATTAGAATGTGAAATACTGATCCTATAAAATAACCTTGAACAATTTAAATTACTTAGGAAGGTCAAATATTCATCCTGAGCAGCTAGATTCATATTTGAATGTCTCTATTGCAAAATTCAAGATTAGACATTTGTTAAAGTTCTTAATTTTTTCCGATTTAGGTTTAGCACTTGGTTTTGGAAGGGAGTGTTATACAGAGATTGACTTTTATGTGGGTTTTAGAGTAGGAATAGGAGATCTGGGAGTTGTTTTCTTTTTGTCGCCAGTGTTATTTTTTAATCAATGTTAATAAAAAAGAACAAAGAGCTTAAGAGTTCTGTATTAATATTCCCTTGCTGCTAAGTGTGATCCCTTATAGATATATTTACCCTGATATGAAACAAAACAACCAGTAATGCAAAGATTGCCACTTTCAAGGAAGTACAATAGTACATTTATGCTGCCCTAAGATTTTTCTACTCTCCTAGCTCTCTAGTTTGAAAAGCTCTTTTTCTTTTTCCTTTTATTTTTTTTTACCCTTCTTTAAACAAGGAGTTTTGTAAAACTAAATACTAAGCGTAAATCTTGTGGTTAACAGCAATTAAGGCTTGAAGCATGTGAAATCTGGCAAGATGCAGAAGTTTAATTTTTTTTTTGCTAGTTTGGGTTAATGTGTAGTTAAAATGCAATATGATGATGTTTGGAAAGCCAGCTCTTCCTCTGGGAAATCCATTCAAATAGTAAGCGTAGCCATACCCAAAATGGGACTTTCTGAAAAAAAAAAAAAAAAAGATGATCCTATTCATGGCATCAGGAAAAGAAGTAATCAGAAATGTTTGGGTTTTTAACAGAGAAATTCTCTCAATCAAAAGCCAAACACAATGCAATAGGAGGGTTAAAGGGCCTTATCTTGTTGATTTTACTCACGCAAGTAGTTCCATTGAATTGGGCAAACATGGACTCCTTTCTGGGGGTGGAGGAGTGAGGAAGTGGAAGGGATGGGGGACAGTGATTAGATGGTTCTATTAGAAAGCAGTGCAGTCTTTGGCAATGGTAGGAGGAGTCCAAATTTCCTTTCTAAAAGACAGGATAATCAGTAGCAATTAAGAGGCAAAGTAGCAGACTAATAAAGTATACTTGTCACCAGTTGTCATCTTAGTGATCAATTCACACCTCCACAACAATAACATCGACCCTTCAAGTGCTCTAATGACCCTGAATCCCTAAAGTGACAGGAGGATTAGGGCAAAGATAATGTGCTGGAAAGGTGCTAATGAAGTGATGGGATTACAAAATGAGTTTCATCCTTAATAGACAGTAAAAGGGAGTGTTCAGTTCCACTCCAGCTATGAGGTTCACATGGATAAACTCTCACTGACTTCCGCATCCAGTGAGGATCAGGACCTTAATTTAATTAATTAAGGCTTTTCATTTCTTAGTTAAATATGAAACATGTGACTGTGGCAGCTCTGCGTTTCCTGCAAGTGGCAGATATTTCTTAGGTAACTAAGTTTACTTTCTTATGTTATCTTTTATCTTGTCTCTGCAAGTTGTATGTTGCAGACATGCCTTGCTTGTATCTTTTTAATTCTGTACAATTAGTTTTAGAGAGATTTAATTTTTTTGAGTAGAAGTATGCAACTGCTTTTCCATGACCTGTTTTAAGAAATGAGAAATTGAGCATATAATTAGAATATAATGTCATGTGTTCAGTAACAAAATAGTGTCATTTTCTTGCTCAGCGTTATGAGTGCTTAGATAGATGATAGATAGATGGATAGATGGGTGGATAGATACATACTACATGGCAATAGCATTTCGAGGTGCTAAAACAGAAATGATGTTCTTGTAGATGTTGAAAATGCATATTTTAAAATGTCCACTATGTTTACCATGTAATTAAAGCAATCCTGTTCATTAAATGCCATCTGTCTCTTGTTAAATTACACTTGAACTATATCTGCAACCCGTTTCAAAAGAACATTAAAGTTGGGGGAAAGGGTACAACAGGCTACTGCTGGTATTTTAAGTCCTGGTCTTCATTAGGCGTTACTTTGCTGCTTCGCTATAGCTAATTAACTTGTATATTGAAAACCCTTTGGAATGGTTTGATACAGGGAGATGTGGGAATACATTGTGCAGGGATTAGCACATTTATGTTGCTGTAGCTCTGTCCCTGCTGTTTGGGTGATGGGGAAGGTAACCATTTACAAATTTAGCTGTATTGGGATCATTTTCAGGTGGTATAAATTCTACTGATAGCAATTTGAACAAAATCTGCTTTTCTTCAGTGACAGATGCACGGATAGATAATTTGCTGCTGCACATTGTGGTGCCAGAGTCTGCCCTGAAAGAATAGTCTTGAGAAGCTTTATTTGTTATAGTTATTTTGTGATTTGGGGGGGGGGGGGTAGGGGGTGTGCAGAAATAAAGAGGTTTCCAAATTCTGACATTGAAGAGTTGGATTTGGAAACAAGATATTGTAACTTCTTTGATAATCAAAATGAAATTTTAAATACATCTGTGTTGTGCCCTCTGTTCCCCTAAAGATTTTGAAATTCCTGGTTTCAGGCTCACAGTTAAATATTCAAAAACTAGGTGAGCGTGCGGTACAAATTTTTCCTTTTATGTACTTTATACAATACACTACTATTTATAAGTCTGTAAAATATTGTATGTGTGCTAATTAATTAACTTTACATAGAAAGCTTAGCTTTCTGTTGAAAACTGGCTCCAAAGACTGAGGCTCAAAATTTTTTTTCCAGTTTTAGTAGTAAAAAATAAAAATTGATTGTAATACAGAACACAGGTGTGAACTTCTATATGCTCAATTCAAGCCAAGGGACACGGCTCAGGCATTTACATGAAAAGTCATGAGTGACGTGTTTCAGCACCAGTTGTACATCCATGGAGTAGTATAAACTTGAACCAGGAAGGAATGACATCTTTTGTCATGTCAATAAATACTTCTTTTTAAGTACCTGAATTATATTATAATGCATTTAGGGTTATTCTTAAAAATAAAAAGGCATTTCTGTTGCAGACTTTGACCTAAGCTGGCAGTATTAATTTTGAGGGAGTTGCTGTGATATGTCATTTCTTTACACCTTGGAAAAGAAATGGAGCCACAAGACCTGTTTTGTATAAGCTACAAAAGAGTTTTTGGAGAAAACTGACTTTTTGTCATTGCCAGTCAGGGAGAGAAGAGACCTGACAGTCTAGCCTATGAAGGCAATTTCTCCTTACCAGTTCTGATCCACAAATCAACACACCCTATGAGAGGTACCTCCTGAACTGGAGGTGTTTACTGTGGGTTTTTTGTATTTGGGTTGTACAAAGATGAGATCAGATTCCATAATTTGTAAGGCTGTTGAGTTCACTACATGCTGAATGTGAGATAGGCAGCAAGTAAAGGTGAATATGCAATAGTAATCCTTATTGCAGGAATGTGGCCTGAATTTAATATTCTATATCCATTCATGTGAACCTTGTAATTTTCTGTTACAGACCAGATTTGTTCTTTCTTTATGGTTGCAGTACATTGGGGTAGAGGTACTTTTATTTCACTTTGATATAGCATGGTGAGCCATTTTTGAAACAATATGTTCAGTCAGTCTTTTATTTACTATTTCCTTTTGTGCTTAACAGATTGCCCATTCAAAATGGAAGAGCATGAGCACTGTTGCCTCATCGGTCACCTTGCTGTGAAATTGTAATGTAGCAAATGGCTAATGTATGCATACATGTGGGGACTGTTTTAACCCACATTTCACACTACCATAATCAATTCATTGGTTTTGAAGAACAAAACAAAAACAACAGCCCTTGTCCAGCTGCAGCAGGCAAGAGTTAGGACATATGCTGGTGTGAAAGAGGGAGTAGGGCAGGAGACCCCTGCCGAAAACATCAGAACAAAGGGGGAGCAATCGCCTTGGCAAGGCATGGGATGACTTAAATACCCTATTGTATGAAATATGAATGGGTTGGCATTGTGAATTGCGGTGTGGGGGGCTCCTCCGTGTCACCGATTAGCCACACGATTACCCAGATTACACGGGGAAATGGCTAAGGTAAATAAGGCCAGCCTTCTGCCACCTCCTCCCCGGGGCCAGGAGCGGGCTGGCCCAGCCTCTTCCATGCTACTGGGAGCTGGAAGAGAAGGGGGTGGAGGAGAAGGGGAGTGTAGTCATAAGTCCTGTCGTTAACAAAAATAAGGATTTCAAGGGCAACAGTGTTAAAAGGCCTTTCTGCTCAAGCGATATATGGACATTGTTCCCTGTTACCACACAATGGGCAAGTAAATTACTTGGTCAAAAGGAGATCTTGTATCCTCTCCTTTGTCTCTTTGTCCTCCCAGGATAAGGGACAGCCATTGAGTGATGATCACAAAGAGTGTGGTAGGTGCAATCTGTGTCCTGCAATCTTCTCTCCCTTCCATAATCCTGTGCACAGATTAGTTCTCCCCTCTCTCCCCACCATGCAGCTCTTATGGCCATAGGGTAACATTGTGAAAACTGTGTTTATCTACCCCAGGGCAGCTCAAAGAGAGATTATTTTCCTGTGTTGGAGTTGTAAGGCACACATAATCAACTGTGATCCAACATAAAATCATGGCTATATTATGGAAAGTGAATGAAGTCACATCAGAAGTGCTCTGCAATGCTGTGTACATGTTCACAGTATGAACTGTATAGTGTGAAATTTGTGTATGTTATACATGTAGACTTAAGCTGTCTCAAAAGTTATGACATTTTTGTCTCAAAGAAGCTGTATCTTATTCTAGCTTTTCAGTTGAAAAGGCTTCTAGTGTTTGTATGTTTTGTAGCATCTTTTACAGCAGTGATCTCTAGCTCTTTTCTAGAATCATAGAATCGCTGAAGTTGGAAGAGATTATTAAATCTAACTGTCAACCTAGCACTGTGTTCACTACTAAACCATATACCCAAGGGCCCCATCCACACGTCTTTTGAATTCTACCAAGGATGGTGATACCACCACTTCCCTGGGCAGCCTGTTTCACTGTTTGACCACCCTATCAGTGAAAAACATTTTTGCTAATATCCCGTCTAAACCTCCCCTGGTGCAAATTGAGGCCATTTCCTGTCATCCTGTCACTTTTACTTGAGAGAAGAGACGGACCACCACTTAGCTACAACCTCCTTTTTGTTAGCTGTGGAAAGCAGCAATGTTCCCCGTGAGAGCTGTAGAGCAACAAGGTACACCCCCATCCTGCAGAGAGTTTAACTGAAGGTGCTGTGTGATGTCCCATCTCATTGCAAAGGTACTGTCGGTGCATAAATGAAGACACAGCATCCTTGCAGGGAGGAGTCTTTACACCAGGAGCTCTTTGATGCAAATGATGTTCCCAGCTGCAAGGCACTCAAAACCAGCTGGGCTCCCAAAGGAGACTTCATCTCCCTGAGTGTTTTTAGGGAGATTTTGGTGTCTATAAGTTGCAGTTGCTTAGAAAGTATTTAATTGGGTTACATGGAGACCTGGTTTTCCTTAGAATGGAAAAGAATCAGTTTGAGGCAATAACTGGGAACGTTGTTTAAAATGAAGGGAAAGGGGCGGTTTGACTTTTCTGATTTTCTTTCTTTTTATTTTCAGGTGACCTACTAACAAAATTCAGCACAAGTTTATGAATAGTTTGGCTTGTCCCAAATTTGCGTTCTTTCCTAAATAAAATATTCAGCTGGAAATTTATGCCAAAGACTAACCTGGGCTACTACATTGAGGTTATGAGTTAATGGCAAAACAGATTAAGAAAGAGGCTAGTGACTGAGAATGGTAACTCATTAGTATTTAATGAATTTTTATTCATAAATATTCAAATAGTGCTCTGGTATGAAAATATTCACAAGTCTTAATAGATCACAGAGAAAAAAGTGTAACTTTCACTTTTGCTTTGATTCACAGCTGGAAGTAAAAAACCTACTCCATACCCTGCCACACTCCTACAGAGAGTAAACAATTGAAGTGGGAAGAAAAATACCAAACCTAAAGTGAAAAAACACTCAGCAGAAATTTAAACAACAACAACAAAATAAAAAGTGAAGACACATTGCTTTTAGCAGTTCGTATTTTAAATCTTCACATTTCTAAATGGTGGAGAAACCCCCCAAAATATAATCTCACAAAATTTATTCTCTGACCATGAAATGGAGTGCTTGTAGTTTGCCTAAGGTTCCACTGAAAGTGAGCTCCTTGCCCTTTCTGTACTGCAAGTACTGATATCAGCGTTCTAACCAACTTGGCTAATTGCATTATTTTATGTAATCTCAACAACTTCTTTTTCACTTCATGCCATAACCTACTGAGCATTGCAACTTTATCTAGTTATATGGTAACTGTGTTTCATCCAGGATTGGATTCCTGCTCATGCTGAAGGAGTCTCTGGATTTGCACCTGTGTATGTCCTTTGTACAGAAGGTGCAACCTCTCCGATAAGTTGTGCTTTTCTAATGCCATACAACCTTACATTTTGGATTTGAAAAGACATCGTGAATGTACTGAGCTTTATTGATGGTTTTCTGGTCAAATGAAATGTGCCTGACTTACAGCCATTCTTTATTTGAAGACAATTTTTTTCTTTCTTCATAGCTATCTCTATTTGCAATCTGTCACTGTCTAGAGCTTTGGGTATGGGCACTTCTTGTTACTTTTATCAAACTCAATCAGAATAGTTCAGTGGCATAGAATGATTTGTAAAAGCTCTATATTGTCCAAAAATGGAGCTGTTTGTCAATGCATACTCAATTTTCCATTTGTTTTTTTAATATTGTGAAATTTTGCATGCACTTTTGGTGTGATATATAATTCCACCAGTTATCAAAACAGTTGTAATGTTATTGGAAATAAAAGCTCAGTTCTGATCTGTCTTCTACCTTCAAATCCAATTCCCTACAGTATTGTTTCGAATGTTTCCATGCTTGTGCACTCAGAAGTGCCTAGTGAGCCACCTGTGTGTAGGTAGCATGCCAAATAAAAGGAGAGAAACTTCCTAGGCAGGTTTCTTTCCACGGACCTGTTTGCTGTGTAGGAGATGCAGAGATTATCGATTGAGCAGCGAGAAGGAAGGGTGAATTGATCTGATAGTGAAACGATGCATTTTTTGCTGAGAGGAGGATTTTTCTAATGGAGAAAGAACAAATTGACTTATTGGTTAATTGAAGGACAGAATTGACTGGGAGAGGCAGTGAGAATTTGATGAATGTCAGCTGCAGGAAAGAAGGGTTCTTCAAATATATGCACAAAAATTTATTTATTTCCTCATTTGTCTGCCTCTTACTTTGTATGTAATGAAGATGGTTGGCCTTGCCCTGACTCTTTTTGGCCTTCTGCTCATTCCTCAGACTTCTGCAAGAGAGGTAGGCCTGGTTTTGTCTGAAACTTTTTCTCCTTTTAAATATGACTAGAAATGTTCCTGCATTGAAGTCCGCAAAAATTTATTGCCGCTGTTTTTTCCTAAAGCTGTTCCTACTGTTTCAGTTTATTAAGTTTGCCAGTTTTACTGAGTTTGTCATAGCTGCAATTGCCTAATCCAGGCCTGGGTTTTAAGGCATGCTAGGCACCTAACTCCCACTGACAACAATATGAATTAATAATTTTTTCCTTTAAATAATCTTCCAGATTTCACTAGGTAAGTCTCTGCATTGGTAGGACCAGAACTGCTTCCATAAGTACAGTCATTGCTCCTTAACCCTTGGGAGAAGGGACAGTGACTTGTTCTGTCAGGCTGGTGCAACAGTGGTTGCACTGCTGCCCTCTGCAGTGAGGGCTTCTAAGTGGTACAGTAATAAAAAAAAGTATTAAAATAGTAAAAGTGATGCCAACAACACTCAGTAGTAATAAATAGGTACGTATTGGTGCCATACAAATATTAATTACTCAAATATTTAATTTAATTCTAATTAATTTAGATTAATTTCCTAATTTCTGTCTGGATGAGGTTGCCATTATCTTCATATGGTGCCTTTAGGAGACCAGAAGTGTTTTCATTCCCATTTTATATGAATGGTGTAGAAGGCATCCAAAACTGTCTTCTAAGGACTCAGAGTGTCCTCAAGGAAGTTTCTGTTCTCTTCTTGGGAAGACTGTGTGTTTAATAGTGTTAGGGAAGGAGCCTATTCAGGAAGTTTTCTGTGTTGTGGGGTGGCAAATGGCAGAGTCCTCAGGGATCAGTGTGGTTATGGGATTTCAGTGTTGTAATGTCATAATAATTTCCCTCTTGCAATGGCATTACCATGGGGACTGTGGGGAAACCAAATGCTATGGACTGATTTGACTTGTGAAGAAACTGTATCTGTCCTACTTCCCTTTGTACCCTTCCAGACTGCTCAGATGTGTCATGGCCTTATTTTGTCATCATTAGGTAAGATTCAACTGCATTTACAGCAGGGATACTGTAGGAGTGAGCTCTGTGAAGAAATAATAGTAGAGTATTTTGGCTCCCAAGAGGAGGAGGTAGGACCTAAAATTAGCAAATAATAAGCTTAGTCCATAAACTACACACACAAAAAAAGAAAAAATAAAGTCCCCAGGCATCAGAAAGGAAAGGAACAAGGAAAAAATCTTCAAATAATTTACGCATAATAAAGAATTCTTGTGTAGATTTGGCATGTATTGCATTATTTTGAAATGCATTTAGTATTTTAAAAATATAGGAACAGCTTTGCTTGAAGTCACTCATCCCAGACAGTCACACTTACATCTGTATGCTTTTGAAGCAACACCAGAAGTAGGTGAGTGGAAGAAGGGTATTTGGGGAGGTTCATGAAGCTGGAAAAGATCTTTAAATTTAAATTCTTAATGGGAAACTTATAAACACACCAGAGCCGAACATATATTTCAGTGTGAATAATTTATATGATAATACTTCTAATAATAGCAGACTGCTCCAGTTCTACAGTACAACTAGCACAGTTTGACTGACAGAGGAAGAGAGATGTCACCATCATATGATAGCCCTTTCTTTGTCTTGCACCAGCTGGGATATCACCTTGAACTGAGCCAATCCATCATCCTGCTAAAGAAAAGATAACTGGGTTTCTCCATAAAAGCAAAGGATTTGACTGAAGGATGTTTTTCTCCATCTTCCTCCCTAATAACTTAACAAGTTTTCCCTTGTAAAAAGCGGAACCTTAGAAAGTTTCCTGCAAAATCAAAAGCTTGCCCACAGATTGACTGTTAAATGTTCAATATACGTTTGTCAGGGATGCTCTAAGTGGTACTGAAGTTGACAGAATACAAGCAGGAGCTGACAGCTTCACTCCAGTTACAGCTGATTAAAGGCTGCAGGGGCCTGAGGGCCCCATCTCGAAGAGGACCTCTGCAAATTCACCAGAGCACTTCCAGTCTGCACATTTTGCGTCTGCTGGCTCAGAATACTCTAGGTATTGTGCTTGGTAATCGACTTCTGCCTCCAGTTTTGGAGTGATTAACAACAGATACAGACAAGGAGTTAAAAATGTAAATCAGAATTATCTTACATTATGTACATACATTACAATATGTATGACAAATGACAGTGTAAAATATAAGCATTGCATATTTGTGTACTTTGAGAGACATTCATGGCTCTAAAGCATGGCTCAAATCTTGAAGTTGGGTCTTCTCACAGCCTTCTCCCCATTCCCATACCCATTGTGTAATGTTGAGCCCTTGTAGGCTGAGCATGCTGGCTGCTCAGTTTGGGAGCTCTCCCTGAGGCCTTGTAGCCAAGATGTTCAAGTATATCTAGAGATACAGCATGACCTAACCAGAATTATTTAAAAAAAAATAAAAATCTCAGTATTGAAGAGTACTTGGCCCTGTCTGGAAACACATCTTTTCTGAGTGTTCTCCTTTATAATTTCCAACTCCTAGCAAGTGTGCAGTGCTTGTATATGCTGTATATACCTTGCACCTTAGCCTATACTGAGTGAACATCTGATTGGGGACATTTTTTCCTCTCTGTTCTTTCCCAGTCAATTTTATATGGTGTTGTTTTGTTTTTTTTTTTTCCAATCCTTCATTCATGCAAAGAGAACATCCCAAACAAATATCCTCTTCCAAATATAGATAATAAAATACCACTTTTAAAAAAAAAATTACTAAAATAGTTAAAGATTTTTTCCCCTGCATTATTTCTATCAAGAGCTTTCTGTTAAGCACATTTACACCTTCTTCCCTAAACTTAAATTTCAGTCTTGTTTTATTTGCACCAGAGGCCAGATTCTCAAAACTACTGATTAAAAAAATCCATGCAATCTTTAGAACATTTTGGCAAGGTACTTTTTAAAACACTTGATAATCAAGCATAACTTGTGGTTTAATAATCAGAACTGCAGGCACAAAATATAGTAAGTCAAGTAACAGACATCTGTTAGCATTTTTTAGGTTAATCCACTAATATATTTTTAGAATTACTAAATATTTAAAACTCCAGACTGAGAGCTATTCTTAGGGTGATTTCTTCCCTTAAGTTGAGCTCAAGTAATGCTTTTGATCTTCATTTCCATTCACCTAACTGGAAATTAATTTTTCAGAAGTGAATATATATTGAGATGAAGACCCAGAAGATATGCCTCCAAATAAAAGGAATTAAGAAAATATATTTATACTGATCCCTTAATTGTTTATAATAATTTAGACGAATGGTTGAACAGTGTACCAGTATATCAACAGAACCTTTTCATAGTCTGAGTCCTCTTGTGCTGATTTTTAAAAGGCAGCCTGTATGTCCAGAGGGCTTTTAAACTGCAGAACTCAAGAAATTTGCTAATTTCCTCTTACTGAGGATAAGGAACCCCATATAGGCATATTTCCATATGTATGTATGTATGTATGTACGTATGTAGCTCTATGTATGTATCTGCATGAATTTTTATATGCACACATGCACTTATTATTTAAGTACATATATACATATATATAACACATCATGTGTATATAAAATATATACTATGAGTGCAGACATGTTACACATATGTCCATTTTGTTTGCCTCCTTTTCTCACAGGAGAAAACTGTGAGAAAACTTCTTTGAAACTGTCTTTATTTGTTTTACATTACTTTTTGGCTCAATTAAAGCTCTGCTGGACCCACTAAATTCTACCTCACTGGAATATTTTATTTAAAAAAAAACCCCAAACCAAAACAAAAATAAGAGATATAAATTAGAAGCCACACATTAAAAATGTGCCCACTCCTGAAGGTGTTTGACTAGTATTTTGGCTAGGATTTTGACTACCAAAAAAAGAGTATGAAGTGAACGCAAGAGAGACTGGAAAAGAGAGAGCTTTGGAGAGCAAATGTGCTTTGCAGAAGTAGTTCAGTTTGCATAATTTATTTTAAATATGGATCCTCTCTGGTGTGTGAGCACTGCCTCCCTCACCACCTCCACGCCCCTCTTTTCTTTTAAAAATAGGAATTTCTGTGCTGCTTGTGTTCCAATATTCCAGTTCAAAGAGAGTGCCTGACAGTAGCTCAGCACCTGTGTACTTGACTACTTACTGCTGAGGAGCCTTGCTTGCCGGTAATCTAGATTTATGGTAAGTCTACCCTTTCCCTTCATCTACAAGGTCCAGGGACACTCAGGTAGCCAATCTGCCCTTAAATATGTCTCTGAGGAAATGGTGCTAATTAGTATTGGAATTTACAGCCTTCCATTTTATTGACTTGTCCTACTTTCTTCGATAATTAACTAATGAGTAAAGTAATGAGCTATGTTAGTCAGTCATGATGTTCAATTAAACAGCAAATCAATTATTGAAAATAGTTTTGGACAGCTCTTGTGTCGTCATGGTGAATGCGCGTGCATGTGTGTGTGGGTATGTGTGTCCATATGTGTTTTAAATGCGTGCCCTAGATGTCTCAGCATTCCTCCCTGGAGGACACCTGGCTACAGGAGGGCTGTGTGGTCACAGCCAAACCAGACCAGTGATGCTTCTTGCTTGCCTTTCCCACCCCCCATTCAACTGTGCTACATAGCGCCCTGATGCCGCACCTTATCTGCAGGGGTCCCCAAGGCCTGAGAAAGACAAGATTGCTGTAACATAGGGAGCGGTTTTCCTGATGGAGAGGTCCGCAGAGGGATGCTAGAAAGCAGTGTGTCTGTTCACTGATGTGACCCCTCTGCCTCTTTCTCGGCATATGCAATCTTTCCCACTGGTGGGCAGGGTCACTTGTCCCAGAGCTCAGCATTACAGCAGCAGGAACTAATACAGTCCTAAAACCCTTAACCTCTCTTCTGGCCACAGCAATATGCAGGAACAACAGAGAGGGTGGCAGGGAGTTAAGGATTTTTCCCCTGAGGGCTTTGCATACCAGTCTGAGCAGCAATTGCCCATGGGAAGAGGCTCCTAGGACCATCATATCACAAGTACCCTGCACTAAACCTGAGGGAGCACTTCAAACACACTCCTGTGTGGCCACTGGCAGGTCAGGTCACAATTTGCTGGGGCAAGGGAGTGACACTGACACCTGGACTCTATACAGCACAGACAGCTTCATTTGGTATGGGCTGGGCAAAGATTTTTTTGGCAGGATGAGAAACAGACATTCATTATCTCACTAATGTTTTGAGTAGAGATTTGCCTAGGAAATGTAAAGGGCAGTTCCAGCAAAGAAAGGTGTAGCTGACATCATCATTCATTAACTTAATAGCTTTCTAGGTTTAATTATTCTTTCATTTGACCTTTTTACCCTTCCTGTTTCCTTCACGTCTTTTGCCTTCTTTTTTCTGCTTCAGGAGATGGTAGCACACCTGCACCTGCTGCCCACGACTGCAGGCTTTCACAATCACCCTCCTGGTGACATCCAGCTTGTTGCTTTTGCTGTTAGTCTCGGTTCTGTTTTTGGTGTTAGAGTGTATCGCAGCAGCATTCCCACATCCAGGAAGCCAACCTGTCCTGAAACTTCAGAAGTTTGGGAACAATTTTTACTGTCCTATGCTCTACTCATACAAATAAGTATTGACTTGCCTTGTCAAAAGACCACTTCACTATGGGCAGCAACAGCTTTCAGAGAAGATAGTAATATTGCATTAAGTAAAAAAAGAAAAAAAGTTAATGTTATTAAGTGGAAAGTCGGGTTTGGGATTAAAATTTTAACATAATATTATCAGTTATGCTACCAGAAATAACACTCTTGCGTGGTTCCATTTGAATAGCAAAGTCACACAAATAATGGCATGCCATGCTCTTAGGCTCTGTAATCTTAGGCTCTGTAATACAAATATTATTCATTTTTAGTAATAGTCATCTTCTGATGATTTTTTTTCCGAAGGTAGCAAGTATGCAGAAAGCTCCCCCCTGCCTTCCAAATTCAGAAGGAAAAGCAGGCCAGTGAGCAAGCTGCGTAAATACAGAGAGAAGAGACTAAAAGCATCGGCCTTAGCCATCCAATTGAATCATGATTCATTAGAGAAACAACAAGCCAAAAGAAATCAAAGACAGTTCAAAAAAGGCAACATAAAGTTTTCATTTCCAAACAGTTTTAATTCGCTGTTTGTGCTCTTTACTGAGAATATGCAAGGAACACAAACATTCCCATATGATTTAAATTACAATTTACATATGAATTACATTAGAAATATGAGCTACGCTAAAGAGATAATTAGTGCTGTCCTGGGTTATGTGAGCACAAACAAAATTAAATAAGAACAATTTCAAAGCCAAGTTTTGCTTTGCCTTTTCAACTAAGCTGGTTTAATCAGTGATAATGACTGAAATAAATCCACTACATATAAAACAACGCACAACATATCATACTGTGTGAAATGTCATTACTACATCCCATGCCTTGGTAAATCATGCAGTCAAAAAGGAGTACAATATCACCAATATGATGCTACACAAAAGTTGCCACCTCTGGGCACCTCTGGGTGCCCAGCACTGGAGTTTGTGGTCCCTGAGGCTTGCGAGGAAGCAGGACCCACAGCAGGCCAGTGTTATTGCACTGCTCCAGAGAGAGTAATGGGGAGGGGGAGCTATGACAGTGTGCACCAGGGATTTTTCTTTTTTTTTTAACATGACATATAAATAAGAAAGAGCTGCCACAGGAAAAAAAAATGCCAGTATTAGCAGAGAGCAATGAGAGGAAGGGAAGCTGGAGAATTGGGGAGGGGGGTAAGGCGGGGGGATGAGGGTAGAAGGGGAGAAACTGAGAAGGATAAAAAATACTAAGCAGAAGCAAACTACCTGTGCATTAGTGCCTCAGCCCCTAAATAGAACTATGGTTTATGACTACTTTGCCTAATGAGCTAAACTCTGGTGACCATAAAACTGAAATATAATTATGACATTAAAGATGCCTATATTTGAACTTAATTATTAATTAATTTAATGAGAGAATAGGAGGTTGTAAAATTGCTAATTAAACAGCTCTGTAAAACTGCAGACGGCAGAGGATTTACCAAATGATGAATCCCACAACAGTATTTGGGCTATATCAATATTCTATTAATATACAGTATGCCAGAGGTACTGGCTAGTACGCTACTCACAGTTAAGCCGATGTGACAGGCATATAGAGTGAAAGAAAATGAAGGACATAAAATTCCAGATGACAGCAACCTTGAAGATGATCTCTGCCCCCACCTCTGTGGCAGTTTCTGAAATCAGTTAAATAAACTCAGAAATGCAGGATAAAAATCAATCTTACCATCGCAAATGTGAATAAATTGGCTCGAAGCAAACGACCCACCTATGGTCTTAGGCACCGTCATGTTGTGTCGCTCTCTGCTTGTGTGCAGGAATGGTCAGAGCAAATCTGGACTTCAGTGCAACAGAACGGGAGGGATGCAGCGTGAGTGAGTGTATGTGTGCGTGTGTGTGTGTGTGTGTGTGTGTGTGTGTGTTAACGTGCTTGCATGTGAAAGAGAAGCTGAGCAAGAGCAAAAAATAACTGTCCCTGTGTGATTAGTGAAATTAAACTCAAGTGAACCTTCAGGGGCTGAATTCAAGCCTACGGGGGACAATTTTAGACATTCCCACACTGCACTATCAGCATGCAAGGAATTTCACTGTAATGTTTGAGTGGCAATGCCATTTGGATGACATTCATTTAAAGATATAGAGGAGGGGTGCAGGAAAGTGTTTTCTCTTAGCACTGAACCTAATTCAAGGAACATCAAAAGGAAATGCACTGGGGTACCTCTCCTGCATATCTCTAAAACTCAGTCATGGCTAATTACTGGAATAAAAGCAAAAGAAAAAAATTCAAATATCCCTTTTGTAGGAAACAATGAAACACCTCTGGGCAGTGTAACACAAAACATGAACAACACTAGGGTAAATTCAATATTTTAATATTTACATGAATCCTTAGAACTGTTACTTTTTATACCTGCCATGTGGCACAGCTTTTCCTTTATATAATTTGTCTTATAAATGCCCTGTTGACAGCCATAAGAAGGAATTTAGCAAATAACATCAAGAAAATCACTGGAAGGGGACTTGCTTTCCACCCTAAGGGAAACAATATAGTCATTACAGTAACATCTCCCATTTTTGAAAAATAGACGGAGGATCTTGAGACCAAGGACAGGAGTTCTATTTCCATGTCCTTTGTAAGTTATGAAGAAATTGCATAAACTTTCAGTGTCTCAGTTTCTCTTTCTAAGCTAGGCATAACAACAATTTTATGCCATTCATCATTCATTTTTCAGAACAGTAAATGGAAGCTTATAAGTAATTTCTGAGCAAGTGATCTCTAGAAGTCTAGAAGTCGCTTTTTATTGACTGGTTTGGGATAAGACTTTAGAAAGTGTCACTTCTTCCTTTTGTGGGTTTGGGGTTTTTTTGTTTTGTTTTTGGTTTTTGGTTGGTTGGTTTGTGTGGTTTTTTGTTGTTGTTGTTGTTTGGTTTGGTTTTTTTGGTTTTTTGGGGGTTTATGTCCATTTTTGCATATATGAATGAGATAATTTAAAGGAGCTATGTTCTCCATGTGATGTGATGGTCTTGTTTACCTTGTCTCAAATACTAATACAGTTTTCTGTCTCTCGATGCTCAGAAACTTCACAGTGGGTCTTGTATGAAGATCTACAGCTAAAAGAGCTGCTGCTTTAGAAAACTACTCTGGATGGTTTCTATCTTCTAATATGTTTAATTAATAAATATGAAAGCTTCTATGCATTTATTATCATTGTATCATGCCCTGCAGTTTTATAGATCCAATTTCTCAAAAAATGACTTCATCTACCAGAAATAAAACCAGACAGACTTCTTCTATGGTATGACCAGTTAGCAAACCTGCCCCTTGATTGGAGGCTTTTGTAAAATCTGAATTGTGTTCTCACACAGGTTTCAAGCCCAGCAAGATAGGCAATGAGTTAAAAGTTGCAACTGGTAGGTTTTTAGTAAAAAGGAAGTTCCAAATAGCTTCTCATCACCACAGTGCAGGTTACACATTTAGAGCATCAAAGAAATTGCTCTTTATCTTTCCCAGAACTAGCATATGATAAACTTTATTACAAGTAAGTCTCACTCTTTGTGCAAGAAATTTAACATCCAGCACAGTGGGCAGCTTGAAACAGAAGAAAAATAAGACTATGAAATCTAGGGATGCCTTTATTTCCAGGTTCCCTTGATGCAGCCATTGCAGCAGCTCCCTACGAGAAAAAAAATATTTGAGAAAGGGTAAATATTGGTTAGAGTTATTGTCCAGCCAAAAGCCTGTTGGTTGTTTTCTGTGATACTTACTGCCATCCAGTTATGAGGAGATCCTGGACAGCGATAGGCAGGGACCTCCTCATTGCAAGGAGCTTGAAAGTTCCAGCCAACAGCTCTGAACCTGAAGTTCATGGTCATCTTTGTAAGACTGGTCACTTCAGACTCTGAGAGAAAGTTATTTCATCACCTTGCTGTGCTCTGAGGGCTGGAGGCTGGTCACTGTCACCCATCAGTGATGGTAGGGATGAGCAGGGACAGTCATCTCTCTGAGTACCAGGAGCCATGGTAGTAGTGCTGCTCCCAGACTTGTGTCACCTATCACCCTAAAGTGGTTCACGATCGACTAGTAGCAACTTGGCTAACGCTTACACATATCACACTTTGAAAACCTCTGGGACTGCACATTCTTTAAACACTGTGGGTGAAATCCAGCTGTGACCCAGACCTAAACCATGGAGGTACCTGCCAAGCTTGATTACGAGGAGAGAGCTCCAAAGTAAGAAAAGTTGTGATTAACCATTACTGGTATTGCAGGCATATGTCAGGGTCTCACTGCAATGTGTGAAAAGGGTGTACAACCCCAAAGTTTTCACTGATCTGATTTAATTCCCAAAGATTTAAATTGTTTGTTTTAATTGTGATTTAAAGGAGGTTAACTTGGTTAAAGTTATCTTTTACTTTTGTTTGCATTTGTCCTTTTTTGTGCCCTTTAAAAAGCCTTCCCTCTTCCAGTTGGTTGGCAAACTGTAAAATATCTGACTAAATACATCCTATTAAGTAAGCTGCTCACTTAGGGTATTTGTTGCTGAACTGAAGCATATTCTATATCTTTGCCCATTCAATTACAAAGGTTTTTAGTTTAATATAATTTAAGTTCTCCATTTTTAACCTTTACATAATGTTAGAATACGGTGAGTGCTATAACTTCTTCATTAGGTGAATGCTATTATTTCTTTGGTATTTGTGTTACAAATATTTATATAGATGTCACAACATCTCTACAATTGGAGAAAAAAGCACTTTAAAATAGTTCTCACTAAGTAAATAAATCCATCTTAATGGATTTGTAGAAAGGAAAAATATGTTTACTTAAACAGACTTTCTTTTTCACTTCAAACAAGCATATTAAATAAGTGAAATAGTGTAATGGCATAGCTAAATCAACTATTTCTGTTCATAATAGCCATTGAGGCCTTCAAATTGGAAGAGCTCAACCTTTCATATCTACTGTATGCATAATAACTTAAAGAAAAAAAATAAGATTTTTTTTAAACTTCCAATTGGTTTCTAATGTTGATTGAAGTATTCTTTGATAAAAACTATTGAATATTTTGAAAATAAGAAAAAAACTTTTATAATTCCTGAAACAAAATTTCTGTCATCAAAAATTCTAAACCGAGGTAAATAAAAGCTGATTTTATTTTTTGTTGCTTTGCTAGTAATTTCACAAGAAATTTTAAATTTTTTTTTAAAGCCTCAGAGTGAGACTAGCACTGCTTACAACTGTTGTGGCGTTGCAGAGATAAAAACGTAGGGAAAACACATACAAAAAAGTAATAAAAAATAAGTTTCTTACTTGAACCTGAAGTCTGCAGATGTGAAAGTTGTAGTCTGAAAATAGAGGATTACTGTATTTATCAAAAGGCAAAAGAATTTGCATTAGTTCCTGTTACTGCAATCTTTCTTTAATTCAAAAGAAGTGACACAACATGAATAAGATAGGAAATATATGGATTCAACTTTTACCTCTCAGGAAAACAGTCCAATTATTATATTTGGTTTGAAATCTGAAAACTAAAAGGTGCTCTTCCATGTATGTGCATTAGCAGTATGGCAAAAGTTTGAATTGGAATTAAATTAAAAACTCGGTTATTCCAGAAGGTGAATAGTCAAGCTAGCTCCACAAAATTAACTTGAAGAGTTTAGCAGCAGTAAAATATGTAAGTATTTTTGAAAACACAAGGATCAAATAGATTTGTGTAGCATTGAGATGACAGGTAGCTTATGATTATAAGACATTAGGAGAAAGAAAGAGATATGTTTATTTTTTATTAGTTTTCCACAAGATCACAAGTTCTTCTGGAAGACATATAAAGGACAACTTTGGGATCTGCAATATATAGAAAACTCTTGCCTTTCATTTTGCCACCAGATTACACCTTTGGATTAATCTCTCTACCCAGCTCTCCTTAGTGTTTATTTATGAACAGTTTGTGAACTTTTCTATAACTCATTTAGATAATTATCATAAACCCTCCTCCGAATATAAGTGTTAAGAGGACAGCAAGTCGGTTTCAGCTGCTGAAGCAAACTGCAGTGAATATTTTTCATCAGGGAATTAATAGCCTTTCAGAGGATGATTCACAAATGGTTGCCCCACAAACCCTCGATGCCGAGCAAGCTGCCTCACATCATGCTTCTGCTCTGTTAAAGTGCAGTTTGCCCAACCAAGAGACGAGATCACTCCGCAGGCAAGCCAGGACAACTCTTTAGCCTATTTTTATTTGTTTTCCCATTACCTGCGGTTGTTAGTCTTGTTATGCTTGAGTGCAAAACTTGTTACAACCCCAGTTGGTCAGAACACTGCTTAAAAATTGTTCTAAATACAGTTCTCTGCCCTAGATTTCACTGGGACTATTCATTTGGTTAAAACTACTTGCCTGTTTAAGTGATAGACTGAATTTATAGGCAAATTTTAGACTTTAACCCCACCATAATCTTTTGGGTTTTTTCCCCTTTTATTATGTGAAATCAGATAATTCTTATTTGTTATATAATAAGCTTCCCTTATACATTAAAGGCTTACAGAGGAAGCCACAGTCATGCATGACAAATATGTTAAAAAGCTTAATAAAAAGAAATAGCAGTATAAAAACCAACGTGGAAACATGTAAATTCAAACTATATTAAAAAAAATATCTAAATACAGCAAAGATGTTTGTTGGTCCCTTCAAATCAGCATATTCTGCGAATCCATGATTCTGTGATTCTACCTTACCTATACGTAGATACAGTCTGAAACAATGTTTTCTTCTGAAAGAGAAACCTGAATGTAGACTATACGACACAAGTAAATATTGCCTGAAAAAATAACAGATGTCTGTTTTCAACAGATCCACTTGATAAATTAAGAGTAAAAAGGAAAAGGTTAGCAAAGCATCTCAGAAGTGCAAGTGTTAAAGCATTAAAAAAACAATTTATGAAGAACTAAAGGAAGGGATCATAGTGCCATCTTTTTTCTAATATGTAGAGATGCCTTGAAGGAGGAGAGGAAGATAAAGACATGCATGTCATCTGTGAAAGACTTCTAACACCTGGGATATGATTGATTCATCTGTGGCTTCATCTTTGTGGCTGTGAGAGAAGTTATAAGAACTGTGAGATAAGCCAGTCTGCATTCTGGGATGTGGTGTGGAGGGACACCCAAAACTCTTCAGTTCCTACCATTGCCAACAGAAGAGATGCCTGACATAGTAAATCAATTTGGAAGGATTAAATAACAACTTTGTCTTTGCATTATGAAAAGTAAGATCCCATCTGGTATGAGTTTGCTTCTTGTTTACGAGTGCCTTAGTTTGAATGAAGAATACAAAAAAAAAGAGTTATTGCTCATTCTCTCAAGCAAATAGGATATCCAGTTGATGATTGTCCTCCCTCATAGGCAGGTTAGCAGGATGTCATTTATAGATGGCCATGGACGTTTCTTCAGGTAGCTCCATGTATATACATGTGCTTGGCCATGCCTAAGCTTTTCTGGTGACATCATCTCCCTTCAAAGGTATCTCTCTCCCTTTTGATGTATCCCGTCACAGTAACATGTTGTTTCACCGCACCAGCAAATTATATTAGGACACATGAGAAAAGCCACCCAACTCGATGACCTCACTCTTGCCCTACTTTGATCTAGTTCAGTCATTTCGGGTGACTCAGGTGTATAAAACAATTCCCAGGAAATGGCTGAAAAAACTTGCTATTCACGCGGGCTGCAAGTGCATCTGGGAATACCAACTGCAGGGAACAATTGAGCAGCACAAGTTCAAGTTACACAAAGGATTTAAGTAATTCATTGCCAAATACCAACCCTAACCATAAGTTGAAAGGCCTCATTTTTTTCTGCGCTGTCTCTTTAACAGGTCAAATTTGAAGATGCAACACACAGTCAAAATGTTAAAGATAATAATGGGTCAATCTAACATCCTGCTTGTTGTAATCAAGGAGAAGGAAAACTACATGTGTACACATGATGAACAAATAAAAATACTTTCATTACAGCAATGCTGACAGAGATTCTCCTGCTCCACCAGCACCTGTGATGTCAATACATTTACACATACATTTATACTCATAAATGAGAGAAAAATTTATTAGAGGAGACAGTAAGTGAGTAGTATCAGTTTCACATTTGGGTCTCTAAGCCACCTTCAGGAGTAGTTTAAGAGTAGAGGGTTTGATTCTTACTTACACTAATAACATAGCAATACAAAATAAACTTAAACAAGGGTGTAAATTACATTTAATCTGCCCAGTCTGATACAAAAGTGACAATAGTATAAATGAGAAACTGGCTCAGAAACTATCCCTCTGCAAATTGATTAATATACCAACATGAGCTGCAATCTAGTTATCCTCTAAACAAAAATGACCTGGTGTTGTAATGGAATGATTTTTTTTTTTAAACCGCTTGACTTGACTACAAGGAGAACTAGTACATTTTTATTTCCTCTTCTTTGTTTTTTTCTCACTTATATCGGTTGTTTTAATGAGAGGCATTGCCTTTCTCGACATGCCTTCTCTTCTGTCTCTTTACACCAGCACAGTAACAAGAACATTACTACCATAGAAGTATGTGTTACATTTCAAAAATACAGCAGGAGAGAAAATTTTAAAATTCATTTTTCCTCCCCCTCTCTCCCTATGCTCCTCTAGCTTTTTTTGTATTGCCACTTTCTCTCGTCATGCTTATAGTGAGGTTTATTTCTGCTCCAGCAATGCAGTTTAGAGGCGGGTGGATCACAGTTGTGTGTTAAATCATGAACAAAACCAATCTCTCTCCCTCTCCCTCTCTCCCCCTTTTTTGTTGTCTGTCCTTTTTACTTAAATATAGCTTCTAGGTTAATGATTCATTCTTCTAAAAGGCTGCTGTGCCTACCAGATTATACTGTAAAATCTGCCATTCTGTTTATGTTTAAAATACAAGATTAAAGCAGTGGTCATGCTGAGGGAAATGGGTCTCACACAGAACAAGAAAGGATCAAGCCACGTCTGCCGAATCCAGGCTGTTTCAGCAGAGTCTACTGTTTTGGTGTTCTGCCAGACCCCAAAGAAATACTGATGAGGTTTGAAACTTGGTAGTCATTCTTAGACTGAGCACAGCAAGGACCTAAAATAAGGCTTATCACACACTAATGCACCTCTGAAAGTTACAGCAGCCTAGATGTCTGTAAATTGCAGAGAAAGCACTTGAGAAATAAATTATTCATTCCTAATCAGAAGCAGAAAGGTGAAGGATTTTATTACAAAGTATTCTGTATGGTATTTGGGGCTAGGAATTTGCCACTGGTACTGTGGAATCGATATCCAGGGCATATATAGCCAAATTATCGGTGACACTAATGCTCTTTTTGATCATGTCATGCATAAGCATAAAGGCAAATCAGAGCCAAAGTTACTTCTTTTTTTTCCTACAGTGTGACTTACCAGATCAAATAGGTTGATCCATAAAAACTAGTTGGGCATGTAATGCCAGCCAGATATTAGATTGGAGATTTGTATACACTTGAAAATTTACAAAAATAGCTCATTTGAAATAATTGCACTGGAACAGCTATTTGGGCAGAAAAGCTGTAGGGATATTTCTCAACCATTTCAGATTAGTTATCTCAGTAAATTTCTAAGTATAGACAAGCCCTCATGATGTGTCCTGCCAAACGAAGACTGTTCTATTCAATTAGCTCTCATTAAGGAAGGCAGAGAGGGGTAAAAGTAGATTCTCAGTAAGTATAAATTTTCATATTTATTAAGCAGAAGTGAGAATACATACATTCAAATTCACATATATTTTGTACTCATTGAGTGAAGCAAGGCTTCTAAAGAAGCCATGAGCCTACTCATTGGAGACTTAAACATGTTTGGAAAAGGTTATTTGGTTTTTGAGGGACCCAAGCCAACTGGAACACTGCCATTCTAGGTGAGGGTCTGAATTATGGTTATGAATTATGATTATGAATTAGATTTATTTCAAGGAAAGGTAATTCTAGAAGCATCTTATGGTTGGTTTGTTTGGGTTTTTTCTCTCCAGTATTTTTAGCTCAACATTTAAGCAGGATAGGGAGTAGCTTTAAGTAAAAGTACTTTTGGGATCAGGGAGTGAAAAAGCCTTAGCCAGGTGTCAGCTTCTCCATAAAAGTTAAGTTCATCTATAAAAAGCTGACATCTTTTCTAACTGTGGTGTTTCAAGTAGAAGTGCATTTAAGCACTGAGGAAGCAGAGTTTAAACAGGAAATCCAGACTTTCAACCATTGCATCTGTGAGTAGAAAATGCTGCTATTTGGTACTCAGAGTGGTCCTTGACAGTGCTGCTTTGAAGCTGCTTTCCATGCTTGTATGCTGGCCATGACCTTCCCCTATTATAGAAAACTGTCTTAGAGAAAAGAAATCTAAATTCTTTCTAAATCCCCGTAACTAAAGAAATTGCTGGATGCATGTGGATTAAAAGCTAGACTGTTTATTATACATATTTAGATCCAAGTTGGACATAGATTACTACCCAGGCCAGACTAAACATTTTTAATTTAACAAACCAGTGCTGGCTATAAAGAGTGGGTGAAATAAATGTTTAATATATCCTATATCATCTTTCCCCAAATGGTTTCTATTTATCATGCAAGTACCTAATCAATGTAACTGCATATAAAATCCACAGATTTTATAATCCAGTAATAAGGACATGCAAATTTTGTTGTCATATAAACATACTGGCTCAAAAAGATGTATAATACTTATCAGACTAGTTAGCCATTATCTTAATTATGAAAGGATTATCCCTGTAAAGGCAAGGCCATAATATAATAGGAGTTCTGAAATATGAACAATCTCTAGCTATGTTTACTATTAATTCAGACTGCACTTATATTTCCATTTCCCTTTTTCTAGTGTTTATTTTTGTTAATGTTTATGTGTCCCTTTGTAAGCAGCAATATGGTACAGCATCACATCAAATTCACCATGAAAGCTCCAAAGAGCCATCCTAAGTATATTAATCCTCCATAAAAATAAATAAGCTATATGAGAGAGAGCATTTCTATAACGCTCGAGTGTTAGTAGTGGCAGCTGGACCATAAGGTGGTGAGAATGTGTGTGCCAACTTTGAGACTCATGCATGAAAAAGCATTTTGATTTTTTTTTTCTGAAATGGGTTTTGTTGGTGACTTTTCTTCCCCTCTATTAGTAAAGATTTTTCTGTATTAATGACATTGTCTTTATCCCTCTTTCTGTGGAAGTCAAAAATACTTTCTCAAGAGAGAGTGAAAGAGAGGGGAGTCTGAAAGAGATCAATTCACACAAGAAAGACATTTCACAGTTGAGACTTTATAGAGACTTTACAATACAGGAAAAACAACAAATATAAGTAAAACTTCATCTCTTCCTAACATTACATTTGCTCTGATGTATTTTCTGAAAGCCGCCCAAGTATAACTATTTATTTTAACTAAAGTAATCAAGATTAATGTCAGCAGTTATGACACACGCTGTTTGCTAAAGAACACATAGAACAATTGCTCAAGGCAAGCTTCATTAAGAAATCAGATAAAATTAGTAAAACTGATTATATTTCAAAACTCAGCAGCGGCGGCAGCTCAAATTGCCATTCAGGAGTCTCCAATTAACACAATTGGTCTTGTTCACAATCAGCTTTGTAATCTCATTAGCCTATTATATTTTAATCATTGGGATAACTGCACAACAAAACTTATTTTATTTTGCACTGACTGCTGATGGCATAAGTGAACATGCAACGTACTTTTCCTTTCTCTTTTTCTTTCTTTTCCTTTTTTTTCCCCTCATCCCAAGAACAATGCAGACTCCTTAGAGCATTATCCTGGTTACAGATTATTACCAAACACTCCGTCAGTGCTAGGGAATGCTGACAGCAGGCATCTAATTTGTCATTAATTGGCAGGGGACTAATTGTGTAACTGACATTGCTAGTGAAACTTAGAGAGTGTAAGGTAGGGACGGTGAAAAGTAACAGGAGGGGGGAGAGAAAGAGCAAACAAATGCCTGCAGACAGCTCTGTGGACACACGCATATAACTCGTTTGCCTCCTTGGTGTGCTGCCTTGTTTCATAAATGTGTTCCAGAGATATTGGCCCTTGTAAAAACACAAAGTCTTTCTGTCCTTTAGGTACTGGCAGTCTGCAAATGCCTACAATACCAGTGTTTCATTGATATTGAGTATTGCCTGCTGCAATGAGATTATGTTCTATTGATGGGAACTGGGGTGTAACATAGCCATCTACAGAAAGCAATAGGTTGCCCTATTTTCAAGCTGAAAATGCTATGTATTTTATGAACTGCCTCTATCTTGCACACCAGGGATGTCTCTGTGGCTAAAGCCATAATAGGATTTTCCTAAATGATACAGAAATACAAATATTCTGACTGAGCACTTTTCTGGGTTCGTCTTATTTACCAGCAAGCTTTGATACCGTATTTTGCTTCCATCTTTTAAAGGACATTTTCAATTTCCCATTTCCCTTATGAATGCTTCCTGTAAAGGTGTCAATAACCACTAATTGCGTTCTGCTTGGCCAGTCCGCAAATCAAAACAGCAGAGGCAGCAAGCCAATATGCATTCAAATCCCGTTACTTGACTGCTTCATTCTCAACTGGAAAGATATGAGAAGGCAAATATTCATACAATTGTATGCTGGGAAATTCGGAGTTGCTCCTGTGATCTCGAAAGATACCTATGCAGCTGCTGTTAATTCCCAGACTTTTATTTTAAGAGGGTTAGTGCTGGGGGTAGTTCAATGTTGTTTTTTTTATCTTTGGTCTAGAAAATGGCAGAGCAAATGTAAAAGGAAATAGCTCTGCAGTAAGAGCAGAGAGCATGCAATAACTAAATTAGGAGCTTGCTTCCACAGGCAGGCAGGCCAGCGACATAACATGGCAATTTTACTGTATTGGTGTCCTAAGAAAGTGATGGTGGGATTTAGCTGCTCTGAATATCATACAGTGAAAGAAGCCATTGATTTGACTACTTTTGCTCCTGTTTCATGACTTATATGTCAGCAGAGTGTTGATTTTCTTAAATCAATTCGTCATACCAAAGTGTTAGCTGCCTAATTTCTGTTTGTAATATTCAACCTGGGGTTTGGCTGAGAGCAGTTTGTTGTCAACATTTGCAACTGTAGTTCAAACTGCTTTGATGTCACACTGTTATAAAGGTCATTTTCCTTTCCCGGTTTGAGGAATGAGCTTTCCATGGCGGCTGTCCTCCGACAGAGGTTCCAGAAACACTTTCCACAGATGTTTTCTCCAATTTCATTTAAAATCTTCATCTTATGCAAAAATTTCCACCAGAGAAATTTGTATGCAGAGAAAACCCTTAGAGGTAAGACGTCCAGAGGTGCCAAGAGAGACAGATGCCACAGAGAGACCAAGTACCTGTGTGTGGGAAAATCCATTTCCAAGACCATTTTTTTCTGTTCTGACATGGAGGGGAAGCAGAGATAGCATTCCTTGTGTCTCTCCCCACCACAGCCCATTTTGAATCACACTTAACTTGGCTACTAGGCTGCCAAAGGTCTTGTGTTTCTGGTGACCGTAGGGATGACCTTTCCTGGTGATGCTGGAGGACTGCTGAGTCACAGCATTTTCTCTTGAACCCATGGATCTGAAAGGAGCAATTTGTCCCTCTTCCACAAAGCATGTGAGCAGGTGCATAACAGGAAGATTAATTAGCACTGAGAGAGCATTGGAGGATGGGAGATCTTTCCTTTCATCTGCTATCTAGCACATCTGACTGTGTTTATAAAATCAGACATTTAGAAAAGATGAAAAGGTTATTCCACCATTTTTTTTTAGGCAATAGTTTGAATAGATAATGGATTTTGCTATTGCTTTGACTAAATAACTTCCAGTGTTAATTACTTTTCGTGTAGTAAACACCTTTCCATCTTCTAACCTATTCTGCTAGTTTTCTATGAAAGGCACTTAAGAGACTGGATAAACTAGTGATATGACGCTTGTTCTCAAACTGAAAAATGCTAGGAGGGGATCATTAAAATACCAGCTCAAGCTGCTGCTTACCACTATATGTCCTACAGTGGTACAAGTGGCTAAGGTAAGTCAAATCTGCCACAACTTTGTTGCTGTGAGATGCTCAATGATTTTTCTTTTGTTGTCATAACAGACTTAAGAGTTGTTGTTGACTCCTTTCTTCACACTGTGTTTTGCCTATGTCTTTGAATGAAAGTAGGCTCAAAAAGGCACTGATCTCTAGACTGATGTGCCTAAACATATTGATGTATCTGCTGCCAGACCCAGTCCCCATACCCTGAGTGTTCTGCATTATCACTTCACTGCCCAAGTTGGTTAGTGAGGATTTCTGCTTTCCTGTGAAGGTTCTCTGCAGTGGGAGCTGAGGCCAGCTCATTCTTAGTATCAAATAGTGCTGTGGTACGTAGATATTGCAGAGTGTCAGCCAAACCAAAGTGATGCTGTTTAATGCTATAAGTCATGGTTTCTGACAGCTGCTGGCTTATTGGTGTATTTTGTTCACCAAGCATATTTTGCATGAGTTGCAAAGGTGATGCTATCAGTGGAAGTGGAATCATGACAGCAGGCAGAAATGCATAGGCAGCAGCAGAACACCAGCACAGCAGAAAGAGCTAAGGGGCTAAAGTTGTGATGTTTAAATGGAGTTGAATTCTGCTTCGGAATCCGTGATTGAGCATTTCTGACCTGTGAAGGAGAGCCTCTGCTGCTGTCATTCATGACGACCGTACTCTTATCTCTTTGCTCCTGAGGCTTAACCTTGTTGACTTCAGTGTACTATGGAGCAAGCTTCTTGCCAGCAGCTGCAGTCAGAGTATGTGTGAATATTCTCCTTCACCGCATCTGCAAGGTGAGTGGAAGGAAAGTCAATAAGGTTAAGCTGCCACCTCCTACACACAGGAGACAAGCAAGCTACTCCCAGGCAGTAGAATAAAGTATTTGAAGCCAAGGTATTGCCTCCATACAAACACACACCTGGACAGTTGAGAGAGGCCTTTATTGTCTTGATGTGAAACACCAGTATGATGTGATGTCCCCAGACACTGTGGGTTTAAGAGTTAAAGCACATTCAGTACTTAGGTATTTTCTTAAGAAAATATTTGTGGCAATTATGAAAAGCTAGTGTAGCTTTACAAATACTCATAAAGACAATAATTTTTGACACAAATGAAAGAAATGGCTTTTTCTTTCACAATCAAGACTGACTTATTTATTAATTTGTTTCTTTGCCCTTTATTAAGGTGATTCACATTTTCTCTTCATGAAGTTCTTTGCAGCACTAACCAGCCATTTTAAGCCTGGGAACGTGGTACATTGCATGGCCAAGCTGGCTTTTAAAATGCTGCCCACACCTTCATCATGTTCCTCCCTTACAGAACAGCTTCTCCATTCAGACTTAGGCTGCTGGGGTACCATGTGCCCTGCAGCCATGTGTGCCATATCCTTTACATGCCTGGTTCTCCCATTGCTGTTCTTTGTTTCTGCCGTTTTCCAACCTTTTTCACTACTGGTCTGAGTACACAATGACTCTGGAAGACCATAAGCAAAGTAAATTAAAATTATGTGCCTTGGATTTTGCACCAGTGAGCCACAGTTCAGTTTCAGAAGTTCATTGTTAGTCTTTCTGTATGATAGTGACTCCCTCAGCAGCTCAGACAGCAGCAGCAGATGGGCCTAAGAGTTATGTTTCTGAGCCTGCTTGCCCCTCCTTGCTCTTCCTCTCTGTCTGAGTGCTCACATTTTGTGTTGTAAAATCACACAGCATGTATCCCGACACCACCCCCAGCAGCAGCAACAGAAAAACCCTGGGACTCACAGAAAATGTATCTGTGGGACTGAAAGATATCTCAGGATCCCAGGATTTTGCTTTCTGTGGTCCCAGGTTGCATTCCCTAGTTAAGCACCATCAATATCAATACTTAATGGTATTCTCTAAGCTCAGACAGTGAAGAAAATAGGGTTGTTATCTATCAAAGCACATTTTAGTTTTTGACAAGTAAAAAGCAGCATGGGGAATGCAGTAAGTCTGAAATGAAAGCCTAAAAGAAAACTCATATAACATCTGGTGTCATTTATCCCCTGTTGGCCTTCCATAGTGTGATATGATGAGCTTGTTCTGATTTAAGATCAGATGATTTGGTTTGAAAGAGGGGAGTGGGGGATACAGGCAGTCTGGCAGCAAATTGGGATACAAAATCTGCTCAAATAATTGGAAACACGACAGATTTTCCTTAACTGATGCCAGTGGCATCTTAGTTTATCCATCTCTCTCAGCTGAATTTGTTAAGTGCATTATCTTATTGGTTTTAAAGTTTTCATCTCACTTATTTGCAGGGGAAAATGTGAGCAAATCAGTCATGATGGATTGCCTAATTTTCTGGGCTGAATAAACCAGTTTTATAAGACTGTTGATTCCTGGGTTATTAGTTAATAGAAACATTTATCAATTTCTTTGTAGAGAAGGGGAAAAAAACTTTAACCAATGATTGCATTTTAAAACTTCCATTAATGTTTCCACATAATGCTTAGTGTTGGACATGAATATGGTAATCACAGATTTAGGGTTGGCTTGAAGCAGATTTTTTTGTCTTTCCTTCTCTTTTTTTCCATAGAAATTATAAAAAAAAAGTCAAGCAAAAGGATTTTATTAAATTAGTAATTATGTTGAATGTTTTTTGATCAAGAAAAGGGGCAGAGGAAGAGAAAGATAATTTCATAGTTCACAAATGTAATGCCTGTTTCTATTCCCAATTTTCTTAACACAAACAGGACCTGATTCTTGAGCTTGAACCCTTATAACTTATTAGTCTCTGTCTTCTTGATATGCTCAAGTGTTAGTTGGATGTTAATGCTCACTTCTGTGTGATTTAAGCCCAATGTTAAAGCTACCTACTATTCTATGAAGTCTTTGAGGTACTTTGGTCCTAAGTAAATTGTGTGGTTCACAATGGAACCTCTGAAAATGTTGCTGATAGAGATTCAAGTGATATAATCTGTGTCATGACACTATTAAAAAAAATCACATCTTAAAGAGAAGGACTCTCTTTTTAGTTTGACTGAAGTCTCACCAAAATTTCTTTTCAAATGCAGTGTCTCCAAGCAGATGAAGATCCAGTGTAAACAGAGGGTTAATGTAGCCAGTTTACTGCATCAGATGTGGCACTACACCCTGCCCCAGCTGATGCTCACAGGGACAAAAAAATGTTCTCTTGCCCTCATCGAGGGTATAGCTGTGCCCGTTACCTACACATTATAAAGTCCTTTGCATAAAGGGCCTTAATATAACTAAGAATTTTTGCACATTGATCAAACCCAAGTATCATTTAAAAAGACATCTAGTTCAGAGCTAGAATACATCATATGTGGACTGGTGAATAATGAACTCATGTTCTAAATGAGATGCAGCATGTCCATTAAATTTTTTTAACACCTCTATTTCCATTTCCATCTCCTTTTTAACATCTCAGATACCTGTGTTGAGCCTTGGTTCCAGAAGTGCAAAAGACACTTCCTTCAGAATAAGAATGAAGGGAGTTAAAAAACTTTTATGCAAGTAGACTTTGCTGTGAAATGTTATCTTTTGTTAGTTCAAAGGTTTCTGAAGATATAAATTCTTCACAACTGCCCTGAGGTACTGAGAATGTAAATTGAATACTTTACAATTTGTAGACTGTTCCTGCAGTAATGTGTATCTCCTCTGTGAGTGAGTGTTTAGGGATTTTTCAATTACTGTAGTCTGAAAACTCTCTGAGATTCTTTAGGGCAGAAAAAGGCTTCCTTCTCAAAGTTGAGTCACTGATGTTCAAATTAGCTGCCAAAAGCATTCTAATGATCTGTGTTCCAGATTTTGCTAAACAGGGGAAAAAATTGGCCCATTTCACCAGGGGAAAGAAAAAAACACCCCAAGCCTTTCCTCCCCCACCGTAAGTATTCAAAGGTTAGGCATTTTGCCAGGGTCAAGAGTGAGATAAATTGTTGACAATAAGTACACCTTGTTCGATAGGTCAAGGTCATTATTAAGCGATTCAAATGAACTTCTTTACATTTCCAGGGCTGCAGCATATGTGTGGCCTCCAGGCTCACAGTATTGTTTAATAGCTTTTGCGAACTTGTAAGTTTAATGATAAATTGGTTGAATATGTCTTTAAACTCAGTCCATTTCAAAACTATATACAGTACCCTCACACTTTCATATACCGTGATTAAATGCATTTTACAGAGCATAGTGCAAATGGTGAGAAATACCAGCATTGTGCCAGATGATTATGATTTAGCAGTGTTTACTGTAGACTACTCGTGCTACAGTTTATTGCTGCTAAGGTCAATAACTAATACAATTTAACAGCTATTGCATCTCTAACAAGTAAAAGATCCTAGTGTATTTCTAAACACAACATGCATCCAAAATAGTGCAGTTAAAAACACTGGGGGCGGTAGAACTCTATAATATTAAGGAACTTGTTAGGACATTATGAGGATCTTTTGTGGCAGCCAGTAGAGGTGACCGTCTCAATCCTTCTGATTGTCCAGGGTTGAGTTGCTTCCTGGCTTGAGAGCAGGGGGGTGAACTACCACACCAGGCTGCATCCTCTGTGGCATCTTTCCTAAACCCATGCATTGGTCATCTATCTTCAGATGCAGCATCCACGTAATTAGACCTCATGTGAATTGACATAATTTGTTTGTCAGGATTTGGGTTGCTTATGCAGTTTCTGCACTGTGATTGGTCATTTGGAGACACTTCTGACACAGAAAGTGGGGAATGTTCTCTGAAATTAGAAGGTAGAAGATTCAAGTGTGATTGAGAGGGAGGATCTTTTAGAATCATAGAATAATTTAGGTTGGAAAAGACCTCTAAGAGCATCAAGTCCAACCATTTACACTGTACTGCCAAATCCACCACTAAACCATATCTCGAAGTGCACACTTACAGGTCATTTAAATAACACTAGGGTTAGTTACTCAACCACTTCTCTGGGCAGTCTTCCCAATGTTTGACAACCCTTTTTTTGAAGAAATTTTTCCTAATATCCAATTTAAACCTCCCCTGGCTCAACTTGAGATCATCTAGCACGGCACAAGAGTTAACTGATGGAATTCATTGTCACGAAGTGACATGTTGTGAGAGCTGGAAAGGTAGAACTGAAAGATAAACTCAGCTGTATTTGAAAACTGTTTCATTCTGGTAGCTTGGGTGCGTTCAGCCTTCGTCTGCTATCCTGACTTTGTTTTGAAAACATTTAGTGAGTATTAAAAGTCTTCTTTTGGTTTTTTCCTGTCCCCCAGCCTGTTGCTCCATTCACAAACCTTGCTGTCATTCAGATCCCATCTATTACAATCCTTGTAGTCCTTGGAAGAGATCAACCAAAAATTCACTATTTCCTATTCCATTACTCCCTATCCACCAGTATTATGTTGTTCCACTGCTTGCTTTACTATTTACACCTGTGACTTTCTAGTCATCCCAGAGACTTTGAAGCCATTTACATTTTACAAAATGTGTACGCTTAAAAAAAAAAAGTTAATCAGCCTCCTCTTTCCAGTCAGTTTATGAAACTGAATTATTGTAAATGAGACCCACACCTTTACAGTGTACAAATTCAGTTCACAGTTACTTCACAGGGAAGAGAAGTTCACTTCTCTTCCCTATCTCCCGCTCTGCCAACGGCCCCTTTCTGCACCTATAGCGGGCTGACATGTTTTTGGCCATGCTGAACGTGACACCTACCCTTCTTGGCAGATCTGTCAAGGGTCAAAAGTCCTGCAGCGTACTCTTCATAGACCATTTGCACTATGTCTGGCTTTCAAGTGTGTGATCCACAGGGAGGAGATTTTTCTGCATAGGAATTCTTCATGGGATACAATGAATGCATAATTAAAGAGGATTTTAATGCAAGGAAGTATCAGAAATGTAATTTTGACCATCATGTCAGGGCTTAGGCATACCAGAAGCTTTCCTGTGACTTTGAAGAAAAAGAAGTCATGACTGATAATTAGCAGATAACTTTCTTAGCAGATCACTTCTTTAACAAACTCCTGCAATAATTCTCCATTGATAATGTGGGAAACAGGGAAATAAGGACACTTATTATTAGGTTATATGTCACAGTTAAACCACATGAGACTCAGGAAATAAGAGTCAAGAGAAGTTTGGTGAATACACAGCAGGCACGAAAGTATTTTCCACACCTGCTTCTTTGCAACCCAACTTTTTAACCCTAGGTCTTTGACTTTTCTCTAGCACTATTTAGTTGCACAAATTATCCAAGATAAATTGAGTAACTGGGCAAGATTACGCAGTTTGATGTGTTTATTTCTGGGTGAGCAATTTCTGGGATCTGTTAATGTTTCCCAGTTGGATTATGGAAGCACCGAGTTTCCCCGTTTTCTGAACATGTCGGTGTTCTTCCCCACTGATCCCTTGCTGGCAAGAATGACATAATCTGCCGTCGGGCCTGTTCCCTGGCAACCGTCCCATTTCTTGGCTCTTTCCAGCTGAAAGCCAGTCTGAGTCACCCTGCACATTTCCAGTGTATCAAACAGACATAGGCTCGAGTTAATCTTGTTAGCACAATGAGGCAGTTTTCAAACATTGCAGCAAATCAAATCATCCCTAAGGACCAGGAGGGAGGAAGGAGAGGGTAGAGGGAGGGTGGGGGAGAAGGAGGCGAAGGCTAACCATCAAAGGTGGAATAAGCACAGAGGGAGTCTGTCTGCTACCTGGTCAGCAGGCTCCTCTTGCGAAGCACCGCCAGATCCTTCTCTTCCCAGTGCCTCCTCCCTTCCCACTGGTCTCCACATCTGTGCCACGCTCAGAGCGAAGGCAGCAATGGGCAGTGACAGTGAGAGAGCTCATCTATCTGCGAGGAAAGAAGCAGCTTTGATGGTTCCCCAGTGGATGTAATTGTGCTCATTACTGCCCATTTACATTTCATCACTCGATTATCGCAAATGCCTCATTACTGTTGATAAGGGTTTGCTGTTGAACTACTTGCTAACTATTCATTCCTGAGCTATGCTGTCATCAGACAGACACGTGTGAGACAGGAGGGGACTGGGGAGGCCTGGGGCTGAGGGGGGAGCATGGAGAAGACATGGGGAGGGGGAGGAGAGACAGGAGGTGAGAAAGGTCTTCTATCAGATTTGATTAAAGGCTGTGATTTAAATCGATATTTAATAAAGTGGCTGCTGCCACATAACGCGTGCAATTCCCCATGCAGGCAGAATCATGAATCCGAGGGCCTTGCTGCCTGATACATAACTCAATTGGGTTTTGTGCACTGGTCTGGCACCTGTGTCCCTGAGCACAGCGCCTCCGAGGTAATGGGTTTATGAGCCGATGAACAGAGCTGATAGGTTCTAAATGGATTAACTAGGTGTCTGCAGCCTAGTGATGAATACATCAGGAAAGAAGAAAAAGGAGATAGAGAGAAAGGAAAAAGGAAAAAAAAATTGTCTGCATAAGCAGAGAGTGATAGAATGTGTTGACAGACATTGTGGCTGCCATGAACCCCACAGGGTGAAACACTGCTCAGCTCTTGTCAGTCAAGTGCTCTCTGAATAACGGGTGAAGATACTAGGCAGCGAGGCTTCAAAGCCTGCAGGTGACAGGTAGCATCACCCTGCTGCTGCTCCTACAACTGCTGCAAAAGGCTAAAATGGAGCATGACTCATCTCACAGCTATTGCCGGTCTGTGATTTCATCAGAAGCGCTGCATACGCCTCTTCAGCTGGTGGGCCTGCCTTCCACTGTGGATTAAGTGCATGCTCCAGCCAACCTGCATGTGTATTTATATCACTGGGAACAGGTTGTTGTTGCTACTCTTGTGGTCTTGCAGTGGTTCCTCAAGCAGGGTTGGATTTCTGCAGTGCTGAGCCCTGCACGCAGAGATCCACGGTAGGGCAGTTCCTGCCCTTAAGTGCTCTTAAAGTGAATAAGCCGCAAGAGTGATGAAAAAGTACTATCGTGTTCCCAGATGGGGAATAGGAACCGACAGATTAAATAATTTGCCTAGGATTCCATAGGATAACTGGATATTGAACCCAAGTCTCTTAAATTCAAGTCTAACATCCTAAATATGGAGTCATCCTTCTTCCTGTGGAAAGGGCCATGGAGTCTCACAGTCCATGATTGATCTACAGAATATGTTGTAAGAGAAAAATGAAATCAGACAGACTTCAATGCTGACCTCTGTTTACTTCTATTAAGCTACCAACAGTGCAATAGTAGGTTGGAGAACTTAGTGGGTTTATGTCTTTTCTACCACCTTTCATATCAGTTAATAAGACATATGTTTTGTAAGTGCCATAATCTGCCACAGCACTGCAGAAAAAAAAAAAAGTCATGTTAGTACATGTAGACATAACACAGATAACTGAACCAGCGTCTGTATCTGCTGTCACAGTTACACAAGAGTTAACCAGAATGGATTGAAGGAGGCAGTCATTCTTTAGCCTATGTTGCCTTTTCACCAAAAATTGAAAACTGAACACTTTTATTTGAAAAATACTTCCACATTGTTCATGGGAGTTATATTTTGAATTTTTATCCCACCATTGTTCTTGTTGTGTGATTCTCCTTAAACAAATTACATTGCATATAGTTTTCACCTCTTGCTGAGCTGCTGCAATGAATTACGAATCCATTGGTTTCCCATGAGAAATGAAGTCTGAAATATCAATACACAAGATATTTCAAAATTGAAATCTTTAGTTTAAAATAAAAAAAGTAAGAAAGGAACCTTTCGCAAGAAATAGCAGATTCTCTTTTTTTTTCAATAGAGTAATTTTTAGATATGTGTAACATAGAACAAAGTAGGCCCACAAAATAGCTGCTTACTGTGTTGTTGTACATAAACCACAATTTAAACCCATTGTCTCATCATGGTAACCCAAGATTTCAAAATTCTGCCCAGTCAAGATGTATCCAGGAAAGCAAATTTTCTGAGGATGCTGAACACCACTGCTTTGTTTGAGGTATTGCTCTGCACCTACATTTAATGGTTCTTTTTAAATTCTTGTCCCATTTCTTAGTGAGTCTGTTTCTGAAAGTAAAAACAAAATAGTGGTATATTTTTTTTCTACAGAACAACTTCTACAACAAAATTGTATGCAATTAGAGTGGCTTGAATCATTCAGTATTATTCAGACCATCTGGTAAACTGTATAATGCCATCCTGGCTATAACAAACTGCATTCAAAAGTATTAGGAGAAGAAGCAAGTTTTTCTCTAAAGATGTGCTTTGGAAAAGGAAATGAAAGTTGTGGACATGAAGGCAAAAAATATACACTCAAAAATGATTGTTTCTGTGTAAGATGATGGAAAAGAGCTCCAATCGTAATGTTTGCCTGACTCAATGAATTTGTGAGGGATTATCTTCTCGTTTCAAGTTCACTGTGTATAATCCAGCCGATCTCAGCCATACAGGTAGCTGAAGACCCTGGACACAAATGTTCCTTCTGAGTTCCGAAGTTTCTAAATGATGTCTGTGACTATGAGAGATACAGTAGATGCCATGATTATACTTATTAAATTAAAGTCTACATTAAATGAACAGCCACTAGTAACAACCAAAGTGCATCTAATTAAGTCTCAATGTCTTAAGAGTTTCTTCCTGTTAGTTAGTTCAGCATTACAAAATCAGAACAGATTAGAGAATTACTGATCACTGCTTTGGGAAAAAAGGGTGACCCACCAAAAGGATATGAAAATACCAATGTGTCAGATATTGAATGAACTACTAGTGGACTCACCATGGAGGGATGAGGTGTGTTACTGCACATAATCTGGCTGTGGAGCAAAGTCTTCAGGCAAGCATGAAAATGAGGATAACCAGATGTTTTCAGTTCTCATCAGGTAAAGGCATGATTTTGAAAGAAAGAGCAACTGTGCCTGGCCACAAGGCCACCTTTTATTTAGACTTTTCTGAGACAAAGTGACACGGATATTGATAATTTTTTGATGAAATTTTCAATTCTGGTCAAATTCTGTTTGTTTTACTCAAAATCCTACTGTCCTAATTGCTAATATACTGACTCTTACTAGTGGACATTCCTGTTTAATAATTCTTCACTTGAGTTGTGACTTCCTTTCTTAGATAGATCACTTGTTACAGCCTTAAAAATATCAGTGTTGCCAACACCTCTAACCCCAGTTCCTCCAGTGCAGATAGAGTTGGAAAGACATACACACTCAGGTCAGTGTACTCAGCATAGGAAGAAAGAAAACAGAGATGCTTCTGCTTGGTAATCAGGATGTAAAAAAATAGAACCTTATACAGAAACAAATCATGTATCTTTCTATTTCCTGGTGCCATGTGGAAAATGTACAAAAATGCATTCTTAATATTTTCATATCAGAATGATTCATTTTATGAAAAATATCAATTAAAATATTCCTGCCCTGTCCCTCCTCCTCCCTCTAGAATAAAAAGACTGTTATAGGGGAAGAGTAGTTGCCTCCTGGCATCAAAACATGGGCTGTGTGCATCAACCTGTTTAATGGAAATCACAGACCCTTGAGTCACACAAAATGGTGACTCAGAATCACAGTGAGATGACCTTGAGACTCTGTCAAGACAGTTCTGATACTTTTGTTGTGGTTTGTGATCCTTGATGATACTTTGTCTTGCCTTCTGAAAGGCGTAATCTTTATCTTCTGGAAAATGGAGATGCAGTCAGAAATACTTCTTTCTAGGAGGTAACATGCCAGAGGGAGCCCTTTGATTCTCCTTAGTAAAGGCTTCCCTCCTTCTGGTTGCTGCCCTCTGTGGAGTGGAGAAGGTCTTGGCCACCCTACTATCATGCTCCCTCCAGCTTAGCCCTACAAAGTCCTCTCAGATGCTTTAGTCAGCACTTACTTCCTCTTACTCATCCATTCCTGCAAAGAACATTAGTGTCACGTCTTTTCTGGTCTAACCCTATGAAATATTGAGGGTACTTGTATGTAAGTATATATGTGAAATGGTCCATTACTGATTTCTTCTCTTGTGAAATTTTTTACCCCTGAGATATGCAAAACTGCCTTTAAAAGAGTTTAGGGTTCTGAGCACTCACGACTTCAGGAAGAGCAGTGTGAGTGTTCAGCTTGCCTGGATCTTGGCCATGGGGACATATCACAGGAAGGATTTAGTCATAGCTCAGATGAGAAATATTTTGCAGATGCAGCTCAATAAAAGGCGTCTGGACCAAGAAAGATAATTAAACCAGGACAGAAACAAACTCCTTCCATAACCTAAAGAAAATTTGACCAATTGAGTCCCTTTGTTTGTATCAGCTAAACATTCGTGCATGGAAATCCGATGGTTAGAGTAAATATTTGGTACCTACTTGGTAATATTCATGAAATGCATTTACTTGTTTAGATTTTTCCAAATCTGCATATCTAAACTTCAAGCATATGTGCAATCAGCTTCAAATTTTCCAAAGAAAAATAGATCAAGAAAGGGGGAAAAAATAGCATCTGCTCCTCAGCTAATCAAACCGCCAAGGGAGATTGTCGATAAACAGTGCGATGACCAGGTCCTCATGCCACTCCTTATTTCTTACATGCCATATTCCATAATGGCTGTTAACTGAAAGCAGATCATTGAAGATTGTTGACAAGTGTTCTCTGTTTTTTGTTGTTTTTTTTTTTTTTTTTTTTTATTTAAGAAAGAGCAAAACATAGTTGAGTGGAAAACACTGGTCAAACACTGGGGTGAGGGAAAAAAAAGTGTGAGAAGTAGCTTTCTGAGCATCAAAGCGAGAGGAGGGTGAAGAGTTGCTCCAGGTGTGAAAGTGGAGTCCCCTGCAGCCCCTGATGAGACCCTGGCAGGGCTATTGGAGCTATAAATGAGGGAATGAAGTTAAGAAGGGGATGAGGACGTTTTACTTTTTTGCCTTTGCTTCTTACCATCCAATGCTATTTTGGTTGGTAATAAACAAAATTAATTTTCACCAAGTCAATTTTTTTTGCCCATAAATATTGATAATTTTATCAACAACTTTTGGTAATGGGTGAGTGGCATCCTCATCTTTATCTTAACCTATGAGTTTTCCAATTTTTCTCCCCTCTGTCCTGTTGAGGAGGGGAATGAGAGAGGAGCCGGGTGAGTGCCTGGCCAAGGCTAACCCTCCACAGAAGGGAAGTCATGATAGCAGTAAATAAAAGGATTCCCTTGACAAAAACAATTATAACACTTTTGAATATCAGAGGCAATCTATGGCTATATGAAATAGTTTATAGAAAACAACTGGAACCAACTATCCAGTATGTGTGTAAGCTATTACCTTGTACTGAAGAAAATGCCAGCTCTTCCTGGCATGTCTGTTTGCCCCTTAAGAAGAGTTACTTGCCGTCTTATTTAATGAGTGCTTGTGCATGTTGAATAAGGTTGTTTGTGCTGTTAGTGTGACATTTTAAATTACTTTAGTGGATAGAGTGCTGATACCTTGAAATGAAAAATATTATAGTATACCATTTGTTTAATGTCACACACTACTTAGAACTGTATCCCATATGAGACTAATGAGAAAATGAGATTAAGAAACATGCCAAGAGAGGGAATGGTGAGGAAAAAGGGTGATAGCTATTTTATCTATTACAGTTTCATACTAATAACAGTCATTGCTGGTTTTTCTGTGGTTTGCCCCTTATTTTTACTCATGGGCTCTCTCATGGTCTTATACAATGCATAAGAGTCTGTCAGTTATATGTTGTGTTTTCCTCTTGAGTGGTCAACATGTAGCAGACGTTGTCGTGTTAAAACTGATAGCAGTGGGAAGACTCAACATAAGCAGAATGAAAAATAGTTGGGATAGAGGTAATGTGTATTTTCCCAGTATAATTGTTACAGAATCTACTAGTCAGAAGAAAACCTGTGCTAGTAAGGAAAAGGTGGCAGAAAGAGCCAAGAACTCCTGACTGGGAAGGTGAGGTGTTGCTTTCATTTCTCGTAGCCAGGATATGCAGTGCCAACCATATGGCAACAGCTCTGGATTTGAGTATGTGACTGCTGCCCAGTGTATGAAAGTGTCACTGTCCCTTCACAATCCCTTCTTCATCAGATTAGGATGTGCCATTCTGCACTTTTTAACATGTGGGCTGCAAGTGGGGTTTATGCCTAAACGAGGTATTTTGACATCAAACCATCACGTCCCTCTTTCCTCGAGTTACAACATGCACTGAGGAGGCTGCTATAAGGGTCCCCCACCGTCCTCCCCCCGTTAATGCCATGCCACCTCCTGACTCTAAGCAGAGCTTAAAGTAGTAGCCAAGATGTATAGAGAAACTACTTCAGATTTATTTACAGACTCATTTGTGTTGAACTAGCAGTTTTCTATTGTGTCAGCAATTCTCTATTGCATTTATTTGTTACTGCGACATTAGGCAAGAGTACAATCCTATTAAACCTGTACATTACATTTCACAGAATTGTAAGCCTTTTTTATTTCACAGAATGAGAAGAAATATGAACTCTTACTGCTGAAAATTCCTGATGCAACAGTCAAGACTAAAAATACTGTTACTGTCAGAGTAGGAGTTTGGTGGTGCTATTTTTTTAATAATTTTATTCCTAAAATAAAATTTATTGGTTTGTTCCATTCATTTGGATGATAACGAAGACACTGAGACTACTATCAGTGAAGAATTGGAAAGTCATCACTGTTCTTTTAGCTAGCATTATGTTTAGCAAGGAGTTGTTTGTTTGTTTTTTTTTTTTTTACTCCTTTTGTAGTTAGAGTGTTGATACAATGTTTTGAAAATCAGCTGTTAAAAACTCGAGTTTAAAATGACAATTCTTTAAGTATGTGCTATGTGAGACCTTCTGAGCACTTAGATGTTTACAGAAAGAGGATGACCCTGGGATTTCCCACATGTTCGCAGGGCCAGCTGGGGGGCTCACTCTCACTGATCCTGCAAAAACCCCGACCAGGGATACTCCTCAGAACATTCTCAAGTAGCAAAAAAGCACCCATGAATCATTTTTCTGGAATGCTTTGGTCTTTTTCATGGACAGCTAACATGAAGAAGCAGCAGTGCAGCCCCTTTGAAAATTCCGTGCAAGTGAATGACTGCATAGTACAGACTAACTTGTTTCTCTTACTTTTTGCGGATACCTTGAGCATAGGAAACAGATCATACATGGAAAAAGTGTTTTTTGAAACAGGTATTTAGTCTTGTCATGCTTTACGTTATTAAGAGTATAAATGGAGGACAAATAGTATTTGTGTAAATCCCTCCCAAAAAGGGAGGGAATGGGGAACCAGCTTTGAAAATCTTTTACCACTGGGGTAAGAGTGCATGAGATCAGCCACTTTTCTTCTCCTAGCACGATTAATTATTTTAATTACCATGATGGATTCACGGGAAATTCTAAAGAAATGAGAACTTGGCTTTCACTGGAGACAGAGGCCTGTGCTCCTGTTTCAGACTCAGGGTGGGAACCCAAATAATTCTAGTACATTTCTTGTTTATGTCATGCTTTGGTGTCACCTTGTACAAATCCCTATCTCTCTACATCTGTTTTGTTTCCCATAAAAAGAAGATAATACCTCCTCTCCTTGTAGATGTTTTTTAAGGGTGTCTTTGGAAGGCACTTCAATATTATTGTGATCAATCCCATTGAATTTCTGGGGATGAAAAGTCTATTTTCTAAAGATTATAAGACCTGATTGTAAGGTCTGTTCAAATTCCTCTTACAGGCTATTTCATTTTCTATGATACAAAATTTGTTAATAATTTCACTTTACCAACAATTTCTATACTATCCATAATACATACCTGTGCAAAGTTAAATTATGAGAAATTCTGGGCTTTAAAAAAGACTGTTTTAAATTTTTACTTGAACTTCTCAATGTGAGGTTTTTTACAGCAATATGAATTTTCTGAGGCAAAATTTTAGCTGTCATAGAACTACATAATTCCATGGGACTGAACTGCAGCTAAAGGTCTATCTGTTGTGTCTGTATTAATATTAATTTTACCTGAAGTTACAGTAATTTTAAATGTTAACAGCAAGGTTATTTGTTTTTTGCTATGCACTTATATCCCACAATATCTGAATATTTGTATCATTGTCTCAAGGGGTTTATTGGGATAAAATAATGTTTTGTACAGAACTTTTGATTCAATTTGGTTATTGTTTTCCTTTTTTTATGGGTAAATCGTTATGAAAACTGAAATGACTGATCATGTGTTTTCTCTACTATTAATTTTTATCCTTTTCAAATGTGTAGATGGTTTTGAATCTCAAATCCCATATGGAGTAAATAGTTATATCAACATATGTTATTTGCAAACATGCATGCTGTGAATCCTATGTACTGACATGGTAACTGTTTACATGTATTTGAATGGCTGAGATATTGGAAGACCTGAAAAACCTTACCTGGTGATGAAGTCGGAGGTATGGGGAGTTCTGGAAGCTCTAAGCAAGGTTTATGAGAGTTCAGTGTTGAAATACTAAAATGAAACATGTTTATATTTTGGTACTTCTTGAGGTAATTTTAATTTTTTTATTTGGTCAGATATTTACATAAAAATATACCTGGTTTTCTGCTTCTAAGGGAAGATTTGTATTTGTCCTAACTCTGTAACGCAATGTAAAAAGATCTGAGGTAATACTGAATTCCAGCTGTGATGAGTTTCCTTGGATAAAAGTACCCTGTGGAAGCATGAGTGTAGAGGCCACCAGAAATGAGAGCTGCAGAGAGAAATGGTGTTCTCAAGACTGGCCCACTGGCAGCAGGGATGCCAATAACCCAGGCAATTCTCTGTCAGCCTAGTGAGGTTTGCACAGGTTAGACAAGATAAAAAGACTTCTCTAGGGCAAAGAAAAGATTTTTCAAGCTCTTAAACAATCCAGTATCACCAAGGGCAGAAGGCAAATATTTGACTGCTTTCTCCAGAGTGAGTGAAGAAAGACAAGGCAGGGGTCCCTGCTAGTATTCCAGACTTCAGGCTGAGGTTTGAAAGTGCTTTCCCTCCCAACAAAATTTTAAAAAATGAGCCATAGTTTCATGTGCACAGCATGAGATACCTGAAAGACAACAGATTAACCACGACCCTGAGTGTTTGATTTCTTTAGCTTCACTCATCTCAAGCTGGAAAAGAAACTTTGAGCTGGGAAAGTACTCAGAATTTCTACTCATGTTCTCTAGGATAAAATTAATAATATATACTGTGTGATTTTCTAATCCATTACATAGATATCAGGACATCCCCAATTCCTTGTGCAGCAACCCTGTTTTCATGCAAAGAAAAGTCATATCTTGAAGGGGGACATATTTAATAGTAGACACCTCTGTAGGTTTCATGCTAAGAAATGCGTTTAAAACTACTTTCTGTCTTTGACTTTTTTTGGAGTTAAATTATATTTTGGATTGCAGTATCTTACCACAGATGTCCTGGGTGTTAATGCAAGTTACTTTAAATATATATGTGTTTTTGTCTGTGAATACACACTATCGTACTATTGATAAATGTTGAAAAATGTGAGGCTATATACACAGCAGTGTATTTTCCCTTCAGTGAAGTAGCTTCTTCATCAGTATTGGACACCATCTGTAGATGGCAGCTCACAAGAATGAGATACCCTAATATGACCCTCAGTGAAACGGATCTTTAAGTTTTTGGTCTTGGTTTTATTCTGTTTTGTTTTTCTCACAAGTCAACAACATTAAGCATTTTCATTAGGACATACAGAAGACAAGTTCCTTGATCTTTGCTGATGGTGAGTCAGGCAGATATGGTGAAAGCTACATCTAACATAAATGTATTAATATTTGCAACATTGTAAAAGACAAACCCTCGGGTTTATATCCAGAGTTAGAGACCAGATGTAAAATCGTGTTTGCCTAATCTGGCATCTATTTCTTCCCACGAAAAGTTGTGGTTTTTTGGTTTGTTTTTAATATTTTGATTCTGAGCTCTTTTGAAGGGGTATGTGTTTTTTTGGTAAATATTGTAAATTAAATGCTACACGTGATTCACTGTAACTGAAAAATACCTGAAAAACTTTGTATTACTTTTCAAGGAAAATCTTGTGTTTTCTAGGAAGTTAAATCCATTCCATAAATGCTGATGAATCTAGAAATATAATGCAATATGTAGGTGGCTGTTGGTAGATCAAGATGGTTTTACTCTAAGTCTTTTAATATAATAACTATTGTAAGATTTTTTTGAAATGTTTTGCAAAATTTTGTAACTCAGAGAGAAATAATCCAGGGCTCAAGGAAGACAGAAAACTTCTTGTGGTACAGCAGTGTAAGAAAGCCAATAAATATATGTGAATGTTAAAAAGTTCGGTTAAAAAGTTCGGTAATTTGTTTCCACTGATTAAAAAAAGGAATCGCAGAAGAGTTTATTCAGACTTATATAATAAAAAGTGTCCTTTTAGTTTTTAATACAAAATCATCTGTTTGAAAGAAAGCATACCCTTTAAAAGAAAACGTACCATTTAAAAAGTTTCAGAAACTTCTAGCTGATCGACAGTAATTACTGGTCCTCAGTAATAGATCAGCTGTTACTAATACTTTTTTATGCAAGAGCACTTGGGATCTGGCAATAACACTACAGCTCAGAAACCACTTTGTGATGACAGCTGGCAAACACCTTCTTTCTTAGTGTCAGTCCCAGTGATACACTTGGAACATATGCTGGAAGATGAAAAAAATACTGTGTGGACAGCTCAGAAAACTCCCTGTTTGTAATTTATTTTTCAAGATGAATTAGATTTGTTTGCTACACCAAAAAATCACCAAAAAGAAAAGCATGAAAGACAAAAGAACTGGCCAAAAATTGCAGTTTGGAAACAGTGTAATTCCTCCGTGTATTGCTCTGAAATTTGTTCTTTTAAGAATAACAATCTTGTATCAGCAGTCACTAAAAGGTCATTGTAAAGTTTTGGAGACAAATGATTCTAAATGACACAGTCCAAAAGGGAATGAACTATGTCAGTGAATTGGTGAGGTGCTATCAAACAGGCCCAGAAGATCGAAAATTTTCTGTCGTACAATCACAGGTCAAATCACCCTAAAGTAACTTTCATTATATGATGAGCATTCTTTTTGTTTTTTCCTTTACAGCTTATTACCATTCTCATTCTTCTTAAAAGCCAAGTAGAAATTTTGTAAACAGTGACATGTATTAGAGTTTTCCAAAATTATTCCTGTCACGTAACTATCACATCATAAGGAAAGTATGTAGTCGATGAATGGAATAATTTCTGTGTTGTCCATCACTCACATGTACTGCGGACCTGCACCTAGGTGATCAAAGGATTTCCTATGCCTACCACCTCTGTCCAGAGATATATCTTTTTGGAGCACTGTGGCTTGTCTTTCAGATCTGTGTTAGCTGTTGTGTGATTCTAAGATGTAGTCTTTTTATTTATTTTAATCCAAAATACATGCATATATGTGTGTATATAAAAAATAAATATTATTAATTATAAAATATTCTTTGTAGATGTGTTTCAAAGTTTAGAATTCCCAAATAAAACAATATTCCCAACAGCATTTTCCTCATTTAAAATTATTCATATGCATTCCCCAGAGTACTGTGAAAGCAGATAGCAGAGGCTTTTTATATACAGCATATAATTGACAAAATCAGGTTCCCAGCATACAGATAAAAAGGTGTCCCATTTCTGCTGGATCCACTTTTTCAAAATGTGTGATGTGTTCTTTGATTCACTCACTGAGGGCAATGCCTTGGGAAGAGACGGGATAATTTTGGGGAGGGAAGAGACTGGTATTTCAGGAAAAGTGATTACTCGGTATCCAGAGATCATCCAGGAACCAAGTAAAGGCAGTATGTGTGTGGTCTGAGGTCAACTGTCCCCATTGTTCAGTCTAGTTTGTCTCTCAACAATGAACTAGTCATTCTGCAAGCTCTGCCTTTGTAACTGAGCCAAGAATAGAGGATGTTCATTTTAAACAAGTATCCAGCTGATACTCACATTTGCCCCTACTGAATTTCATAGATGTTAAACTATTCTTCCGAAAATGCTATTTTTTCTTATCTGTTCTGCCCTCTGAGGGACAGGGAAGTAAGGGTCTTCCCTCACATTAGGAGGGATGATTCCTTTGTTGTGGAAATGTTGGCAGGTCCAGATATTCAAACTGGAGAAAGGTTTAGACTAGAGTCTGGTATGCATGGTGCTGTAGCTGTCAACACCTAGTTTTGCCTCTGAAGCAACAGCTACTATACCTGGGGCTGAATTAGGCTATGTTTAGGTTATTTTAAGTTTCAAAAGGGATATTCCTAAACTGTTAATCTTCTAACACTGTGTCTATTTCTTTGGAGAGACAGTGAGCTGTGAGTAAAACTATTTAACGGTTTCTGTCAAAAAATTTGGAACCCCAATGGTTATCTAACATAAGTAGTTCAGGGATTTGTTTGGTTCTTTTATTTTTCTGGAAAATTTTTCAAGGCCGGGAGTTATTGTTATTTGATAAATGTTTTCCTTCCTTAAACAGCACTCTGAATGGACTAGGTCCAGTTTTGAGCATTACCTCAGTTTTCATAAACACATTCTGTGAAACGATGGCTGGCCCGGTTTTGCTGGAAAACACTGTTTCCTTTTTGTGAAATTTTATTCTAAATTATTATTTGAATTGAAACTTGTCATCTTAAGATCCTTGAACACCTCGAAGCCTTCCAGAACCACAGAATATAGTACATCTCTGTGTTTAATAGTCCTGGCAGACTTTTCTTCTAGGTATGCTTTTAATTGTTCTTTTATCCCTTTTATTCTTTCTCCAGAAACTCCTGTGGAAATAGGCTCCATATTCTAATCACAAGTTAAACGAGAAAGTATTTCCTTCTGCTAACTTTAAACAGACCATAATAATTTCATGTTCTTCAGAAAAAGAAATAATTATAATTGTTACCTATTCATTCTCTCCATGCCATTTGTGGTATGCTTTCCTTTTCTAATATCTTAATTTATTTCTTTCTGATTTGGTAGAGCCCTCATATTTAGTAGATCTGCTACATAGCTGATCAGTGGCATCATTCCTGTTTTTCTTGGAGAGAAAATGCCATAGAGAAGTTTGTTAACAAGATCCTTGTGTTGTCCTGGTCTGTGCTAAACTTGGAGCTGGGATTAGAAACAACTCATCTGATTTCAAGTGCTTTGATGCAACCTAAGAGCAAGGATACTCCTGTGTGTACTTTCCTCTTACCTTTTAAGTTTTAATGCATTAATGTAGCAGAATATTTGTGGTTGTCCAAGAAGAGTGCAAGTCTGATTCACACACACCTGTCTGAACAGTGAGGGAGCTGTCACCTTCTGCAATCACAGCAGTTTTCCACTCACCTTCAAGGGAATCCTGATAATGACCAAATTGCAATAATCTAGTCTGAGGTGAGTGTACCTAAGCAAGTGTAGGTTTATATCAGATATTTTATGCCTGATTCTGCTTAGTTTTAGAATGATGTTTGAGCAAAGGTATGTGAAAGGAGGGGGGAGATCAGTATCACAGAACAGTGAGAACCTTGAGGAGCTCTCCTAGTGCCTGTATCCACCCTTCAGTCACACACCCCCCTGCTGTGCTGTTCCCCTTAACTCTTGGCATTAAGCAGACTGCAAGAGCAAAAAGGAGCTGGCTGATGAGCAGTATGCTTCTACAGCAAAAACAGCTGCATAAAGGGAAAGAGATGAGACCTGGCACACACAGATTTCACTACTAGCACAGCCTGCTTCGAAGCAGAATTTCTGCTTGTTTTAAAGTAAAATAATAGTGTCTTTTTATCATAGCTGCAACTCTGGGGTGAAAATGCTTGGAAGCTAAGAAAGCTGGAGAAGTGCTGGTTCTTAACAGGTGTTTTTTGAGAATTGTATCCCTAGAGATGTTATTCTCTAGGTGTATATTATTCAGTATCATCATAGTTGATACTGATATTATGGTTCCTAGGTTCAATTGGACAAGAATTCACTGTATTTTCTGCTATGTACTTTTAGTGAAATAGAAATATAATTTCAAATATTTCTTTTGGAGGGTTAGATATTCTTTAATAAATAATACATGAATCATCATGTATTCAGGTCTTCTTTTCCACTCATTTGGGGGGGAGCAGAAGAAAAAGAAGGAAGAAAAGTAGGAGAACACTAATAAAGTGAAAGTTGGATGATTGTTTTCCTTTTGCTTGCGGGGGGGTGGAATGGAGAACTTTATTAAAATTAACATTTTTTGTCTTTAGATTCAGGTTTTTTTCTGGACAGACCTTTTGTCTAGTTCTACAATAGTGAAATGGATCTAGTTCACATCTCCTTACTTGACCACAACAGTCATTAGGCAGACAGAAAAATGTACCTACCTAAGAACTCTGACTGGTTAAAGTGGTAAAAGACTGAGCCCATGGACTAAGACTACTGCCTAAGTCTTTTTTCCCGGAGCTGTGGTTGTTTGTGTGTCTGCATTGTATTTAACTTCTGCAGCCCACACAGCAGGCTAGACAAACAAAAGAAGGATAAGTAGGTCTGCAAAAATGCCACTGTCTAATGAAAAATACTGTAGGTCTGCCCTCTTCTGGGCAATGGGGTTCCAGAGCCTGCTGTGACAGAAGGTTTTTGGTTTCCCTGATACTCTTTTTGAGCCAGATGTGTAAGATTTGTAGGGCTGTGAGCTGAGACAGCTCCTCCTGTCTGTCTTTCCTCCTAACTCAAACTGTGAGACTTTCTCAAATCTATTAGAAATTAACAGAAGTCCAGAATTAGAGATATGAGGTCACCGGCTCGCTGGGAAAAGATAAGCTCTTCCCTCCTTCATTGTGAGCTCCTGTGGAACTTGGAGTGCTCCTCAGGAAATGCTTTAGGATATGGCTAACACAAATCCCAATCTCTCCATGTGTTGCATGTCCTGCCCAGTCTTGAATGTCATAATACAATATCTTCTCACAGGTAACATAAATATCTGTGTTAAGCCTGGATCAGTATAAAAGGATCATAGGGAAAAAGAAAATCCAAAGAAGGAAGTCTCAACTTAAAGACTTAGCATAAGGAAATAATCTCTCTAATTATGATGTGCAGTTTCAGAAGGCTCATTCTGCATCCTGAAACCCAGGAGCATTTGCTCAAGGCCAATAAAAGTTAACTCTTCCTGGCTCTACCATGGGTAGAGTGAACATGAAAGCATTTCACTGTCTAGTTATTTTGAAATCTTCTATTCAGTCGCTTGACACATTCTGATTCTCAGCTGTAACCATTTTAAATCCTCAGTGGTTTTACAAACATAAAGGTGGGGGTTTTTTGTGAATATCCCCTGCTTGAGACCACCAGGCACTGGGTCCACCTGAACCTAGTCACATTTGCATGACTGCAGTAGATTCAGGGTGCAGCTCGTGCTATGAAATGGCCTGGTTGGTCTGCCTATGTTTGCTTGAAGGGACATTGTTTGGGACCCGATTGCTGGATTATCCCAGTGTCTGTGAGGGATGTTTGCCATTTCACATCACGCTCTGACATCTTGTTATAATCTACCTTACTTCTGCATGTGTTGCAAAGACTTGGCAGTTTCCTTCTCACTTACAGCGTCTGTGTATCAAATCTCTGACTATGGCAAAGAATGTCTGGAACTAAGAACATTCACATCCCTCATTTTGTTTCTGTGAAGCTCAGTTTTCACGGCTGCTTTCCAAAAAGACAATTTGCATATTTCATCCATTGTTTGTAAACAGATTATAAGGCACTCGTTTGTGTGCTAAATCACAGCAAACTGTGCTTTGCGAATTTGATTCGCATCTCCCCTTCATTCTAACCTGGCTTAACTCCATTGATTTCAGTGGAATTACTGCTGATTTATGCTGTGAAAGTGAGGGGAGAATCCAATGAGAAAATTTCCCTTTTGCACATGAGCATGCCAAAAGAAGTCCTGATTTACACTGTGAATCTCTTCTAGTGTAGTGCTGGCTTAATTTCTTTTGAATTACTTCACTGGAATGTTACTGCAGTGAATCAAGACCAAGATTCATATAATTATCTTTTTGTCTTTCTCCTCATTTTTTTTTTTTCCTCCATATATATTACCTCACATTAAGACTGAATTTACTGCCTGCTTTGCAGGTGACTTGCACATGACTCTATAAGGAAATGCATTTTTTAAAATCAAAAGATCAGTTCAATGGAAAATGGCTACAACAAATCTTTGTTTCTGGTTATGTCACCCTATCAAAATAACCTGTAATTTTTCTCCAGTCTTTTTACAGTAGTATCTCAGTGTGCACTATAATTACTGAATGCTTTTACTGTAACATAGTTTTGGTAATGATGTGAAAATGCTGCTTTGTCTGTCCTTTTATCTTGAGAAGGATATATATAACACAATAAAGTCAAATATGTGATGACTGCTTACTCGTACATAGCTATATTGAGCCCTAACTAAACAAAACTTAATTTTCAGAAGTTTTTTTCTGGTTTTTGTGCCTTTAGATATCTAATTTGTTGCAAATTAATATACTCATGACTTTAAAAATAAAATGCGATACATATTAGTCCATCTTTTTAAAAACCAAGTAAAATATACATAAAAATTGATTAATGCCTTGATAAAATGACCCTGAGATTAGCTCAGTTGGTTAGAGCATGGTGTTAATAATACGAAGGTTGTGGATTTGATTCATATGGGCCATTCACTTAAGAGTTGGACTTCATGATCTTTGTGGGTCCCTTCCAACTCAGAATATTCTGTGAAAAATAAATATAAGAAACTGGCAAGAGTAACCAAAAGATTCATGTTATTAATCTTTGGCAGAATGGAGAATTTTCTGTTTGTATGAACAAATGATACAATTTTGTATCATGCTGTTTACATTTTCTGCAGGCAACTTACAAAAATAATGTTCATGAGGAAAATCTCTGCTATGTACACTTGGCAAATCCACAGGACTTACACACCTAAATTACTGAAGTGCTTTGAAACTATTTGCCATACACCCTATATATAAAACATAAGATTAAAATCAGCTTGTGGTTGTGTTTCTGCAGCTGACTTAGGTGGAAAGCAGACAATCCCATGTAAAAGATTTCCTCAATTTCTCCTCTCCTAAGAGAATCCTTGTGAAGAGGATAGCAAAATACTGGTTGAGAAGCAGTAACGATGCATGGTTTCAAAGCCCTACAACTGTAGTCACCAGGATGTGGGGCAAAATGTTGCTCCACACATCTACCGCTATCCTGATGTGACTCTTGAGGGACAGTTACCTGGATCCATGATTTAAGCTTTCACAAACTATATCTAGGTCCCTTCTTCCTGTGACAAAGAACTAGCTGAAGCATAAGTTAAAATGATACCTTATTAACTTGGTCATTACTGCACATACCCTAATGATTACAAGAAAATCTGGAAGCAGGGAAAGACTAAGAGTACATTTGCACACACAAAAAAGAGATGACCTCAATCATTCACAAAAAAACCATCAAGGCATCCATTCCACAGTATGTCAATGTTAACATTATTACAATGAAAAGTAATTAAGCTAGAGCGATTTGAAAATAACAGCAACAATTCTGCCCGAACTCCGCCTAGTGATTAACTAATGACAATTATTGCCACTTCTTAGTTAAGCTCCACACATCAGAGCTATTGAAAAACAACTTTCTTGCAGCCCACTATAAGGACAACTATTCTAAACCCCCCAAACATGTTTCACAGGAGATGGCAATGTGAACACCTTTAATTTATGTTTTGAATCTATAATTTTATATGCTAAGTAGGGAGAATAAAGATATATTTGAAATGTTAAATGCTTTTAAACATTTCTTAATTTAACATGTCAACAGTATTTTAAATACTACATCACATTTTCAAAGGAGCACTAATGTGGTTTGTTGAGTTACAGCCAACTTTGTACATTAATATTTTCTCTCTCATGCACTCATAAACACATCTGAATTTGAACATGCAAACCATGTTTATACAGAAATGTGGATGGATTGATGGATGGATGGATGGATGGATGGATGGATATCTGGCTCCTTTAGTGGTTTGTATAAATAATATGCTTGTAAAAGGAGTGGAGGAACACAATTAAAATGAAGACTCAGTTGTTCCTTAAGAAAATAAACACTTTCTGGTAGACTTAAAGTATCAGTTGGCACATGCTGTTAACTGTATGTGTCCAATGTCTGGGAAAAAAGTAAAAAAACAACATAAGAAAGGGAAGCAATATCTTAGTAAAATTTGGAAAAGTCTGGGCTGTCTTTTGGTTCATTCCTGGAAGGTGCAGGGCAATGTTGTTCAATTTCTGTCTGCTTCAGGACAGCATCTGTCACATTATAGGACTGGACCATCAGTGCATACAGGGGATAAGCAAGAAGCAGTCCAAGTGAAATGAAATTGGTCTAATGCCAGTTTTGAAATGATTAAAAGGAATGAGCTACAGCGCAAATACAAAATCAAGTGGTGGGAGCTGCCATGGGACAACATGGAAAGCTAAAAGGTCAATTTATTTACTCCCTCTTTACAAGTAGAACTAATAGTATAGATACAGAGCAGGCTGTTTGCTTAATATAGGCACTTTCTGTTTGATGTATTTACCAGCAATATCAACTTATGCTGTCCTCTGAAGTGTTCACTGTACCCCTTGTGCTGCCTCTGTTCCAAGACCAGTTGTAATCAATCAGGCTGATAAATGCAAGCATCTTTTCTCACAGCATCTAAGGTTTTACTGAGTATTTTACAAAGGGGAACAAAGGGTGTAGTAATAAATATGAAACAAACGACATACAGCATAGTAAATAAGCAATGGTACAGTAGGGTATTCATACCACCAACTTCAGTCACCTACTAAGTCAGATGGTGAGGAGTCCCACGCTCTTTATCTAGTTGGTGAGGAGGGAGAACTCTGCTTTAGGGCAATTCAGGGAAACAAAGAAACATCAACTCTATCACTTTTTCTAGATAATTTGATTTGAATATTATGAATGCTTCCTATAAAGCAGTAATAGGTCTACTTCTGCAATGACTGGAACAGGCATCACAGTACCACATCCAGTTGTTTTTCTTCTAAATTGTGGGAGAAATACTTTTGAATTCAGAGAGTTGTTCTAGCTAGACGAGAAAACTGGGAAAAATCTCCCTGCCAATGCTGTGGTGGATTCAAAAAGGCTGAGGAATCACAAGAAATCCTCAAAATGTTTGTGAACAGTATTTCTGTGTGGAAGAGAAGATAGGTCTACAGGAAGGCATTGGTGTTATAAACCAGAGCTTTGTGATAGCCCTAAGAGCCCAGGTTTTATACCACAACACTAAAATATCTCTGCAACTCGGGTCATTAGTTTATACTAAATTGAAATGGAAGGAGCCAATTCCACATTGGACCAGAAGGAGTAATGTTGTGTTGTGCCTGTTACATTCTGTCTCTATCAGACTGGCAGTAACATTCTCACACAATACAAGGGAAAGGAAGGTGCAAGACTTCTGGATTTGGGAAGTAAAAAGGGCAAGACTATAAGAGTACAGGTGTTTCTCTTGAAACATGGCTGAAGGAATTTTCTCCAGCACTCATACTTGAAAGGTCAGCTAAGAGTAGATGTGTAAAAAGAGTGGAGAAATTGTGGAAGGTGTTATGCAGAAAGGAGAGTCTAGTTTGAGGATGCAGTAGAAATTATGTAAGAAACAACTACAGTTCTCATTGTTGATAACTAATATTGGTAACAACCTAGTGTGAATCTATGTGACTGCCTATTTCTGCCAACCCTGCTTTCCATTCAGGCTACAATACTGGCCAGTGTTTTAATGGCACAATCTGGCCCAAGATGGGCATTGATTCAAAACTCAGAAATGAAATGCATGGAAAGGGAAAAAGAAAGCAAAACTCCATGTGAAAGGAAAAAGATCTAAACAACTGATGGTCTTTCTGATCCCTGAATAGATGCCAGTTGTCCTGAGGCGGTGAAGTAGCCAACAGATAATTCTAAACTTTGAAAGGCATCCATATCACCACTCAGTCAGGCAAGGGAAAAAGAAACAGTATATTAAAAAAAAAAAAAGGAGGGTAAAAAAAATACCCCAGCTCTGTGTCAACAGCCTTTATAAAAATGTCTCTTAAAATAAAATGGATCTCAGGATGGATTTCCACTCAGTCTGCCAAAACCACATTTACCCACCAGGTCTGTTCCCCGCTCAGCCCAAGTTTACCAACAATCCTCATGGCTCAAAAAAGCCAAGAGGGATAACTAATGAAATTGCACTTATGTGAACTATGGCTACAAGCATGTGGGGCACACTCCACAGAGGAATAAGTGGGAAATTCATGCAATGTGGGGGAAAGAGGCAAAATCATCCACATTCACAGGGGGAACAAGCAAGCTTTCCAGATCAACTGGCTCCTTCCTGATGAGAGCAGGACACAAGCCAGACATGTCACTCTCGCTTTCTGCCTCTTTTATCTCTCGCCACAACTAGGGACTGCAGAGAGGAGATTGTTCTGGCTGGAAGCGAAGGGACACAGGTGGTACCAGCAGCTGCAAGCTCTTTAGCTCTCATTGGCTCCACTTATTAGAACATGCATTGTATGTTTAATACATTGCTTCTCATTGTGTGGGAGCAAGAGTTGGAGGCTGGTGGTGCTGCACCACGGTCTCTTGTATTGCTGGAGAGGGAAGGCAAGGTGGAGGCTGCTCCTAGTTAGAGATAATTAGAAGCTAGGGCTCCTGAAGAGAATTTGGTAACTCCACAAGAAAACCAGCTGTTCTTGATTACAGTGATATATTAGTCACTCTAAGGTAGCTGTGCCAGTCAGCATTTTGCAAACAACAAATAAATACAGAAATATTTTCAAGGCATAGCACTTTGTGGGGACAAAGTTCAATGTATGGCTTACCTCTGAGATAGTCTGATTTGTTTGTTTATTTGTTTTTAAATTGCTGACTATAAAGAACAAAGGATTTGGGGAGGTCTGAGTCAGGTATCTTCCTTTTATTTGCTTTTTACATCTAGGGATCACCATACTTTTAGTTTTGCCAAACTCACTCTGTTTGTGATAATGCTGTTCACCTATAACACATATGGGGGAGGTTCTACCAGGAACAGTATGATTTGATTCAGTTTCAGTTATCATATGCTCTGATTATTAAATAAAATTTTATGAACAGCTACTGACACCTGTGGGAAACTGCTTTTCATGCTGTTGATTTATGGAAATATTATGTAGAAAATATTGTTTACTCCTTATAATCTTAAAATCCAGTGGATCATGATCTGTTACTTTTTTCAAGGTTTTAAAATAAGAATCTGTGTTACTGATGGTCTAGTACTTCGGAGCATGCAATTATTGAAGTGGGTTTTCAGAGAAAATAATAACAAAATCTGGAAAAAACAGAGAGGAGGGCAGAAATATACAGCACAGGTTTATCAACATAGATTGTTACCTGTAGTGAGTTTCTGCAGCTGGGTTTTGGTAGCAGGGAGGGGGGACTACAGGAGGGCTTCTGTTAGAAGTCTGCTAGAAGCTTCCCCCATCCAGTGGAGCCAATGCCAGCCGGCTGCAGGATGGACTTCCAGCCACTGGCCAAGGCCAAACCAGTCAGGAGTGATAGTAACGCCTCTGTGATACTATATTTAACAACAGAAGGTATTGTGCAGAAAGAATTCCAGCCAGGGAAGAGTGGAGTGAGAATATGGGAACAACAAAGTAGACATCAAGGCCAGTGCAGAAGGAGGGGCAGGAGGTGCTCCAGGCACTGGAGCTGAGGCCCTGCAGCCCGTGGTGCAGACCATGTTGGAGCAGTTGTGCCCCTGCAGCCCATGGGGGACTCTCGGGGAGCAGACACCCACCTGCAACCCATGGAGAATTCCACGCTGGAGCAGGGGGATGCACGAAGGAGGCTGTGACCCCGTGGGAGGCCCAAGATGGAGCAGAGTCCATGGAACAGCCCATGGGGAGGGAAGCCCACACTGCAGCAGGTTTTTCCTGAACAGGACTCGTGGCCCCTGTGGGGGACCCATGCTGGTACAGCTCATTTGTGAAGCACTGCACTCCATGGAGGAGTGACCCACGGGACAGCAGTTTGGAAAGAACTGCTACCTGAGGGATGGACTCACGCCGGAGAGGTCCATCAAGGACCAGCTGTTAACTCATGAATCCTTAGCTGTTTTTTTTCTTTCCTCTGTCCAGTTGCAGAGGGAGACTGAGAGAGCGGTTTTAGTGGCTACCTAGCATCTGACCAGGGTCAACCCACTACAGTTGCCACACTAAATTGATACTACTATTTGGTAAGATTTTCTTAGGCAAATGAAATGCAGAAGGTTTTGTGTAACTGGACTTGCATGAAGCATTGATATCACAGGGATGGAAAATTACTGAGGTACAAAGAGAGAATTTGATCAAGAAATTTGAAGTGGGGCAGAATGTGACAACACCTTGCACTGAACGAATAGGTATTGCAGTTACAGGTCCCTGCAAGGCTTACTCTTAGGACAGGTTTTACTTAGTACTTTCATGATTGACCATATCACATAAAGCAGGAGAGTGCTAATGAAACTTGTTGAGGTTTTCCTAACCTTGGGAAAACTTGTCAAGGCTGAGGAGATATGTAGGATACACACCAGAAAGGCAGTATAGATGGGAGTCTTAATCAGTGGAGGGAGAATACTATGCAGGATATGAGCAGTAGCATGAAGTGCTTGGTCATTCACCCAGGAAGCAACAAAAATTTCAGATGCTTTTAGCTTTTAGCTCCTCACATAGAAATAATAAAGAAGAGAAAGAGTTGGGTGTATAATCAATCAATCACATTGATAGCTAAGACCCATCAGGCTGATCTTGTGGAAAAGGCAAATGCAGGCCCAGGATGTATTGACAGCTGAATATAATCCAGAATTCTCAGTAGAAAATCCATACCTATGTCAAATAGCTGAAAATAATTCTGATCTATAGAAGCATGTTAAGCTTTGCTGGCAAGATGAAATAGCCCCCAAGTTTCTGAAATACTTGAAAACAGGTACTCAAGTACCTGTTGAAATAACCAAGAACAATTTATTTGGCTCATTCTCCAGATAGCCAGATTTTATTTATACTTTTGCTGTTCTGTTAAACCTAAATATAGCCTTAAACAAGTCTTCATTCATGTTGCATAATGACTATGATTTTCCCCCAAACTTCTTTCCCACTGTCTCCCCAAGCTCTTTGTGTGTCTTAACTGGTGGGGGAAACAGCTGGAAAATTGTAAGGAGGAAAGGTACTCACAGATGACAAGAAGAAACTGTTTTTTTCTGTCAGATGAAAATAAATTAGCCAAATGCAGTCAAACTCTTGATGGGGACTGGGAGAGTTTTTGCAATACCACAGCACTTAACTGGCACATAAACAAGACAACACGCATCCCATGAGCTTCTTTAGTCTCCCACACCTCCCACTCCCAATAAAATTGCTTCAGGACTATACAGCTTATTTTATTTTTGAATGCAATGTGCAGTTGTGTAATCCACTGTAGCACAGCTAACAGTCCTGAGATCAAATCAATGTCTTTCTCTAGGAGACATTGAGGAAACAGTATTCGAAAACTTACAGTTTACATGAAACAGTCACCACTGTGATCCACTTCTACTGCATTGTTTTATCTTCAGCGAAGTATTTTTCTGGTTCACTAAACTCTGAAGTATATTAAAATGTATGCTATCAGGTTAGTGTACTTTAAGTCCAGTGGAAACCAAAATAGTCCTATATAAGTTGCACCCCGTTTCTCTGGATCGCTACTAGGTTTTGTTTGTGGGTTTTTGTTTGTTTAGTACTGTTACCATACTGACAAAGAAGATAAAAAATCTCATTTACTAACCAGCTTTTACATTGTGTCTGTTAGCCCTTCTCAAACATGAGACTACAGTAGGAAAAAAAAGGAGGCATGGAATACTTTAACTTCTTACCCAGTGTCAGTCGATCATACAGTCTCTAGAACCAAGCTTTCCATGTGCAGATTAACATTTCCTGAGACATTTAGTCAAGTAATTCTGAACACAGCTTGATTACTAGATGTAATCAAGGCCAGGCTTGCTGTTTTGGACCAGTTTTTTCCAGCCAGAGTAAGCACTGTTATTACCAAGTCTTGCTTTTCCTGGTTTTCATCTTGTTTACAGGCTGGAAAAACAGACATGTCATAAGCAACTGAGGGAAAACTAAGCTAAGTAGAAACTTGTCATGGATTTGGCCTCATTTCACTCACACCCTTTCCCAATATTGCAAATAGACTCCTGAGAGCAAGCATCAATGCCATGCAAATCTAACTGGAAAAGTAATAAACAGAAACCTATTTTGGATGGTTTTCTTGTTGCTTATAACCAAGGAAGCCACATAGAAATTGAATCCATTTCACTGAATCTGTTTACATGTTCAGAAACAGAAAATTAGGAAAAAATAAAAGTAAAATCATGTATTTTCTCATGCCCTTGATATTCATATTTCCTGTCATATATGTCAGTCATTAAAGAAACATTATCTGGTATCTGTCTGCAACTTCTGAGCATTTCCCTGTGTCCTATTCCTGTGCTATTTTATTCCTATGGAAGATAAAAAATTAACAGTCTGTAGATCAAGTAATTATAATCGTGAGGCCACAGGTTGATAGGGCCTATGGAGAAATGTCTACCTTTAAAAATGTAAGTATAATTACTACATTATGCCTTGGAATAAATGGGAGAGAGGGGGAGCTGTGGACTTCTGTCATGGCTGTTGAATCAAAATGAGGAGGAAAGGAAAAATCACTGGTTAGGGTAGAAATTAGGCAAAAAGACAGGTTTATAATAACTACGGGCCAGATCCTTAAACAGTTTTTATTCATTGCCTATCTCCTTTAATATTACTGCTAGTGTTTCTGTTTTGCAGAGTTCTGCAAGATGTGCCAGGCTAACTGATTTCGCATCTCCAAGTCATTCCCAGTTAAGAAGAACATTATCTGTGCTGCTAGTGTAATAGTGCAGTTGCTTGCTAGTGTAATAGTGCAGATATGAACAAGTTAGCACTGAGAGGAAAGCTTGCCTCTCCCACCCCCTTGCTCCACAGCTGGCTGGAACCACTCCAGGTCTGAGAAAGAGGCTTACATTTGATCCCCAAAAGTCCAGTGTGTAAAGATAGAATAGTTGACCATCTTTTCGCTGTAGATATAGTTGTCCATTCTAACTTTCCTTATGCACATGAAGCCCTAATTCTTCTGTTTTGTCTAGGAAGGAATAGAGGATATTTTGCATGAAGGTAGTCCGTTGGGAAATCAACACTTCTTTTGTTCTCCACCTGGGGGGTGGCTTCCTTGAATGTTACTTAATCCCAATACATGACTGTGTTAGGGGTATATATGTCCCTAAATACCCTTAATATTTACATATAAATATGTAAAATGCGCATAGAGGTTTCCTCGCTATAGATGCTATTGCAGTTGGGAACTTGCTAAAACACAGTTGACAATTTCTTGCCATATTTTCAGGCTTCAAATGAACCCTTTGGAAACCTGCACCTTTGCAAAGGTATCCTCACTTGAAAATGACACCTTTGACATCTCCAGCCTTGGCTGCCTGCTCAGAAGCAAGGAAGACCAAGCAGACTGGGGAAAAGAGAGTCAGTGGAGCAAATGAAGAAAAGGGTAAATCTGGAATAAATGCCCATAGATATGAATGCAACTTGAGCTTCTCCTAAATCATGGCAGGAAGATGGTTATCCTATGGGTTATGAGTATAAAAATACCGTAATTTGGGAAATACAGTGATGCTAGCTAGTGGAAGTAGGGAAGAGAATTTACATAATGTCATACTAGAAATACTTTCTGCTGCTGTTAATTTACTTCTTTCCCTTTCTTCTGATTTGTTGGGCAACAATAGACAAGGCTTGTAACATACCATGGCCTCTGTTTACTCATTAGTGAAGTGGGCATAGTAATGTTACCTACCTCAGAGGTTAAAGATTGAAGCTTAATTAATGCTTTCTTCTATAATCTCTGTTGAAAGATAGTACAATATTGCAATACTCTTACTGTATTATTACAGTTTTTTATTTTTATTATATCTTTCTCATCTTTAGACTTTGTTCTCATTATGCTCTCTTAGTATTTATTTCACAAAAGCAGCTTGAGAACTCTTTCAAAATGGGAGAAGAGAAAGACATGTAGTAATAGAGAGGAAATAGCGTTACAGTAGAAACACTCACCTGAGGTGAATTCCAGCCAGATATGGACCCTTTCAAGGTGGAGCTTATGTGGGATGTACATAGCCTCTAGAGATGAAGAAGGATTTATCTCACTGTGCTACCTGTTTGTGCAATCAGAAGACCACAGAGTGCGCCATAAATTAAAATCTCAACTTTGTCTTGGATGTAAATGCTCAAACGAAAGTTTGTCTTTGGATACTCCCAAAAATCCCAAGCCACTGACGTTCCCAGTCAGTATTTTGAGATCTGCACTCATTTTTGTCTTCATTACTTGGAACAGAGTGCAGAGCAACAAAGAAATTTATGAAACATTTGCAGGAGAAAACAAAGGATGTAGTAAGTGGTTGGACTTTGTGACTGGATGAAATTTTGGATCAGTTTGAGTCTAAGGGACAAATACTGGACATTTCTTTTAAAATCCGAAAAAGGGAATGGGCTTCATGCCATATGATCATTTTCTTTCCCGATGGGACTGGAGGCCTACCATGCCAGATCAACTAAATCTGGGCTTGACCAAGCATCTCATTGCCAGAAACCCTGTTCCTAGCAGCATTGCACACATTTGCTTCTGCCCTTAGGGGAAAAGGTCCATTGCTCCAGCAGGTGTGGAACTATGGGCTGAGTGTGGTGAATGCTGCTGGAAGCTAGAGAGAGAGTTACCTACTGCAACTGTGTTTGTGGAGAAAAGTGTCCAAAAGTCTCATTATTCACCCCACAGCTCTGCTTGAGCAGAGGAATGCTCTGGCCTGCCTGGCACCTGCAGGACAGCAGACTGTAAGACAGGGAAAGTTTGCAATCAGAAGGATCCACTACAAAAAGAGAAAGTGATATGGGAAGTGAAATCCTTCTTGTTCTATTTGGATTAATAAAATTAAATAATTGCTTAAAACCAAGATTATTGTTCTATTACTAGTATTAATATTTATATATTCTAGAAGGTAACTCTGTCTTAGAAATTAGATAGCTTGGATTGGACTGGAAGATTTTGCTCATTAATAAGTGTGAAAGAAATTCAGCTCCCAGATTTTGGACAATATTCTGTCACCAGCAGGAGCAACTTAAATTAAACAGGTGTCTCTTTTTCTGGACCTTTGATTTCTGGAATATTTTTGAAAACTCTTCCTGGCTACTGATGACGTGTGAGTCAAAATTATAGTATGATTTTTCAGTCCTCAATTGAATTTGCCTTGTACAAACACCTTCCTTTGAACTGTGAATTGTGTAAATTTCATGTGAAAGTAACTGAGAGGGAATAAACAGAGAACCCCAAGTGTAATTTTTTCCAGACACTTCTCAGAACATAAATTATCTTAGATAAAGCAGTAAAGCCCCCTTACTCTTCCACAGTTAACCTAATATTTGATTTCTGGTAATTATTTCATGGTTAAGGCCCTGATCTGAGACATAGGAGATCTATGTCAAATTTCTGGCCCTGCCACAGACTCCTGTGTAACCTGGGGCAAACCAATTAATACTTCTGTGATTTCTTTCCCTGACTGTAAAATGAAGATGGTTCTGCCTTTGCCTGTCTACAGAATTGCATTGCCAAGTACCTTTTTCAGCAGCAAAGTAAAATTTTGGAAGGAAGATTACTTCCTTATTCCTTCTGCTCATCTTCCAGCCCTTTAGCTGCGCTAGTATGTGTTTGCAGGACCCGGGGTGTGGTGGGCTGGGGGGGAGGAAAAAGACATGGGCATTTAACCTGGATCAGATCACTAAATTGAGGGATACTGAACTGAAGGGTGTGTGCTGGGCTCCTGGGGTGAAGAAAGAATGCTTCATCTCAGTATCTTTACTGAGGAAAAGGTTGAATGGAATGGTACCCCACCTTCTAGTTGCACATCAGTCCCACCAGCACAGTTGTTGTTTATATCACAGTAGCTAGACAGCCAAATTGCTATTGGAGTCAAATTGTGACAGACTCTAGAAATGAAAGCATTTGTTAAATGACTATTGTCCTGAACAGCTACTTTAGAATTGGAGATGTTGATCAAAGAAAATATCTCTGTTTTCCGATTGGGACAGTGAATACAGTCTAATGAACTAATTTGTTGACTGTTGAAACTGCGTCAATGCTAAGAACTTAAATCAGTTCCCTGAAATCCCTGCTTAGTGTTTTTCTCAGAGGACTCTCTTTCCTCCCCACCACCTTGAAGATTGTGCACATAAATTAAATGAATTCAAACTGTACCTCTGGTGGAATTAGTGGGTATTTCTGCCAGGAAAATATTCATCTCCAGGGTATATGTTTTGGACAGGACTTCATAGTATCACACAAATGCAAATAGTAATGACACTAGTCCAAATATATGAGGTTATCAGTCAAAGGGAATAAATTTCCCTGATCAATAAAACACAGGCATTCCCATTCTGCAGGCCAACACTGCAACTTCCAAAAGAGGGCAATAGCCAGAGGTGTAAGTTTATGGGTAGAAATTTGTGGGTTAAGCAGTCAACAGCACCCCCCACCCTAGGGCCCTGTGCTCCAAACCATGTGCCTCTCCCAACATCCCTTCATCCACCAGTCGCTCTTGCTGCCCTGCTTGAGGAAGCTCTACAGATTCTACAGTGGCAGCGATGTCACAACTTCCCGTGGCCTCCCCTTGGTGCTCAAGGCTCCACATTGGTCCAGATAGCAGCTGTAAGATCTTGCAGGTGTGACGGGACCTGCCCTTATCCCCCCTGAGTGTGTCCATACGTTTTCAAAGGTGAGCTGGCAGAGCCCTCTGCGCCAAGTAGCTGGGGATCCAAGGAGTGGGCAATGGGCACCCCATCTCAGACAGGCACATGAAGTGCATGGCTTTGCCTGTCATCATTTGTAACTGAAGAAACAACTTTGTCAGTTGATTGCCAACGTAATTACGGAGAGAGTGCATGGCACCTTCTCCCTCAGTGAAACTCTCTAACCTACTTGCAGCATTATTAGTATCTGTGTATGGTTGTTCGCTGTCTGCTGGCACAATTATCTCGCTTTAATTTAGGACACTAATGATATTATAAGATAGTTTGATGACAGTGTAATTTCTTTTTATGTTTGTTGTTACTGGATGTATCAGTTGGTTCTGATACCATAAAACACAACATCTCATGTCTTCCCGGGGAGGAGAAAGGAGGAAAAGAGGGCAGTAGCAGGGAGGCAAGTAGAGGAGGAGGGAGAGGAAGAAGGGTAAGTCATTCAGCGCTTGCCTGATATGCTATTTGAAGTGAATGATAATTTCTTAGTACAGCAAAGCTGGCAGCAGTGCTTTTGCTATCAGGGTTTTTACCATGGTTCTCTGCTTATCTCTCAGCATGACCACTGAAATCTGTGAGATCACACTACGAGCCATGGTATCCTGTCAGGTTTGAAATTATTTCCGACAGGCTACAAAAACAATTGGGCCCTCACTTTGCCTGCTTTTACAGTAGTTGAAGTCTAATTTATAAGATAGATCATTCGCCTCACTGGTTCTGTCCTTGATACTTCAAGCAGTGGCTGGTGTTGGTGACTTTTGTTTTGTGATTCTTGCATCTTCTATGGATTTTTTCATTTGATTTGTTTAGTTTTTTTGTTTTCCAGCTCATATCCCTATTTGATAGGCACAACTTCTTTATCCAAATGCATTATTTCCCTGCAAGTAGCTGCTTCACTGTTCATATCAGCTTTGACCTTCACAATACATCACCGCCTGCCTGAGCTTAGATGTATTTAATACTCTCTGGAAAGCTCTTCAGTTAGATTTTAATAGTATTTGTTCTACCTTTGTGCATGAAATAAGAGAAAGCTTGTTTTCCCCTTAGACCACAGGGCAACACACAATTGCTGATAGAGACTGTTAAAACATTAGACAGTAGTCATTTAAAGCTACAGAGTTGCTGAGGTCTGTTAGACCTGTCTAGTTTTAAGCCCACTCTTGGTTATGTAAAATTTTCTATTAAGTTGAAATTATGCTTCATTTATAGAGAAATACATAAGGAGATTGGTTTTAAATATACTAAATGGGCTACTCTGTTCCCACTAAAATGCCTTTGAAAATCTTACCTCCAACTGTGGGATGCGGTGTAAGAATTAGATATTCTTTGTGATCCTTCTCTCTCTAGCATATGATGCTTTCAGTAAAATATGAAGCATTAAAACTCGCACCCCATCCATATTCCTTTTTGAATTGAAAATGAGTTATATTTTTATGACCACTGAAACATACCTGCACTTAAAAAATGTTCTTACTACAGTGTGCATTATTGTTTTCCTGGTGACATTATGAACATTTGGCATGTGAGATAGTTGGGGCCTGACACTCAGGTTGGTAAAACAATTTTGTTCCTCTTCATACCTTTATTCCTGTACTTTCTAAATTTCTGGGGGACTATTGAAATTCTCCAGGGTTGAATTCTTCATACTTTACATCATTTTAATATTCTGCATTCGTGGCATCATATTGGCTTCTGATCCTGCAGCATAGAACCCCAGATTTAAATGAAACATCCCAGAAGATTTCATGCAGCTCTCAGTATGTGGAAAGCTCAGTGGAAAGAGCACTGTGGTCAAACTCAGAAGATGGAAGTTTCATCCTTCTTCCTATGTTTGTTTTGTGGCTTTCTGCGTCAAAGGACTCGGCTTTACAAAGTGCCTTGTTATGTTTGAAGGATTACTGTTATAGCCTGATACTGTTCTAGAGTTTCTGTTTCACCATCCATTAAATGCTAGGTCTATGTTACCGAGCATTTTAGTGAAGTGCATGGACAAGCTTTTTGATGAAAAGCATCACATAACATGTAGCTACTATTAAATGCTGGCCAGATCACCGTGTACTTCATACAGTTCTTAGGCTGGCTCTAAAATCAATGAGAAAACATAAGAGCTTGAATTTCTTCTGTGCTAAAGAACTTTCCTACTGTGCTAAAGAACACGGACATAGTTTTTAGTGCTTAATGGGAGGAAACCCAAATCATAGAAGATGCCATGAAGATGCTGTTGCTTGTTATCTATGGAAATACAATGCAGATATGTCACAGCAAGACCATTCCTCTCAATGGCAAAATTTTTCAGCACAAGAGATGTGAAATTTTCCTTTCCACACTTCTCTGTCTGTGATCTCTCTGACTGGTTCCAAGGTGACAGACGACTGGGTGGCAGATTGTGTGATGGATAGCTTGATTATTTTAACAATTAAATATGTAATGAAGAGCTGGAAAGGTTCCATGTAAGTCTCATTTTCACCCTGGTTAAATATGGTGTGCATAATTAATTTTCAAATATGAAAGGGCTCAAGCAAGAAAAGAAATGAAAGAAAGTTGAAGAGATAGTGAATATTTTATTAAACGTCACTCATTCAAAACTCATTAATATACATAGTCCAGGAGTAACCATCTCCTATAAAGTTAAATGCAGTAGTGCTTATTTTCTGGGCAGATTATCTGGTTTGTTGTTGAGAGTAATTGTTTAATATCATCTGTGGACCAAACCCAAGCTCATGTGCCTCTCAGACCATCAGAAGGTGAAAAGTCATGGCTTTCTGTGTGGAGGTCAAAGGTAGTACAAATTTGAAAGAAAGGAGACTTTGTCCTCTGGGTCAATACACAAGTTCCTTTAAAGTCACTAACGACGAGAGATGAGTGAATAGTCTTGTGTTCCCATGTTGGGAAGGTACTTGTGTGCATCTGAAGTTTGGGAATCCCAGCATTGGCTTTTCCTTATTTAAGAACACCATTTCCTGTGCTCATTCTTCAGGATCTAGAGACAGTGATTTCCCGATTTGTTTTCTGAGACCACAGTTCACACAGCCACCAGTCAGAGGAGAGGAAAATGGCACAGTGCTCTGTCACAGCTTTGGACTTAACAGGGCTGATGAAAACTTGGACATTCATCTTGAAAGAAATTCCATTACTTCAAAATTTATGTGTTCTAAATTGCAGTATTTAAAATGTCTCTGCTATTTTTTCTGGATTTTTTTTTTTAAATTGTGAAAGTGTTTTTAATAATAATCAACTAAATATTCTATTTGAATTTGTTGGATCAAATCTACATATCTGTTTTGGATCCTGTTCGATATTCCTCTGAGCTGTTGAATGGTTGTGGTCCTTGTTTTTTCCCAAAGGAACTAGGCTACTTTGTCAGACCAAATCCTCCAGATATTCAGATTCAAATATGACCTAATAGGAATTGTATCTCTCCACATCATAAAATCAGGACTTTAAAAACTGTTTTACTTTCAAAAAATTAGCAGGGAAATCATGGCCAGTTCTATAATTAACTGGTGAGCAATATGATTCATAGCTAGTGAATGCTTTGAAGATGCAAAGTGTTATGTAAATGCCAAGAAATAATAATTATTATAATTAGAATATTGCTAACAATGGAAGGAGAGAAGATTAAACAATGGGCTTCATTATGAAATCCTTTCGAATGAACTAAGGCTGAGGACATTCATTAAATGCAGTGCCATTCCTCTGCAAAAGAAACATCCATGCTCCTGCATGCTGCTTTCTGATCCTAGTGCACATCCTTACTCTTTCAGCATGAATCAGACATGAGCAAGAAACCCAGCATAAGGAGGAAAACAAGCGTAGTAACAGAGGCACTATTATATTCTTGCTGCCAAGAAGAGACTGCTTTTATTCTCAATTACCCAATCATGGCTGGCCTCCAAATTTCTAGATATGTAATCCAAGAGAATTTGAGCTTCTCAGCAAAGCTGGAAGCAACATCCTGGTCCATCTGAAAAGTTAAAGTATAACTCTTCTTAATTTTCCTTTTGTTATTTCTTCTCACCTCACACTGTGGACATCAACTTCAGTTTTTCAAGAATGTCTTTCTTCTTTGTTTTTCTGAATATTCGATCTTTTAAGAGGCATCACTGGCTGCTAGGATTATTATTTACTAATTTTATTTGCTGTAGTCCCCAGAAGCTCTAAGCAAGCTCAGAACACCACCGTGCTATGTGATGGTCAGCTTTTATTTAGCCTTTTGCCAAAACCCAGAATAACTGTAAATTATCTTCCAAATTTCAGGAAGACTGATCTTTATCACCTTGCTAAAATAAGGTTTCAATTTCAAATAAGAAGAAGCAGTAATATCTCATTCCTTTGCAATCACTGTCAGCCTACCAATTATGGACTCCCTTACTTTGACAGCTAACCACAGTGCTACAAAGTTCCTGATTGCAATAGGGTTTCCTCTACATCTCTGGACACAGCTGCCAAAAGAAGGCAAACTCCACTAAAAAGTGTGTCCTGAAAAATATTTCACTGACTCCCACTAGTCCTAGTTTATCCCCAAATGTGCTGCTGTAGAAGATAGAAAATGGAAGAGTGAAGAGGGCAGCTAAAAAAGCTGTTCCATTTTGTGTAGACAACTGTGGCTGCATGAAATATTGCCCCTGTGGTAGTCAAAGGCAGCCTCAATGTTGACTTCAACGGGCTATGATTTCGCCACACATGCTTATTGTGTCATATAGCCCAGACACTCATTGTCTGTGGCTGATGGACAGAGATCCAGGCTGGGTGTGGTGAGCCCAAAGGACACAAAACTGGAACACAGTGTGTCCAATGGCTGGCTGGACTTATAGCGCTTTCTTCAGTAAGTGTGCTTTTAGTTTATGGCAATCTGTGGCTCCATGCATCTGAAGAGGAAAGCATTCTGAGGTTGGGGCTCCTTTGAATCTCTTTGTATGATAATTTCTCTAGCATTTGTGTGACTGGTCAAGCTCCCTTCTTGTTTCTTCTCTGTGCTAACTGGCTTTTTTCTGCTCCTACTAAGTCGATGGTGAAGCTGCTGTTGACTGCACAGACTGCTCAGGCAAACTCTGATCCTCTAGATGAGCATCGTATGTTAGAAATTTTGGTTAATTTCCATCAAATTGTGTTATATAACAAATAGTAGTGTCAATAATTTCTGCTAAGACATCTGAGTTGTCATGTTATATCTCTGCATATTATTGAATCAGATCTAATGATCAAAGAACTTGTTGGTCCTTCACATAATTTTGTAGTATTTCTGATGGACTTCTCTGTAAAAGATATCTTATTTTTGGCATAGAGCAAATTTTACCTAAAAATGTGGGTTTAGTAGTTGGTACATTGGTCTTCTATAAAGGAAAAAAGTCTTCAAATGCATTCTTTGTTGTCACTTGCCTTTGATTTCCATTTACCATTTCTTCAATTCAGGAAAGCTTTCTTTAGAATATCTTAACACATGCTAAACTCCCAGAGTCAATTGCCCAAAAACACTTCTCTACTTTTCTGTGATTCTGTGGACAGAATCTGGGTGTAGTCACCAAATCCAGTTTGCTGTCCTAGAGCTATGTGGAATTTGTTGCAAAGAAAATCTTAATGTTGCCAGGAGATAAAACAATCTGTAAAAAAGAGCTCACTTCTCAAGTGAAACAGTGCCAATTTTGAAGCAGCACCATGTGCTGCCAATATCAGCAAGACATTGTGCAGTCACTGTCTGTTGATAAAATGGAGACCAGTGATTCCCTCAGTCAAGGTCACAGATGATAAAGTGCCAAAGGCCCAGCAGCAGGGACAGAAGGCCTATACATCAGATCAGCTTTTGTGTCTTTCAATAGAAAAATAATTTCAATATTTAACTTCCTTTTCTGCCTGAGCCTTCGAGGTCCACAGAGGGTAAGAAGTCACTCAAGTTGTCGTCTGCATCAGTTTTAAGTCATTCTAAGAGATGCAAATGGCTTCCTAATAGGGACTCCTCCTGAGCTTTGTTAGCATTTTCCAGAATAATAATAAGAGCTTTTTAAAGCTTTCCCCTTCACAAAGGGGCTAACATCTTCTGTTCTCTTAGTCAAGAGACTTTTGAAAGAATATGTGGTACCATACCTTTGGAACATTAAAATGAAAGAGATAATCACTTATTTTGCAGGGATTTTGAAACCAAGATATCACACATTAAAAAGAGCATCTTGAAGAGATTTGCTGATGTGAGGTTATTACAAAATATCATTTTTACAGACCTCAGCTCATGTCAGGAGCAGTTTCTTTACAATTATTGATCTATTTGAACAATACTTCTGGTTTGATTGATGGTTTGTTGTCATTATTTTAGAAATATTCACATCGTGTCCAGTCCTGACTGGATGCTCCTTTAGAATTCAGTTAGTATTTTTTCACTAAATATTCATTTTAGGACTGTGTCAGATAACAAGAGGCAAAGGTATGTGCCAAGGAAAGAGATATAACTAGCAATATACTAATGATATATCTCTTCTGGATTGCATTTAAATAACTGTTTATTCATAATGACAAAATCCCAACCGTTTACTGCTTACAATTCTTAAATGAAACTGGCAGTGGGGGAATACGGTCTAGTTAGCAAGACTGTCCTTATATGATGCAATAATATAAACATTCCAATAAAGACTTCATTTTCCATCCGGATTTATACTAATCATAATAGACCTCTTCCAACTACATCCCAAAGACAAGATGTTTTGCCCAGTATATGGTGGAGCAAAGTTAGGCTGGCCAAAACCTCAACAATTCTATTTAATGGCAAATTTGGAGGTTTCAAGAGTGAAAGCAAAACCTCCAGTAATTATTTACACACATAAGCAATGACTCTATAGTTGTCTCCCCCTTACCAACTAGGACTCTCACCTAAGATGTGAGAAATAGAAGTTTGAATTGTTGAAGAAAAAAAAGAGAAAACAAGTGCAAAAGTATCACAAAGGAACAGACAATAGTGTCTCTTCCTATCCTATCTATTGTTCTGAGATTTGTAGTATGTGATGGCTTCTGAATGCATTCTGGTCCCATACTGTCATTATGAGCCTGAAGGTTAGTTTTCAATAACTTCATTCAGAATTCAATCTGTATAGATTCTAAGATCTAAGCAAAAATATCTGGCTTCAAGATCTGGATCTGTGATGGTATTTTACTGATGTTTCAATTAAGTTAGTATTTTCTGGTTAAAAATTCAATCTGCAGGGCTTGAGGGCACATCTTGGTGGCACCTTAGAGCATACTTTGCGATCTGTAGCCTGTAGATTTACTGTAATCAGTGAGTCATATTTTTAAACAATCATGATCGTGTGCATCCTTGGAGATTCAAAGAAATTCTGAGAGTTGCTGGTGAATTTATGAATTACTTACTTTAAAACTTAAGTGCTACTAAATTTTTGTGCTTTTATAACATCAGGGAAAACCAGACTTTTTGACATAGTCTTATAAAAAATGAGTCTTCTAACTAGAAGTTTTCTTCTATCACCTTATCCACTATTCCTATTTTGCACTATGTAGGTTAAAAGTACTTTGGCATAGGGATTGTGTTTCCTCTGATCTCTATAAAATGCTCAACACAATCTAATCCTCATTAGAGCCTAATGCCATAACTGACATCAACTGTGTGCATACAGATTTCTTGCATGAATGAAAACTGACAATTGAATATCCTGATCCCCCAGTAAGTTGTACATATATAGAAAGAGAAATACAGATATATGATTAAACATGTACATCTTTGCATATGCTTGCATGCTGGAGATTTTCTGTATATATTTTAAGAAACAGTTATGCAAAAAGAAATGTAGCTTCATTTGTTTGTCTCTGGTGGAGAAACATGCTGAGAATTTATAGAGGGTAAGGCAGGAGCCTGGGTATCTTGCCTAGTTTAGAAGAGGAGATAAAAGTTTCAAAATACGCTATTGGCTCTGGGATACTGAAAAGCCTGCTGCAAGTTAGAGGAAGAAAGAGGTTAGTAGAACATGTCTATTTTCATCCTGTCAAAAGGTTCCTTCTGGCTACCTACAATGCAGACATAACTGACTCTGGAGGAGGGTATCTTTCCATCTCGCTGGGGATACCAGATGTAAAATACAGTTTGCTTGCTCAGCACCATTGCCCCAAAGACTGAGAGAACAGAGGAGTGGGGGAAGGTGAAGGAGAGAAGTCTGGCTAAGTAGAATCAGGGGGGGGCAAAAAATTAATTGAATCAAATAGTGAACCAGCTGTCTTCACAGCAACTCTGCTTCTGATGACCCTGGTAGAGCTGCAGTGGATGCTGCAGTGCTCTACAAAATACTCCCTCATTTCAGTTTTAAAAGGCTTCATTGCACCTTATCACATCAAAGCAAAGCATCTGCATGTTTCAGTTGTGGGGCATCATGTGTCTGGCTCCCCTCTGGCTCTCACTAATCCCCTGGATTATCGCAGCTCTCTAAAGCAGCTCTTAAAAACCCTGTGAAAATAGTACTCCAAGTGGGTGTGTGAAAAGCAGGGACTGAAGCAGTAAGGCTGCCTGTGCCTATGGAATTCGTATAATCACAGCCTATGATACCCCAAAAAGGTGTTGAAAAGTCTGCTTTTGCACTAGCTGGTCCCAGACAATACTGGCTCTCAGCGAGACAAAACAAAATTGAGTCTGGTTCGTTCATTTACTGGACCACATCTGAACCACTGCTATGAGTTATAGCTCATGCTGAGCACACCTATACATTGCTTCTGAATGACCTTCCATCATTCAGGTTTTTTACTCTTTTCCAAAGTCACTATCTGCAAATCAGGGAGTTCTTCAAGGTGATGATGCACAGGCTGCAGAGAGGGAAGCCTTTGCTATGGAGGTGGCACCTGATTCTCATAGGACTGCTATCCCAGCAGTTCAGGTATGAAAAACAGAGGGCTCCAGCCTGTACTATCAGTCCAGCACCCTTCATAATCCTCAAATCAACTTCAGAGAAAAGAAGGCAAGCAATGAACACAAAAGGCAAAGCTTTCCCTAAGTAAAGGAGGTGAAAAGTTTATTCAGACAGTATGGCTCTTCCTGTCTTAGATCTAGTGGCTGGTCATTCCCAAAGGACAGTATAATAATCCCCATGCAAGTCATGGTATTGAGAACTAAATGATAGTAAACCCTAAAATCTTCAGTAGTCCATGAGATTTTTTTCTTTTCTCTCATTAAAAAATAAAAAAAAGATTATGCATGTCTGACATTGACACAAAGTCTGGAGAACTGACCCATAAAGTAATTAGAAGAGGAATTCACCCTCTGCTCTGCCCCCCTTCCCCAACCTTTCCCATCTCAAAGCCAGATCAGATGAAAGGCAAGCTCTGTTTACTTCCTGATCTGTCTAATTTCAGTAACGAGGACCATCCCGACTTCATCTTCCTGCAGCTGCTAGAAGTGAAACTCAAGAGGCTGCCGCAGGCACTGCAGCACCTTCTCAGAACTGCTTGACCTTAATGGATTAGCGTTTCCCTGAGCAGGTGGCAATTTAAAAAGAGGAGACAAACTTTTACACTTAGGAGACCTCTGGTGAATGGCATCAAATTTCAGAATGTTGAAACAGAGCAAAGAAACTTATGATGCCTTCCCACCTTAACCCTGTGCCACCTTAACCCCCTTGCTATGCACATAAGTTACAGCTTTCCAGTTAGGATCCTAAGTCCATTTATTAAGGAATCAAAGTAAAAATGGCCTTATATTCTTAACATGTCGTACCCTCACAAATCCTGTTGAATTAAAGGAGAGCGATGGGTGCTTTGATTTCAGTCTGCTTAAGTCTGAGTGTCTGAATAGGGTGTTAGGAGTATTATTTTGGGTTCTTCATTTTGCAAGTATGTGCCACAGTAAATACATCATAGTAAAAGCAATAATAGTATCTTTTTTTTTTGAGGATGTAATTCTACCAAATGATTCACAGTTTAAACTGACAGCACCAAATGCATTGAACTATGCGTTTTCAGTAGGCAGAAAAGTAGAAAAAAAATCTAGTTTATTTTAAAAAAGAAAAAAAAGAATTTGTTGATTCCACATCAGCCCTAGCAACAGACCAGGTTCTACTTTCTTTTAGTGTTTTCCACTGTCTACTCTGATTTGTTTCTTTAAGGATGCATCATAATAATTACAAGTCAAAACTATCAAACAGATGTCCAAGATTTGATAGCCAGGTGTCAGATACCATATCAAAACCTAAAGACAGAGATACCTCTCCTTAGGTTTCTTTACACTAGCTCAACCCCTACGGCTTTGATGACTTACAAGACCATATTGGATATGTTTTGAAAGAGGTTAGTGCTGTGTATTACTACATTTTCCAATCAGCAACTAAGAAACATGAGATTGTTTTTTACCACAATAGGAAGGAACATTTCTAGGAGACAGGCAAGATGGCAAAGCAAAAGCAAGGAAAATGAGTGATAAATTGTCTTTTTTTCTTATAAATAAACCTGTTACTTTCTGAATAGTCTGTTCTTCTCAACAAGATGTAGGAATCTTGTATAAATATGCACATACATATGTTTATATATTTATTTTTCTATATGCATTTGTGTATAGTGTTACATATACATATACATATATACCTTTGTGTGCATATACATAATTCACATATAGTTATGTCAGATATTTATTTACCAGGTATTTATTTCCTAGCTCCAGTAGTTTCTGTGTGTTTCTTTATAAGCAGAATAAATTTTGTGTATTTTAGAGTTGTCATGTCAAATGACTTCAGTGGAAAACACTGACATACTGTTCAGTTAAAACTTGCAGTCATTTAACATCAAGGACATTGTCCTTATAAGACAATAATGTCCTGAGAAGCATTGCTTCTGGGATTGCATTCATATGATTGCCCAGTGACATCTAACTTTTCTGAACATATCTGGCTCTATATTGTCTGGCTCTGTCCCCAAAGACCTGTATAGCCATACACGATTCATGAATATTAAAAGCACGATTATACTTTTCACCCCAGCGTAGTTCATCTGTCTATCCAGATATGTATGTCAGCTATTTTCACTGAAGCTGTCTCCCTGACTAGTACCTCACATATAGTATTTGCATGACTTCATGAATACATCAAAACTGTAAAGCTGCATGTTCTACACGCACATTTCTGATTTTTTTTGGTAAGGGTGACTTCCCCAGGGCCTGCGCAAAGCACGAGTGAAAGTAACTGTCAGAAAGAAAGATTAGCAAAGATGAGATCTGTGGATTTCTCCCCTAGTTTGGTGGGGGCCCCTCAGCCAGCACTTGCTGATACTGTGTCTATGCTGGTTTAGTGTGCAGTGGCGCATAGCTTTGCAGGTACACCCGCATAAAAAAACCTCCCATCCTCTACTGGAAGAAAACTACTGTAGAACTTTGTAATAGAAGCCAGCAGGTTCCAGCATATGGCTTGTTTTCACTCTGTTCTGTGGATCTCCATGCCCTCGGAGACCTCCTTTGTGGACAGCCCAGTGGGTGCACCTCCTGGTCAACATACTCGAGTACTTTTTCTGCAATAGATAGTAGAGCCACTACATAGCACTGAGTATCACAGATACTTTATGTTGGGAGGGAGGGGAACAAAGAAAAAAACAACTCCCCACACACAAACTCAAACAGCAAACATCACATTTTCTTTTTCAAAATAAAGAGAAATTCAAAATATCTCTTTCCCTGAATCCAGCCAAATATGCAACCCAGCAGTGGATTCCTACAAAATGGTGAATTTCAAAGTGATGCAGGATGTAACAAAGTAACAGAGACCAAGGTAGTTTTGTCTTCCACCACTCAGAATCATAACCAAAAATAATCTGTTGAAATTACGCTGGAATAAAATATTTTAGGAAAGTAAGGAAATATACATAAAATATATGCAGTTCCAAAATATTTTACCCATAAATTTCCTCTGCATCTGTGAAACTGGACAAACTTCAGTCATGCCAGATGCAGAAGCAACATTAAAGCTTAATTTCTATTCAGTCAGTAGTTTGCTTCTTTCTTCCAAAATATAAAATTAGGCAAATTCACATGCCTGGAGAACTTTTAAGAGCTAACATATGTGACTATGATGTGAAACAGTAATTTATTTGTATTAATTTTAAACATAGAGTGATTGGAAAGAGGGAGATATTACAAGAGTGAAGTAAAGGCAGAAGTATTCAAGCTAATACAGAGCACACATCTTTCAATTGCATTAGAAATCTCACATATATGTGAGATTTAGGGAAATCCTGGAAATTTCTTACACTCCCTTAGGTTTTGGGGTCTATAAACCAATGAATGGATGGCATCATCTCTACAATACAATAGATAGATTTTTTATTTGTGGCAGATATAATAATGATAGTTTCTTTCATTAACTTTTAATAATAATCTTTATTTAATAATTAATAAAAGTATAATTTGATACAGTAAAAATTAAAAGTATTCTTCATTTCTCTGTAATGTTTCAGAAAGACCTGTCAAAGGACAAATGATAGCAATTGCTTACGAAATACATACATTAGTCAGATTATGTGTAGACCTTTACTTTACAACACCTAAGGGCCTGATCCTGATGACAGTTTACAACACAGTTACTATTCCGAATAGTAAACTTTTGACTTGTTAAAAGAAACCAGTTAGATATAGCCTGTATCCTTGAATGTTATAGCTTAAAATGTGTGTGAATACTTTTGTTTGAACAGTGAACGTCGTGCTAACTGTTGGTGAGATTCCACCCAGAAATCCTTCAGCACTCCCCATCTAAATTATGGTATCAGTCTTACTGCATAAAATAATATCTCCATCATTAGATAAACAGCAGGACTTTTCCCATGAAGAGCTATGCAGACAATTCCTACCAGCAAAGGTTCTGTCAACTAATAAGTCACTGTATTAATTGGGGCAGGTGTATTCTCCCAGTATCTCCACTATAACATTACATTGACATGTCACAGTCTTGATGCATTTAAATTAGCACTGTAGATAAGCCATTCTTCTGCTGTGAGGCTGCTGCATCTTTCAGAGGTCATCCCTAAGCCAAAAATGAAGCTTCCACCTTCAACCAAAGCCTTCAGTTAAACCAAAAGCCTGCAACAATAAACAGTTGAGTTGTTCTGACATGATCAGTAAATAAGGCCTATACACCTTTCCTTAAACTATGTTTTAGTATTTAACTCTTCTTCCAAAATCATAATGTAATAGCAGTTATGCTTTCCCAGAATTTTATGATTTTGGTAGAGGAAGGATAGAATCATTTCATATGGCTAAATCTTAACATAAAGAAAGTTAAACATTGTTTTACACTCATTACAGAAGTTAAAAGGGAAAGCATGATTACTTTTACAGTCTTGATTTGAAATTCTCATTGTTCTGCATATAAAGCAATCTTAAGAATATGGTGTATGACTACATATATACTATTAGATGGGTCTTCTACTACAAGTGAGTACTTGCTGTCTTTAAAAGGGCTAATTATTAGACTGCGTGTATACGAAAATATTTGGTTTTCGTCGTAACCATTAGAGACCATGGCATTTTCTGTTCAGATGCTTCCTACCCACAGATAGAATCTGAGTTTGGGCTGGCTTTTCGGTCAAAAAACAGGAAAGAAATGGCAAAGAGCACTGAGTTTTTAATAAAAAAATAATAGCTTTAGTCTTCCTTACTCAACAGTTGCAAAAGACTGAAACTTCAAAGAAACATAAGTAAAAGATGAAGAATATATAGTGGGGAAAAAAACCCAAAACCAAACCCAAGAAAGTCTCTTAGCGGTCCCCTTACAGGTGTTCTGTTTTCCTACTTCAGACCTAAATCTGCAAGTAGTCACTGAGATAGCTAAAAGACTGGGAGGCTGTTATAAAGAAGAACGAACTCTGGAATGAAAAAGAGATTGGTTATTGGCAAGGATCTTTTTCAGGACAAAATAGAGTAAATTTTGCATTGTGCAAACTTCAAATGCTGTAAAACCGGCTGCTAAAATAAGTGTCTGTGGGGAAAAGGCTTGACTTGGGTTAAAAATCAGAGAGCGGATAAAAGCTTTGTGAAAAAACCCTCTTTCCTCACCTTGGGAAAGATGTTTATTGTGACATGAGCTGGCATTTGGTGATTCTGTGTGTTACACCACAATTGCACACCTTTCCTAACAGGATAAAAAAAAGCCATTTGCATGAAATTGCTAAGAAACTTGGTCTCAGGCCTAATGAAATTAGGAAAATACTTACTTTGATTACTGTGAATGCAAATAATTACTGTGGATTACTGTCTCTATGCCCTATGGATCAAAATGATCATACTCGATACAGTGAGTTTAAAAAGGAACCATCATTCCTGAAATTTTTAATCCTAGATATTTTTATTCATGTTGGCAAGAAACTGAGTATTTTTATAAGGGATTAGGTCTTCAAGTGTTGCAAAAAGACACCTAATTGAATTTCAGAATGACTGATTTTACAAAACTTGATTATTTTAAAATTCTCCAAAGTAAACACAAACATTGAAGTACTTGGAATTGCATGTATATGAGATCTTAGACTACTACATCTAAAAATACCATCTCCTATAGACCTTATAACATTTTTGTTGCTTGATGTGTTTAGAGAGTTACGGTACTCACTTGTGGGTTTTTGGGTTTGGTTTTGGTGTGGGTTTTTTTTTTTAATTTCTATTTTTTTATTGTATTATTATTATTATTTTATTGTTTTTCATTGTTTTAGGAAAAAATTCAGATAACTTCATGACTTCTCAAAATTCTTTCCAAATTGTAGTTGACTGCAATATGCTATTTTACTTCCTATCCTAAAATACCATGAAATGGCATGCCATGCTCTGTCCATCAGGTGCTGGACTTGTCCTTGTCTCTGCTTACTGATAGAAGACATCCATACTCTGTACCAGATCTGTCTTGCAGGATGCTAATCACATCTTCACAGGAAGACATAAGCATCAGGTTTCTTGTTGCCAAACTTCAGCTGGGAAATTTATACTGCCAAAAGATCTGGTTTTATTTATCACATCTAGCATTTTATTTGGGAAAAAAATTGTAAGAGAACTTCTTGCCATGCCAGTGGACTGAAACACCTTCAAGACTCTTTCCCCCCCTCATTTCAACAGTATTTCTCTGTTGCTTTAAATTCAACTTATCCAAGGCTTCTGAGCGCACAGTGAAACTTCTTTTAAAGAGATTTTGCTTGCCTTGTGTTTTTCAGACTCTCCACTCCATCTCTGACTCATTCCACGTGGGAGTATTTGCAAAACTCTTTGGCTCACCCAGTCTTTGATTGACGTCAGCATTGTTTCCTTGCTATTTTTATCCACCTTGTCAGGGCTAGTAAGTACAGTGCAGCGTGTTGATTCTGAGTCAATTTTTCATCAATGTTATGCAGCTTGAAGGTTTTAGTGGTGTCTTTAAAGCTTCTTAGTTGATCTTTATGTGGAAGCTTAAATAAATGCTGTTTGCATTAGGACTGGTAAATCTGAAAGATTTCTGTTCCTCATTCTTTGCCACCTCAGGAGCAGTAAGGTGCTTTGCAGAATTTCAGTCAGTGCCTATATGTCACTTATACTTATTTATTTATTGGTATTCTCATGATTCATCACAGACGAGGCAGGGTGGCAGGGAATTTGTGAGAAAAGAAGAGGATGAAATAATACGACTGCACCTTGCCACAGTTTTCATATATAACCCCCAGCAAATCCCTCAGTCTTTTGTCCCTGCAGTCCATGTTTGCAGCTGGAGATTCAGCATGTATTTCTCTGACTTGCAGAACTTAGTTCATGTCTGATGTAGAGGTGGAACAAGAGCAAAGTTCAAACAAATCCTGAGGGAGAACCTGAAAAGTGGGGTTAACCCCTATTCTGTTGCTGTCATCAAAAAGGGACCTGTAAATATATAGGTTACTATTATGTTTAATTAACTCTTGAAGGCTCCAGGCACTATGGCCCAAATCCAGCTTCCACCTCTGCAGGCTTTGAAGTGCTGGAGGAAGCATGTCCTATGGTAGCGTAATCAATTTATTCTCACAAGGTGAGAGGACTTTAATGAAGGAAAGAATGATCAATGGATGTTTGCCAGCATGCTTGGCTTTGCTTCACAAATGTTCTCATTGCTGGCATTAAACCAAGCCAAAAGATCTACTTATCCACCCAAATGTTCCTTACTCTTGGTGGGAGGTAAAAGGTGATGGTAGAATTAGCAACAGAGATCACATTTCCTCAGTTTTCTATCCCACTAAGTTATCCTTTCCATTTCCTAGTGCACAATTCTCACCTAAATGTCACCTTCTTGGGAAGAGGACACTCTTTGTTGTCTATTCCACCTTCAAACCTATCCCCAATGTGGTCCTTGTACAACCTTGCAAGTAGTTGCAGGATTTTCCCCAAAAAGTAGAGCCTCTATCAGAGCTTGGGGGATCTGATGTATGAGCTAGTCTAAAACAGCTCAGCAACCACTTGCTGAAATTCCTGCTTGGTCAGCTGGTCAGTGGGCAGAGACAGCCTCAATCAGCTGCTGATTCCTATTTCAGCTCTATTCCCTGCTCATGTGTGGAGGATTTCCTATTAGATGGTTTTATGTTCTTGGCATGAGAACCAAATGCTGGAGCAAATGTCTTCCAACTGATCATACTACACTGAACAACTTCCGCTCCTTGATTACTGAGGAAATTATTAGAAGAAGAAAGTCTGTAGATCTTTTATCGTGCCTGCCTTGACATAAGGGAGGTCAGGAACGGTAAGAGAAGGAGAGATTTGAGCAATCATTTAGCTTTCTTGAAAGCTCTTATTCCACTATTTTCTCTACCTTGCTTCTTGTCCACTACCTAATTACTTCCATATCAAGTTCTTTAACTCAGAGTGCCACCCCCCACAGGCTTTTAAAACTTTGTACAAGTCTGTGTCTGGAAGCTGTAGTTGTGAGACCCTGTTTTCTCACGCACGTTGAGTACGTAACTTTCAAAAACATTACGGATGCGTTACATCTGTGACTTTCATCCACACTTGATATATTTTACTCTTGATGTCAATGAAACTGCACAGCATGCTCAGGTTTACTGCAAACACAAGTCTTTTCTGAAGCTGGTCCCTAAGGTGCTTATTTGTGATCCCCAGTAAAATACTTAAAACTGTAATAACTGGAAAGGGTTTAGGTAATTTCAGGTGCTTATTATTTTGACTTGTGCATTTGTATTGTATAAGGTGGCAATCAGGTTAAAATATTGTTTGATGTAGAGTGAAGGAAGCCCTCAACAAAACAGTGAAAATGTCTTACTCCTACCTCCAATACAACATTTTGTTTCCGTTCTTTGGAGCAGATTTCTGAAGCAGAGAAATATAGTTTTAGTTACTATAATTTAACTCATATAGAAGAATGAATTAGTTGGGAAAATGTATGAACAGTAGGACTTCCTGTTACGTGGAAATTACAATGACTTTTAAACTGCACATAATGGGAAGAAAATCTATTTGACATGGACTCAGAGAGTCTTTTATGTGGGAATTTAGACATCCTAATGGTAAAAGAAGCACTTAAAATCAGTGCCCAGCACTAATAAAGTTAATATGTCAGAAAACAGAATTTACTGGGCCAAATAAATAGGGCTTAGATCAATATTTTAAAATATATTTCTCTTCAGCTTCCAGTGCCCGTGACTTCAACTTTAGGTAGGCAAAGGCTAAATTTCCTGGAGGCTCTTTGAGGTGTCAGAGCCTAATCTTGTATGTGCAGTTTTTTACTCAGTATTCAATTTGGGCAGCACCAGGAGATCCAATATTTGGAGGTTAAAATAATCTTTATACATGCAAATCAAGTAGTTTGACAGCTAAATTCCAACAACTGTATTTGTAACTGATGACATCTGCATTCCTTTAGGCTAAGACTGACAAGTCAAACCTTTGGGCTATGCTTTTCAAAATCTTAGGGATTTATATGCATAATTCCCACTAACAGAGAAGTAAACTGGGCACCCAAATACTACAGTCAACTTCAAATATGACTTCCCAAATTCATTCAACCTCTTCCTTACTCTATCAATGCACAGAATACATGGACACCTTTTGGAAACAATTTGTCCGAAAAAGTTATCATTTTAACTAACAGTGTGCTTAGATGAATGAACCAGGCTGGAGCAAAGGTTGTTCTCTGAACTTAAAGTAAGGAAAAAGACTGATCCTGAGGAAGAAGAAATGACAGTATAAGCTGATGGAGTTCTTTCCAACTCCCACATACAAGCTAAGTATGATGATCTGCCTCACGGCCCTACAGGACTTCCAGTAGTTACAGGGAGAATGTATCTTCTGTTTCTTTTCTCCACAGCAAAGTTTTCCAACAGCATAGATAATGCTCAATAAATGAGAGTTTCTTTCGTGACTATTGGCTATTGCAATATTCCATTTTATTTCGTATTTTCTATGCCATGTAATTTGGGCCTTGTACACAGTGTTAATACATGCAATAATTATAATTCTCCTTGACTGCATCATATTTAAAGGTGTAAGCTTCTCAATTCATCTCCTTGAGGCAGATTACCCAGGAGACAACCCGCACATTACAGATGGAGCTACTCTGATCCCATTAACTGAACAGTGAGGAGAGCATTTGAATCACAGACTCCAGAGCCTAGTGAAACCCTGATCTCATTAAAAGCAAAGCTGGCAAGACTGTACCATTGGGGTGCCACTTTGGGTGTGCCTTTGAACTTAAGACTGCATCCAAGGGGCAAATGTTGAGTGGAGATGGGACTGAGACATGGGGATGAGGTCCCTTACACCACATCCACCTGTGCCTGTGAACTTCCAATCCTTTCTACCAGACACCTCTCAGCAATTTATGAAGGTGCCAGGGGGCTCAAACCACCAAAGTGAGGCACAGAAGGAAAATAAAAGAGCAGACGACTTAAAACCAAGTGGATTAATTAAATAATCTATATATTTACCAGTGATAATTCTGCACTAAAAAGCCTCTGGGGTTAGACATTTTATAGGGATTTTAATTCCTTAATTTGGAAGGTTTGGAGCCCTAAGGATTGTTACTCTTCCTGGTTTTTTAAGTGATTTTGTGGAATTGTCATGGTACAGGCTTTGTCTTTTGGGCTGTTTTCTGTTGATACAACCATCTGTCAAGGACAAGATATAGAACACTCCCACTGTCCTATTACATCATGTAGTTCATTGATTTTTGTAGTGCTTAATGGTCTAGAGGTACACACACTGATCTGGAAAATTAAGAAATCTGGATTATATTTGCTGCTTTACCAAAAAACCCTCACTATTCTGTAACTAAGATAAGAGACTTATCTTAGAAACTTTGCATTTTGTTGTGTGATCTACTGCTATGGGGAAAAATACTCTGTGCAAGAATTAAGTACTCAATATTAGTAAGGTCATATATTAATTCTGGATATGGATAAATATGTTGCACCTATACATTGAGCAACACTAATTCTGAAGATAGAAAAAAAAAATATAGATTCCATTGACCTTTACCCTCCCTTCTTCTTTGTCCCAAGTGATCTTCTTCAAATCTAACTCCTGTCCCAAACTTTACATCTTTATCATTAGGAAACACAAGCTCAAATATATTTTCTTTTCCCCACTCCCTTTCTTTTCCTATTCACACCTCCTCCCTTTCAAATGCTTTTGTCAGAAATGAGAGTCTAATATCCTATTTGACTGGTAGGCTTTTTCAAAGCATGGCTTACTGGAATTGTAATATAATGAGAACAGGTACAGAGGCATAAACCTCTTCATTCTCCTGCAAGGAACATGAAAAAGTTCAAGATGAATAAGTGAATCAGCTATTTAAATAAAGTGTAAGCTGCGTTCAAGCTCCAGATGGCCATTTTTGTATGGAAAAAAGTGGCAGCAAGGTTAAAGACCGTGGTACTGCAACTGTATCTTGAACTTGAGGAAGTTCAGTTTTTCCTTGTTATGATATCACTTATAGCGTGTCTCAAACATTGTTTGAGTCTTCACAAAAGAGAGAAATTGAAAATCCTATAAAAACGAAACCAAAACAAAAACTATGCTTTTTTATTCCTCTTCTTCTTTTTGGATAAAAATGCAGAAATCTTTCTACACCAACAGGGAACAGGGACACAGCATTATGTTTTGCTTTTGGGCACTTCGGGGAAGGAACAAAGCAAAGGCAAACTAAATGCCTAAACTAAATGGGAGTTAAACTTACCTTAGGGAAAAAGGGAATCAGAAGCTAGAAACAATATTTGCTCTAAGCAGTGATGTGCTATAGATAAGACTGTTTTGTTCCAGCCTCCAATAAGTCCTCTGTCCTTGAGTGCTCCCGCAGGAGGGGAAGAGGAGAAATCAGCCAAAAAGTAACATCTCCTGCCATTTAAGTCATAAAAATTTTGCATAGCCAAGGTGAGGTGAAAGCACTGTTTAGAAAGCTGGCAATACCGTATTGATGTGAAGGGGAGTATCTTTTTGATTTTTCTGTACTACGTTATCAAATATTCTTGCAAGAATAAGTCAGACGAGCTCTGGGTGGGTGGGGGAAATGCCTCCTTTCTGGAGTGAGGTGCTGAGCTTGATCAGAGGAGTGTGACCCATGTGACAGATGGGAGTGGCTGCCTCAGAGGTGATAGGAAGGTTTTCCCAAAAGATCAGACAGGTTTAGCTGCTGGACAGTGAGTCACTTCCACCTAAACATAGAAAGTGCAAGGACAGAGTGGGCAAGACTGGAGTTGGATTTAAAGCTTTGTTTTTGTTTTTTAGGGGGAAATTTGGTGCTAGTTTTTTGGTTGGTTGGTTGTTCTGGCTTTGGGGACAGGGTTTACTATTTTCTTATTTAATCTGTTACCTATTTGACATATGTGTTTTTAAAAGCTTCAAGTTTTTATTCAGGTAAAGTGGAGATTTTTTCCTATCTTCTCCAAGTATTTCCTTTTAAAAACGGGCAGAGCAACCTCAGCTGCAGCTGCAGTTGTGTTTCTTTCACAGTTACACTTTCCTGGAAATAGGTAGGCAGTTTTTCCTTAAAAGTGTACTCTTTCATGGAAGGTATTATTGTATTATTTTGACAGTATTATTGTACAACGAGTGTTAGAGCTAGCAGACCATATGGAACACGTCAGCATACCTGCATACTGTAAAAATACCTGATATTTTAATAAATCCAGTTCATTGCTGGGGCAAATATTCTTATGGAGGAGTATTTTAGAAAGGGATAAGTCATTGCTCACAGCAATGTTTTAGCCCTTATCCAGAGAGTCAATATGTGTGTGACAGATTTGAGGCAAAAAAAAGAAATCTCAAATTTCCCTCCACTCTGTTTGCAAAATTGTAGAGAGAGACTTCCCAGATCCACCCTTAGCACATCAGGAGTTCTGGGATGGCTGTATCTGCATAGTGGGTTGTTTTATTCAATTTTCTCAGGGAAGTACTACAGAGTTGGATAAGAACAACGTATAATGCTACTCCTCCCCATCTCTGAGGTAACGTCTCAGTTTAGAGACAATTCCAGTGTCTTTCCTGAGGTCTTCAGAGGCCACACAGCAGAGCTTCTGTGCGTGGTAGGGTTGAGTTTTGTGGAAAGAGGCTACTTCCCTTTATGCAGCAGAATGGATAACGTGGGCCAATAATAACATGCATCCATTGTACAGTGTAAAAGAGGCTTCTCTGCAAAAATGGTTGTTTGTTTTCCTTTATGCCTTCTCAGCTGCCAAATGCAGACTTCTTCTGCCCCTTCTCTCTCATCACCAGCTCCCACTCGGTGTGCCTCCTTAGCATGCTCTATGATGGTGACACACACTCCATTGAACCCTGCTGGAGTCTGAAATTCCCCAGCATGAGACAAATAAACAGCCTTTTTTTTTCTTTTCTTGCTTTGTTGTCTAACTTCCCAGACTGACATGCTGTAAAATAGAATAAACAAGAATTTTGAAATCTACGTTGATCAACACTGGTGGGGTATGCAGAAAATATATTGTGAAACAAATGCTTTGAATTAGGACAAATGCAAAGGCTTAGGGCTGATTAATAGCTACTGCAGTCAAAGACTTCTGAGATTTTTTTTCAGTGCTGTGGGCCAGGATAGAATTTCAAACATATTAATTAGTGATAGTGTAGACGTTTGTTGCTGAACCACTAAGCAAAGGAAAGTAAGTGCTAGAACAAGCCAAGAAATACTTTTGGATACTCTGTCACAAAGAAATCAAAGCAAGAGTACCACTGTCAGCCTCTGGATCAATTGGTCTGTAGGAATGGGTAACTTTGAAGATGGGGGTAATGAAAGACTGATAGACTAAGAATAGATTTCACTTGCTAGTTATGCCAATATTTGATTGATGGATTGACTCAGTTTGACTGATGAAAGCCTCTATCAACCTTCTGCTGTATCAAGATACAAACATGTCCAAACAGGTAAAAATGTTCATCTGCACAAAATAATCAAGATAGAGATGTGATGAGTAGGATCTCTAAAACAGTTGGAAGAATCCCTCACCGTACAAATGATATTTTCCTCTTTGAGGTGGTTAATTTTTGCATATAGATTTGAGAAATGTGGTTTTTTTAATCAAACTATCTGCTAGGAATTAGTTGGATAGCTATCCTTTTTACCTCCTTCTTGGACTGGGATTCCACATGGCACCTAGAAAAATCCCCTGCTCTCATGAGCTGGTAACTAAGTAACTGATTATCTGGCAAAGAGATCTGACTGATTATCTGACAAAGGAAAACATCTCCTGTCACCTCATTTATTGAGAAGTGCTCAGCTACCTCAGTGGCTGCAGAAGTAAGATGGAATGCCAGGTGTTTAAGGGAAACCAACGCAAGTCTATACACAAGCAGAAAGGCAAGATCCTGAAAGTTTAAAAAGTCTCAGATGAATGCTCAAGAATGGGAAGAAAACTCAGGTAAGTGAGTACATATACTTATTTCAGTATTTCCTTTAGCTCCATGTAGCTTTTCTCCTAAGGAGACCGAGACCAAAGTGCTCAGATTGAAAGAGTACTGAAACATGCTCCACTTAAGCGAAGTAGAAGAGCATACTTGTCCAACATGGTGAAACCCACCACTGTAGACTTGAAAATATTTGCTAAGAGACAATTATTGTTTCCCTAATGTTGACATCACCAAGAAGTTTCTCCGTCTAATTTATCTCCAGTATGGAGCTGAAGCAGATATTTAGATGTCCTCTGAAATTTCTTGAGTTCCAATTCAGGGCAGGAGATCCATGCCAGGGAAGAAAAAATATGCCTCTGAAACTACTCTGCAAGGCAGTCAGGCTGGGGAAATATCTTCAGTTCTGTCCACATGGTGCTGCTTGTTCTGGGAAGCTCTCTAACTATTCACAGCTGTAAAAAAACATATCTTTAGCCTCCCCTGGTAGAAGAGAGTTCAGGAACAAAGTTACTGCCAGTTCCAAGCCAAGCATAGTGAGAGAGGCAAAAGTTACTAAAGATGCATCCAGAAATGGTATTGTTAAGGCTCCATCTTCTGGAGTCACACGATTATGCAAAACATTCCTGGTTTCATGGTTCATTCTTTTAAAATCTTGCCTTATCATGGTTGAAAAGACAAGTTGGAAATGGCTGTAAAGCACAAGGCAAGCAAAGGGAACTACTGGGTTTGTTGGCTGGTTGGTTTTCAATCACATGATTTAGGCAAGGGGGTAGGGAATTCAGGAATGTGCTTCCTTAGCAATGGCGAGAGCTTCCTCTAGAGGACTTCCACAGCAAGCAGTAGCAGCAACTCTGATGAATGTCTACAGTTGACCCCTTGCTGCTGTAATACCGTTTTGCTTCATACCAGTACCGTGTGAATGATTACACTATTTGGAGGTGTTCCAAAGCCAGCAGAGCCCCATAGTACAAAACTGATTTGTACCATATGAAACTGTTTTAAATGCTGAGCAACTACTGCCTGAGAATCCACCTCTCCACTTCTGGTCCCTTCTGGAAACCAAAAGTCAAAACCTTTTAAACCACTATGTGCCCTTGCAAAACCTCAACCAGGCAGCATACAAGTCCATCTCCACCAGCATAACACTCTCCCACAAGTTCTAAGTCCCAAGTGCCGCAGATGCATTTTGCATCTGTTAACATCAAACCTGTCAGGAAAGTGGAAGACTACATGTGATTACTCCAGTGCTTAAAAGATTATGTTGGGGCTCCATAAGTAAGGACATCAAATTGGTAATGAAATCACAAATGGCACTCGAGGAAGTTCCAATTTTTTCATAACACTGGAGGTCTCTCATATTCTCTGTTTCAACTGGTATGCCCCATACAGCTGGCTGATGGCTCTTGCTTTCCTAAAGCTTCTCTTTATAAACAAATAACATGCTGAATTTTTTGTTGTGAAAACTGATTTTACTAATTTTAATGTTTTCTTCCATGAACCTCCAGGCTGTTGCTGCAATTATTAACTAGACTGATTTTTCCAGTAACAATAAATATTAGAGTCCTAATCAGTTCTCAGACACGCACACCCCCCTCTATCCTCCACTGTTTTTGAAGTGTGATTTCAAATACAGTATTTTGCTTTTTAAGCTATAAAAGCATTTTTAAAAGTTCAAATATATACTTAATCCATAAAACTAATTTATGGCTGTGCAAGTAGAAGAAACAAAGGTTACTAATTAATGGCCTGAGTTATTTAAAAATTACTGAGGTAGGCACTTTTCCTCCTGATTTTTGATGACTTTTCACATGCAAATGTGGGCCTACATTGTGCATGAACTTACTATGGGTAGACTCATACAGATATGGAAATTCTTACCCAGGACAATAAAGAGAGATTTAATGTGCACTCTGACTAAACCATAATGCGGTGGCATAAAGTATGTCTCTTAGGTGTATGCATTACTATAAGCACATGAATTGCTGAGAAAAGTCTTGAAAAAAAAAATTTGGGCCCAGTAAAGTAAATGTTAAAACTTCCTATTGACTTGGCATGAGGAAAAATTTTTCACTGCCTTACAATGTTTCATAACTGATCCTATCAGCACTAGATGGATCAAGAACTCTTTTATTTAATCAATAGCCTTACTTCAATCTCCTGAAGTTTCCTGCATGTTTCTTTTTACTTCTTTAAACAGAGTTACTTTCCTCCATGATACCTATTATGTATATTGTCCTTTATGGGACCAAATTTGGAAAAACACCTACATGCATGTTTAATATCAAAGCCCACTGAAGCTCATCCACTGAATAGCAGTCTACTGAATGTTTGGGGTTTTTTAATTACACACATATCAAAATTTTGGCTAGATTATCACCTTACCTATCATAACAGTGATAGGACATAGCAATGTGTTTATTGATCATGTTTTCTTGATGGTCACTGAAATTTATTTGAATAGTGTGATTCTACTGATATGTTACAAAAATATCATCTTGGGAAGCACATTTAGACAAAAAAATTCTAAGGAAGAGAGTGTCACCCATGCCCTGGTTATTTTATTTATAGAAGCAGGACATCTAGACTGAAGACTAGTCAAAAACAGGGCACATTATGAAATGGGAAAATAAATGCCATCCAAAAGGTTGTTGTAGACATACTCAAGAAGAACATCTGTAACTCCAAAGAGTAGATTGAACCCTCCCTAAGCACAGTATTTTATGTGAATAATACTGAAGACTTAGACCTTGATACAGTAATACAAGTTTGGTTTTATTCATGCAAATACTATTGGTTTATCAGGTACACTTAACTCTAGATCCCAGACCAGGAAAGAGGGGGGAGGGGGTAAAAAACTGCTTATTCACAGCTTTAAAGGAAGTCTTTAAGACATTTTGTTCAGGGAGGTGAAATTATCTGTTCCCTGAAAGGTTCAACAGACTAGCTGAGTTTTTAATTGGTTGAAATTATACTTAAGTTTTAGGTTTTTTTCTTTCCTTTTCTTTCATTTTCTTTCCTTCTTTCCTTTCCTTCTTTCATTCTTTCTTTATCTCACAGGCCTCGGTGTTTTTCCTTCTACACACCAATAAAAAGAGTCTCAAAATATTCCTGATGGACTGAAGCTTCACAATGAGAATAATAGGCATAATAACTATCATACAGTTAGAGTGGAAAAGAGGCATGCTGGGTATATCTGTCTCCCTATAGATGCTGTTCCATTTTTATTCAAGTGGAAATTGCAAGAGTTGTGTAGATAGGTCCTCTGAAGATCTCTGAATCAAACCAGTTTTAATTAATCTTATCAATCATTTCAGAATAATCAAATTAATGAAAAAAATGTGGTTGACTCTTTGATTCCAGCAGCAGCTACATTTTATCATATGAAAAAATGACTTTTTCCTTTGTATTCTAAATGACTGAAATTTGAAAAATAGATTTGTTAACTTCATAAAGGGCAGTAAATGTTATTACAAAAATGGTTGGTTAACTTGTCACTGTTCTGTTCTGAGGTTTGGAGTAACACTCACAATGGGATTATTGATATAAATAGCATCTTTTTAGGAGGAGGAGGGCAACATGTTCCTTTGCAGCAGTTCATTTATTAAACCTCAATAATCTTCACCCTTTCAAAAGATGGGAGCTCCCTGAAAATAAAGGGTATATTAATGAGGGGCATATAACTCATCGAGCTTGGAGATATTATATCACTCTTTATGATATAACTATGGATTTTTGATAGAGTCAGGTGCATGATGAAGAGTCGTGGTCTCTGCATGACACTCTGCAAAAGCAATGGGAGTACCTAGCCCATCTGCTAACTGCAATTTAATAGCTTGACTTCTGGCACATTGCTGGCAGAAAAAGCTACAAGCAGTGCTTTATACACTGAGCAATGTGCATTCTACACTAGTTCCATTTTATTTAGATGGTAAACTCCTTGGGGCAAGGTGTCTTTCTGTGCTGTGTTTGTCAAATACTATGCACAATGGGGTTCTAGTTTGGCACTAGATGTTTTTACACTGTGCAGAGATGCTCAGTCCAGCAGCACCTGAGCTCCTGCTGGGAGCAGAGACAGCCCAGACGCAGCACCGTGGTGTTGTTCTTGCATTGCTGAAACAGCACCAGTCTCTTGCACATCTGACAAACTTGGGGCTGTGCCATACCAGTGCCACAATACTGCTTTAGGATCCACCTTGGTGGAGCTGTATGGCACAGAACTGTGCCACATGGATGTGTCAGCTTGGATCTCCACTAGCTCAGACACCGTTTTGCCCTGACTCATAGCCCAGGACAGAATGGCACTTAACCTCCAAAGTGCTACAGTAACACTGCTAAGAAATAGAGTCCGGCAGACACTGCTCTGTGACCCACGCCTCAAGCAAGTCTGAACAAGCAGCTCCTTCTGCCAGACACATTTGAATGATCTCAGGTCTCCTGTCTGTTTGGGACTTTGTTCCACCATGTGCCTGATGCTGCTAAACTCTTAGACATGGAAGTACCACCAGGGATTTCATAAGATCAGATCACCTATCTAATCTTTTTAAACTAGATTATGGTGCTTTCTCAGTTGTAGGCCTGAGCACTCTGTACTTTACAGGGTGTTGCTCAAATTGGTTTCAGTGGGATTAAAGTACTTTTAGAAGTTTTTTCTACATGAATTTGACCAAATTTTTTTCAATGCTGTGAGATCTACAATGGATGTAGGAATTTATTGATATCCTGCAGATCCAGGGAGTGTTGGTTCCCCTCTCTGACCTTGTATTTCAGGATTGATCTTCATGTTTCCAGTGGCGCATTCTGGATTTCATTTCTCTGTCTCTACAGTAAGGTTGTTTCCATCTGAGCATTACACCAGAAAGCAAAATATCATGACGCCATCAAGTATCACTCTACTCTGAGCCCTTGGGCAGTAAGATTGGAGAGCACTGTGTAGAGAAAGGACTTCTTCCCTTGCTTCATCCCTTACCAATATACTGCATGCACTGCAGCAGGGCTAGATCCCATAGAGCTTTAAATATATTTTCACCTTCTCTTACTTAGTTGTATATGTCTGTTTTCTTCTACAGAGTGAAATGTTGTTCATTGTCAACATGGGGGGAAAATTTCAAAGTAAAGGGATACCTGGAGGTTAAACACCTCAGACTTTTACCATAACAGGGAATATCACAGGCCTGAAAAGCACTGAAGTCATCCAATATATTAATGCATAGTGCTGTAATGTCATCATGGATCACCTGTTTCTCTGCTCAGCATTTTTTTCTGGACCTTGTAGCTCATTCTTGCTTTGAGAATATCAGGCAGTGCAGCAGTGACAGGTGACAGTGAAATTTCTTTCTCTATTCTAAGTGCTGGTGCCGATACTATGATGTGCTAATACATCAGCAACATTGATAGCATTAATCTTGAGCCCTTTCTCTAAACTTAATGTTTTGCCATCTCTGGTTCTCACCTTTCACATTATCTTTCCCACAGAGCTGGGACGCTGCACCCGCACTTCTCCCAAACGAGAAAAGGAGAAAGAAGAGGCTGGAGACAGGCACATGCTCCTCCTCTCTGCATGGCTCTGCAGTTGGGCCAATTATGACCTGCCAACAGGTTGTAGCAAAAGAGCAGGAGAGTGAAGGGGCCCATCGTAGGGAGTAAAATCCTGTATCATAAGAGAGTTCTAAAGAACCCTAATATAGGTTAGAAATGGAGTGTCCCACAAATATAAAACAAAAGTAAAACAAATATTTTTACCATTTCAAATCATCCTAATTGAATGTGAAGGCTGTGTATAGAACTGTAATTCTGTCCAGAGGCTGCTTGTCAAGTCATGTTTTTATTGTAATTACCTGATTTGTTCAGCTTTAATCGTATTTACTTTTGAAGGTCAGCTGTCCTGCTCTGAAATGGCTAGTGAAGGCTGTGAGAATACACATCATTCATAGGGAGAAAAGCAAAAACCATATCAGCTCTTTTAATTTCGACTCCACAGCAGAAGAGGTAGTATTTTCCTTCACTTCTCAGTAGTCTGTATTTCTTCATCAATACTATTTATTATTTGTTCCATAATAACTCTTAGAAGTGCTGCTCGTGACTGGTCTCTAGTGAACGCTGTGATATATATGTCCATAATCAGCATCAACCCATACCTTGGAGACCTTGTAATGTAAAGAGGTGAAACAAAGCACAAGAAAAACAGTATAATTCTCTCCATACCACTGATGTAACAGCAAAGGCACAGAATTTTGTGCTTTAGCCTCCCAACTTTGCTTAACATCATAATCACAGAGTTGTCAGTTCTCTCTACATCACAGGAGAACAAATCATATTCTGTCTCCCTGTCCCTGTGAGACACATACAGAAAAATACTTAGTCTCCCTGCCCCAAAATAATTTCTACAGACTGGAAGAAGACCAGTAAACCTTAACAGTGAACTTAAAAGCAATCAAATATACAGTATGGGTTTCCAAAGTTGCTCCAAGATTTATTTTGTTTGTTTACAGTTTGAAAATATCAGGAAGCTACTGGTCCAAAAAATATTTGAACAAGAAAATAAACATGTTTCCCTGAGAAGATGAGAGGCATTCATATTTTGCCTCCACCTCAAAAACTGTTTCAAGTTTAGAGCTAAACTTTGAGGCTCAAACCATTGGCATTGGGATACTCTGCAAGGAAGACCTTTATATTCTACTACCATGTATTCTGAACGAAAAAGGGCAGCTTCGATCTTTCTTTTTAAAAGAACAAATAAAAAACTAAAAAAAAAAAAGGCCAGCCCATGATTTTCATGATTTTCTTTGTTCAACAATCCTTCTGTCCTTCTGTCACTTTATCAGTTTAGTCCTCAGTTTAGTTTCTAAACTTTGGCCATGCAATGGAAGACCACAACTGCAAGGAGGACTCAGTGGTATCTGATTAATGGGTTTTTCCATGAAACAGCCTGCTGATTAACTGTGCTACAGCATAAATCCAGCAGAGGAAAATCCCCAAATAACAAAATAACCTAACATATAAAACCAGCAGTAGATTTTTAAAGACAGCTAATTAGTTTTAAAGTCCTTGTGTTCCTTACAATCTGAAAGGAGCATTAATATATTCATAAGCACTAACCTTAAGTCAGTGCTGCGTGCTCAAGCATAAATTCTTTTATCAGTGGATCTACTGCAATTCTGGGAAGAGGTAAAGTTGCTGAGTGCTAACATTGTTGGCAGCTTCTTGTTGAATATAAGTATTTTCCTAGAGCTCACCTAAAGAAAAAGACTTTTGTAACTCCTTTCTCACCTCATCTCCTGGATTACCATCTCCCCTATTCCTAACCATATTGAATCACTACTTTTAAGTAAAATTCTTATTTACTTAAAAGTTGTAATCTTCTAAAAAAATTAAATTACTGTATTAAATTTATATTTGAGGTCTGATCACAATCATTTTGTGAAGTAAATAATCTATACTGTTATCATTTTACAGTGGACTGTTTTTTTTCCTTCAAAGTACGTTGAATTAGAATAAAATTTCTAGGTGGTTATTCAGCTCATGTAGTCAGACACTGTGTTACTCAGTGGTTTGGCAGCAAACAATGAAATGGAAACACTCACCCATTTGTTCTTCCCAAATGGGCAACATGGGACTAATCACTCTTCTACCTATCCTAGAAACAGCCGTATTGAATTTTTCTGTGTTTACCTAGGACCACACTACTCAGGTGACTGGTCATTTCTGGAAACTTAAAAAATCCTACTCTAGTATCTCCACTTCTGGGCTTGCATCAGCCTCTTGGATCCTCCATTCAAGGAGATATATTTCCAGTTTCTTTTCTAGTGAGATTCTTAGAGGACTAGAATAAGGATTTGTACATCATCAAGTTGCATTAGCAAGGCTGGGCAGAGGAAATGACACCACACCCGCTTATGCAAAGCATATTATATATCCAAAGGCACACCTCAACAGCCTTAAAGCATAATCTAAACAAAACAGAGGAAGTGTGGAACAGGAAGAATTAGCTCCATCCCAGGCTTTATCCTGGTTCCCCCAGGTCCTGACAGTAACTCCCTGGGGCAGCTTGAGGTCTATCAGCACAGTGGTTCCTGCAGCACATGTTTTGTTGACTCAAAATGTGACTAAAAAAGCCCCAAAGGAGGCAGAAACCAGGTAAACCATATAAATAAGCATGGGGTGGTTCATCTCAGCACATGACAAATGTACCCTGTTGAAACACTGGAGTCTTTCACCTACCATTAAGTGTTATATATGTCAAAGGACTATTTATACAAAAAGGAGACCAAGCCTGGGCTATTCTGTTAACTGGAATATCATAATAACTGCATATAGAGCTCCTTTGCTTAGTGATGTTTAACATCAGCCCAAGGTATACAGGAAGATGGTACCAGTAGGTGATTCCATAATAAAGCAAGCTAATCTCTAGGAATAAGGGCTTTTCCCTTCATCACTATGAGATGGTAATGCTGGAACTATACTTAAAAAAAAAATAAAAAAAGAAATCTTCTAATTAGAACTGAGGTAATTATATTCTCAGTAAAATCCCTTTCCTAAATTTGACCTCTGTCCAGTAATAGTGCAAATAGTAACAGTGCTGCCAGCACTCCACTTTCTGACACACATAATTTCATCCTAAAATCTGACCCCATTCTATACTTTTATATGTGAATTAAAGAGCAGCTTTCTTAATGTCAACTGCTCCACAGTTCACCCATCTTCACCTTCAATTACTTTTTTAGAAAGGATACGGTGTAATGATATGCTCACATGTGGGATTATGGGGTTAAATTAGGCAAGCTCTTAAAAAATAATAAATCTATTGTACACAATTCCACACTTTTTAATCTTCTTTTCAAACTGTAACCTTATATTTTGTTTTCAAACTTAGAGACCTTACTCTTTGTTATATTGTATGGCTAACAATTTCAAATTGTACCATGTCTCCTCCCTCATTTAGAAAGCTTTTGTTCACTGCTTCATCACTATCTGCATGTAGAGACAGGCAACCATAGTCTGTACGCAACAATAATAATAGCACATTAGATAACGTCACCAAATCAGCTACATGCTACAAACACATCCGAAATTTTCCATGCTTCAGTACTATTTGGAAGGTAGATAATCTTACAATTCTTAGGAAATTTTTTTTTTTGTTACAATGGGATCTAGTTATGCCAAGAAAAAAATGCCTTGCATGGAGAACTTGACACCTCAGCTATAAAAAAAAAAAGGGACTAGGAGTGATAAAAAAGGTGGGACCAGAGATAAAAACAGCAACGTGAAATTAGGCCAAAAAAGAAGTGAGAGAGAGAGAATTAAGCACATATTCACACTATTAGTCTCTCAGGAAGGCAGAATTTCACCAAACCCTGACTTTTCTAGGTCCAGCTTTTCTGCCGGAAACTTTCCTGACTTGAGTTTGAAGACAGTACTTAGCATTTGTGTGGCACTTGGGATGGGGAGAGATGGTGTGTCTTTTAAAAGTAAGGGGTAACCAGTGGCTAATGATGCAGTTTCCCTTTTCAGCTTATGTTTTTAAGAGGCTCTTAACAATCACGACTGGGTTTTTTTTAAAGGTAGGAGCTACCTTCTTTGCATAATGTAAGAATGGAACCAAATCAGAAAAAAAATTCATAGGAAGTTTACAAGAGATGAAATTTTGGGGGCCTTAAGTCACAAATTTATTGAGTGCAAAGTCAGAAAGGCCACTAGAAATCTAAGCCTCATTTCATAGTCATCCTAGGCCCTTGCAATCCATATGCATTACTCCATATCAAGATCAATTATTTGTTTTCTATTAAAATATCTCTTCAAAAAAGACATAAAGTCTTGATTTGAAGATTTCCCCAAATGACACTTTGTTGTGGCAATTTATCCCCACCAGTACTGCTAAAGATGTGCACCTTAACTGCTATCTGAATGGAACTATTTTCAGCCCTTGACCATGGTTATTCTTTTTTTCCTCTTAATGATATAGTCCTTTAGTACCAAGCATTTCTCCACTACTTCTGACCAAATCACATCCCATCATTTTGATCAGCTAAAGGGATTGTTTTTACTAAATCACTCACTTTTTGTCCTAGTTAGAACAGCTGGGACCGGTTCGTCACTGTATGGGTGTAACCCAAAACTGTGTATTCTATAGCCTTCCATGCCATTTCCCAGAAACTGTTATCAATAAACCATTTACACCCTCTGCCCAGAGCAGCCTGATACGTCAGGCTACAAACTGGGTGTTAAGAGGTCTGTGAGATAGGAGGGTGCCCCCTGTCCTCACACCCATTGTGGAACTCCCCACCCTGAGGGAGGTACTGGGCATTCCTGCCTGAAACGGAAGATATATATAATCTTGGAGTCTTGGGACTTTTTTAACCACTCATGGGATCCAGAGAAAGGACTGTGACCACCACTCTCAACTAGACTGCAGACCACCACTCTCGACCGGACTGCAATCACCACTCTTGACCAGACTGCAACAGCACTCTCACCAACAGGTTTTTTCCCTCTCCTTTTGCTTTGGACTCAGGGGGCCCAAAGAACACCACTCTGTTCATGCCCCAGGGTGCTAGGTTATACATTTGGGTTTTGTGGGTTAAAACCAATTGTTTGTTTGTATAATCGTATTTATTGTATTATTTTATTAAATTGTTATTCTGACTTATAATCGCTCTTTTGAGTTGGGTTCATTTCCCCGGCCGGTTTACCTTTAAACCAGCACACTTTTGTTCTCTGTTAATTTTTAATTATTTTTTCTGTACTTTTTCCATTGTTAAGCATCCTTTTTTTAATTTTTTTTCAATAAAAAATGAAGGTCACAGGAACTCTAGAAGTATCTACACCTATTTGCCAAGGCCACATGTAAATGTTAGATGACTTTCCTGTTCCCAGTTTCTTTTTCTTACAGAGTTGTTCCTCAGCCTTTCCTTTGTTCTGGAAGTTTACTGAGAGCTGTTTGTCTCACGTGCTCTATTTCAGTTGCATTTTTTCCAGGTGATGGGCTTTCCCTGCTCTCACCCTTGAGCTCTATTTTTCTTCTTAGGTGGGACTAATTAGCTGTATTCAAAACAGTTCATTTGAACAAGCTTAGCTACAACTGATTCAGATCAGTTTATATGCCTGTGTCCATGATGTCTTGGTCACCTAGAACCTTCCACAGCTGCAATTCATTATTTACCAGTTAGTGATTCCCAGAACTGAAAATGCTGAACAACACTGGCCCAGTATTGATCCTTATGGTAACCTCCCAACATTAGGACATAACTGTCCAACAGCAACTCCGCATTAACCACTGACCACTGATGACTGTGATTTTGAGAGCTATCATGTGACCAATTTTTAAGTCATCCAACATGTTCTTTATTGGTGTTGCATAGCATTGACTCTATAATCAGAATATTGTGCACCACTAATTCAAAAGTCTTTGAAAAGTCCATTATATTTACAGAATATCCCATCACTCAAATCTCAAAACTGAGCAGTGAAATAACACCTCCTCCCTCTAAGTTTAAAAGATGCTTATTTTCTGCTATTCCAGTAGCAATGAATGAACCTCCTCATCAAGTAGAAGGATACTATTCCACTTATTTCCAAATGCAGGGACAGAAACATTTATTGAACACTTTTGCCTTTCTTGCATCCTGAATACTACTGCCACTTCCCATCTACTGTGTTTTGTTGCCATCTTGATGGAAGAAACCTTCCAAACATTTTAGATCATCCAATATCTATTTGTCCCGTATCCTAACATGTTTGCCTATTATGACAAATGTAAGTTAGTACCATTTTTCATCCTTCTCTTGCATCAAACTATGATTTCTGTCCGTGTTTTTTTTCCAGAGAATTCCAAATTCTTATTCATATGTTTATTTCTGGATGTGGTTAGGATTTTACCAATTTTTTCCTCTTTAAATTATCATGTCGTGTGCATGTATACATCATTATCATTGATCATTGTCAATGTGAGAGTTAGTAGCTTGATAACCCAAATATCTTTGTGTTCCCTCTTAGTAATCTTGTTACCTGATTGACTGAATATTGGAAAAATTGGTATGACAAGACACCCTTAAATATAGAGTATGTAGTTAAAATGACAGTCCCACAGAAGACAGTCACTGAGGATGTATGAAAGGAAAAAGAGCATGAACAGGGCAAGGAACACAGAGGAGGCAACAGAACTGAGGGCCATTGTGGTTATTGCTAGCTACTGTGAAGAGGGAACTTTGAAGGTCTATAGGTTCTCTCACAGATGCTGCTCTTTCCTTTGTAAATGGCTATCTCCACACAATTTTCCATAGGAAAGTGATGTTTTCTTCATTACTTGGTTTCAAGCTGAGCCTTCAGTTCATAATGAGTCTTGGTTCATAATGAATTTCTGAGGTCTGACTTTGTTGTCTTTTTCTGAAAATCTCATTCATATAGATTATCTTTAATAAGACTATAAACATAAATGAGCTCTTCCACTTACTGAAGCTTTCATTCCTGCTAGAACCCTTTCTGTGGCTAAGCCCCTGTCAGAGATACAGTCCCCTGCCCCAAGCTTGTAATTCCTCTGTGAATGTGGCAATCAGTACTTTTCCTTAAATTATAAATAAACCTAATGTCTCATTTGATTTCACGTTCTAGGTCTCTTCACAGTCATCTCTGTTAGTATACTAAAGAGATAAAGCAAGAACAAACCTGCTACCTTATCTCTTTGTGAAGTACAAATCACTTTAATAATATTTTTCCACAGTAACATGTCAATTAAGCATGTAATGTGTCAACTAAACACGGAGGACATGCCATCTTCAAGTCAAAATGTTTTTCCTCCTAATCAAATGCTTTAAAATCAGCTGAGAAAACACATGATTGGCACTAGTCTCACATCTTTTGATCTCATGCCCCTTCTAGGTCTGACCAGTGTGGGTTTGACAGCTGTTTGTAATTCCCACTTATCTTTGGCCTTCGCCAGCCTTTCTTTTGTATTTGACAACCAATGGAACTCCTAGCTGACTTCCTGAGACACTAGAATGTGGAATGATCCTACCTAACAATCTCATTTCATCATATATAACTATGCTTTGGACGGAGGCTACCCTATATTCAGTGTAATCAAATCGGGGTCACTGATCCTTGGACAACCACTGGTAGTTCCATCAGAAAGGAATTAATTTCTATGTTATAAAATAGTCTAGTAGGTCTATATATTTGAATTATAGTTCAAAAGGAAAGTATTTGGAAATATTTGTAATGAGCATCTTTTGATTACAATGAGACCAAGATTTTTCCTCTGACCAACTTTTTTGATTCCATTTTGAAATGCTGAAGAATGGATAATCCATCAGTACTGTCTACACAGTTCAAGAACTATTGTCAGGACACATAAATAATGTCTGAAATCTGAAGGCCTGACACAATGCACATTTATGTCAATAACGGTGCATTTTTCTACAGAAGTCATGGACTTTGCATCAGATTTCATCACAAAGGAAATGATAAAATGCTTGAGAACTCCACTCCTGTTCTGTTAAATTAAATGAAATTGTTATAGATCAAAGGAAAGCCCAAATAGTTAGTATGGAGAAACAATAGGATTGTGCATTCTTAAAGAAAATGGAAAATAGTAATCATATTCAGAAGAAAAATGCAATAAAGAAAACAATTTGACGTAATATTCTGTTGGCAAAAAAGATATCTCATTTTCAATTTAATATTAAAAAATTGCTCACATTAATTCTCTTCAGTTTTCCAATATACATGTATGAGCTGCAGATTGAGCTGTGCAATTCATCATAAGCGTTATTTGCCAATATAATGTCCAGACTACTGACTCTGACAAGAGGGAACAACTTACTTGATACTTTACATCCTTCATATTCTCAGTTCCTTACTCTCTATGTATGTTACAGTGTGCTAGTGTAATTTGGTTCATTTAAACATAAATAAAAATTAAAAACTATGTGAAACTGTTGATACTGCCTGTCAATGTCTTTTAGAAATAGCAGTGGAAAGAGTGTCTGAAGTCCAGTGTGAGGGAATAGCGTAGCCTAGGAGGAATGCAAATACGTCTCACACTGTGGCTGAACGTCAGTCCATGACATATGTACACTATTTGTTTTTCGTCAGTTAATTTCGCTTCTTTGCTCAAGTAGTTTATTTCTTAGTATCATGCAGATAGATAGGTTAGAAAAATGGAAATATTGCTTTGAAACAAATTATGCAAACATGTCAGGAATGGTTCAGGTAGACCTCTGCCCAAATGTAAGAACATGGACAAAATTATCTCTCATCAAACTACAGCTGTCCAGGATGTCTTTTGTCTTCAGTTTTTCAGGTAGGCTTCATATTTCATAACTGAGCTCAAGTTCTGACTCTGCTGTCTGTGTATTTGTACATTTTTGGGAAAAAACTTGAATAGAACACACATATTAAGAGCCCAATCTGCAGAGTGCCAAAATCCAGTTTCACTAAGACTCCTGCATTTTGCCACAATACTAACTCATATTATCTTTCAAAATAGTAATTGGAGAGTCAACATAGAGCACTGAAAGAAAGAACTTGTTTTCTTTTGGAGTTTCACTCTGTATTTACTCTTTCACAGCCTGGCTGCATCATATGTGCCTTTGCTGTGTCTCCTTCAGGTTAACAAGATCCCATACATTGATGGAAATTTGGCTATGATACTGTAGATAAATGAAAGCAATTTTTTTAAAGTATTTAAAGTAGGGAAGATATTCAGTGTTACAATTTTGGCATAGAATAATGTGCATTGAGATTTCAACCTTCACAGAATACAAAATAAGTGTAGGATTGGTTTGGGGGCTTTTTTTCCATCCTAGTGCAGTCTTTGTTTGGCAGAACCGTGGCAGAAACAGGTAATATTGTACCAACCCAAATATTGGCCTGTTGCAGTAAATACCACAAATACAGCACTTAATTTGCTTACAAAAATCTGTTCAGTCAAGAAGGAAGATGTGTTCTATACATAGGTGAAAAAAGCAGTTTCATAGGGTAGCAGGCTGCTATAGACATAGAGAAATAACACAGGCTCCACTTCCTCTTTTCACCTGTGCCTCTGTGGATGCCAGGATGGCTGCAGCTGCCCACTGAGAAGCAGCAGCCAAATATATGATCTGATCCATCCACCTGCTTCTCTCAACCAGGTCCAGGTTTTCCTTTCTTACAGGAACAGTGACTGTTCCTACCCCTCACTTCTGGATCAATAAAACTAATTTTCTGCCGATTCTATTGAGGAGCCCTGAGCTGACTCTGCCACCAGCTTAGCTCTTACCACTTCAAACTCTTATGAATAAATAGAAGGGCATACAACCCAGCTTACAGCCTGAATAGCGATTTGCCTCATTTATTCTTTTTCTAGAAATAAATACCAAGGGGATTTCTTTTCTGTCCCTGTTTGTACCATATGCTGGGTTCTCATACACAAAGCAATTCACTGGAAATAGAACTCAACTCTTTTTTTAAGTATTTTTATTTTTTACATTAATTGGAAGTCAATCAGAATACGTGGGAGTGTCCCACATTTCCCAAATAGCCCCAAAAAACATACAGTAAGCAGGAGCTATGCTAGTACTCTTTTCCAAAAGGTTGCCATTACAAAAGAACAGTTCTCTCTACTAACTCTGCTTTTTTGTTTTCTTTTTAACCAGGTTGTTTCTGAGGTCATCTTAGGCAGCCAACACTATGTGAAAGAAGAATGAGAAGCTCAAAATCATCATAATAATACCAAAATAGGACAATTTTCACATTATGTAACTAAGTGGGAAAGGAAGGAAATGAAGATAGCATTGGATGAAACTAATGTAGTTGCAGCCCACTGTAGTCAGAGTAATTTTTCTTTCCTCATCTTGTGTATGATCTAAAAAGGAGAGGATGTTTTATTTTTTTTAATGGATCCAGCTGCAAGCAATTGTGAAGGAACTGAGTAGTATCAGCAATGATGGTCTAAGAAAGAAGTAAATGTTGTTGGTTTGTTTGTTTCTGGGAGGAAATGAAATAAATAAGCATTTCAGAATTTAAGACAGTCAGACTCCACAAACACAGCATTTGATAGGTCACTACAACCCAAAGGACCAGTTCTCCATGAGACAACTGAAGGTTGTGGTATACAGAAAGATTAACTTAAGCCTCAGAATAACCAATCACCTCCAGCATCCCCCAAGTCAGTGGGGAAAGACACTTTCTTTCAGAGATCGATTCAGAACAGGGGTTTTATCTGTCTGCTGGGATTCACATCCTTGGGTATCCTGCGTCTCTCCACTTTGGGCATTTCCTCCACTAGGTTATCCCTGGTGACTATCACTCCTTCACCTTCAACTGCTGCAGAAATTAATCCTCGTGATTCTCACCTAAACCTTCCAGTTTATTAACTAACTTTGAAAAAAGAACTAATAATAAAATTAGGAACTAAAACGACAGCCACCAAGACCTGAATTTAGGAACAGAAGCAGATCCTGGTCAAACCTGCAAGCCTGTAAAGGGCTGAAATATAATGCTTGTTTAACAGAAATCCCTGGCTGTTCAGGTAACTGGTCTCTGGTATCTCATTTTCTCATACTGAAGTCTCCTTGTGATCCACAAACCAGTCACTACCTTGCCTGCAGTGTATCAGCAGGTGCACCCAGCCCTTCACATCTTGACACAGGACAGGGGGAAGCAATAGGGGGAAGGGGAGGAGTTGATAATTTTTTTCCAATAGCTGTAGAACATCACTCCTTTTACCCCTCCAACTGAAATTATTTCAACCTCCACGGACTGATTTACTGCATTAACCCATCCTTGAGGACTAGAGTAATCATGTTGTTCTTTAGTGACATGGAATCATCTCCTTCACTCCATCATCTTGTAATACAGGACTACCTAAAGCCATAAATGCTAGAAAGCATCTAAAGCTGTGAAAAAAGTCATGGTGCAGCATTAAGTGTCTAACTCTCAGTTACATAATTAAATATCTCTTTTCCTCCCTCAACACACCAGTCACCTCTGAACATTTCTTGCTTATACCTTGCCCTACTTGTGGCAAGGCAATGGTGTGACTTTAAAAAGAAGTAATCCCACCAATTGCAACAGGATCATTCAAATGCTGGTATACTCTTTGCAGAGACGGGTTTCTTGACTTGGCCAAATTCCCACATGATAGAGCTGTCACATACTGTAGAGCCACGACTTATTTTCTAAACTGCAAAAGGAGACAGAGAAAGGAATTATGATGGCAGACTAATTTCCTATGAGAGAAGACAAATTATAAAGGGTAATGTTTCTCAGACCTTTGCAAATACTCTGCTTCGTAGTAGTCTGAGTGTAAACTGATATGAGGAAATACAAACTATTACAGAAAGTGGTGCTGTTTGGCCTGCCTGTTCAATGAGCTCACTTTTGTTTTTCTTCTTTGTTTAAGGGGAGAAATTTCATTGTTTGCCTTGGAGATTATCCTTTTTACTGTGAAATTTGAAAATTATGAATGTCATCAAAAACACTTGTCTGGGTTTTGTAAATATTAGACTGTTTGTCCTCAGAGTACTTGTGACTTCTCCAAACTATTCTGTACATATGAACACTTCTTAGAAGGAAGTATAGAAATATTCTGTTGATTCTCAGCACTGCTGACAGTTTAAATGTACACTCATTGGTAGAGGTATCATATCTCTTTGCCCATTTTAATAATAATTCAGCTAAACATATAAACCACGTATCAATTGTGTATGACCACACAGAAACTAAATGTGGAGAAAAACCAAAGTTATTCAATTGCAATATGTTATGGGTAACACTAGCTTTTATAAACATGTTCTACCCATCAGAAAAATCAACTTTTCTCCAAAGGATACTTTATTGATAACAGTGCATTGTCAATAGGTTGTTCTGCTGTGTTGCTGAGATAAACAGCATGAATTTTGTTGTACCAAATTTAGTACCCAAAGAAGACAAATAGAATAAAAGACCAGAGAATTTGCAGATGATTTATTCTTTGTATTGCAGGTCTGTGTGTGAATTGTCAGTTACTGGAATGTTGTTTTGTTTTTCTTTCATTGACTACCTGTTGAAAATATTCTGATGTTTTAAAAATCATTCTTAGTTTGATATTTGCTCAAGATTACTTCACTGCAAGTGAACTAAGGTAGAAAGAATTTTGTTAGATTGTGGCTCATTTTTCATGTTTATGTACACTAACAAATTGATCCTGAGTTTACTTATGATTTATAGTATAGAGTTTTATTATTAGAAATGCATATTTCACCTTTTTTTTTTTTTTTTGAATTACCTGAACCTTAAAATCTTTCATTTGGACAAACATTCCTGCCAATAAATCATTCACTAGAATGATCAGATAAAGTGTACATGAAATATGCATTAACATAATTGAAATGAGTTTATTTAAGAGCTGGAATGAATATTTATAGACAGCTTTCTGAAGCATTCATCCAGCACTACTGAAAATGGCATAATTATTGAATAAAAAGAAATGACACCTGATAAGTGTAGGACTGAGGGCACACTCGAAGAAAACTACACAATACATTACTGGGATGGCAAAAACTTTTCATGGAAAAAAAACCCCACCAAACAATTAATTCATTTCATATCCCATACTGACAATGTTCCTACTTGTCTGGGCAGACAGAAACTTGTGTTGTTAAAAGGGGAGTTAAAATCAGAAGGAAAAATGCATGGTGGAGTCATCATATATGCCAGTAATTCAAAATGGGGAGATTGAAGATTGTTTGATAGAATTGTGAATTACCAGGGTGTGTTTCAAAGCAGATTTGTTCAGTCACTGATTTTTTATACTCTACAGCAACACTGATTTCACATTCAACTTGTTCACTCTTGTTTCTGGGGGCTGGGGGGAGAAGTCTGTTTTATATATTTATACTATTTATATATTACCACCCTGGATTTGTCATATTCTTCACTTAAGAAAACTCAAGCTAGCTATTCTGTGAGGCTTCAAAGCCTTTTACCGACATAACTAGTTAAATTACACAACACTTCTCTGAGGCAGAAAATTAAGTTTTTAAATTCCCAATTGTTGAATAAGGAAACTTAGGGACAAAGGTTAAGTGATTTACTGAGGCCACAGGAAACAGTACAAGCAGTGGAATAAGAACTTGTTCCAACCCATTCCTGTCGCTGGTAACATACTGGGGCATAGGACAATTATAAAATTTCACATAGTTTATCCAGAGTCTAGCTTTTTACTCCTTCCCATTTCTACCCAGAGGAAAAACATTTTCAGTGAAGCATTATTCCATGTAAAGTACTGGTATTTCTCTTTCCATCATCTTTTTCCTTCAAATAAACTGATTTTTTACTCTTTTACCTAAAAGATTGCACTGTCTTATAGACAAGTTAGTCTTCCTCTCAGGAGTAAAAAGTGCCTGTGGGTACTGAAAACATGACCAGTACCGAAGCTTCCAAGAGCCACATTAACATGAACCACAAAAGATGGCTCCACATCTCTGTTGGAGACTTTGGAATTATGTAGATCAAACTGTAAGTCAAACCAAATGGCTTTTTTCAGATATAATTTTTTTTATTGATTTGCTGTTTTGAGTTTTTTTGGGGTTTGTTCCTGTATTGAAAATTCCTCTTGAAGTTTTCTTGAATAAAAAAGGTGAAGGATGTTTTAGCAGCCTTTTCCATAAAGCAACCTGAGATTTTAAGTGAGTGGGACAAACTACACGAACTTTTTAGGGCACTTCTATTATGTTCACTAACAATCACTTTAATTTTTCTGCATTCAGGTAACCTAGTTTGTTTGTCTAGGGCACATCAAGAAAAAGCAGTTGTCAAGAAGTTAATTGTCCTATAGTCTTTATATAAACTTGCTCTAACAGGCCAAGTTTACTTGAAAAATTTCCCTCCCCTTTCTGCAAGCATCTTTAAAATACACAGCTTGTGTAAGCAGTGTGTTTTGTCAGACAGTTAAGGCTGCCTAGAAACAGTCTTTCCTGAGCAGGAGCTGCAGACAGACTGTGAGTCCTTAACTGGATGCAATCTGCACCAAGACACTTGCATTCGGTGTGGCAGTGCTACATACTAAAGCACAGCAAACACAGGGTTACAGTGAGAGGAGCTTGCAACAGACATCCTGGGAATCCCTAGGACCTCATTTGGGCATGCACACATTTTAGTAGTAGTCAGGATTGCCCTCATGCAGGCAGAGACTTGTTGGAGCCTGACTGGTCTAAGAATCTCTCATAGGCTACATAGTCCCTCAGTTGCTTCTCCCGTAGCTTCCAAGAGGTACTGAGAGCCACTCACAGCATGTCTTAAATTTGTACTGGATATATCTGGATCTATCAACAGCAAAATGGAAAAAAATGCCCTCTTTTCACATAAAATTCCTTTTTATTTCAGTTAAGTTGAAAAGTTAATTTCTTGAATACGTTTTCACAGCAATAAGACAAATGGGACATAATGCTTTCAGACCTTGATGGAGCTTCCCTGACATGATTCACAACAACATATTTTAAATAATGCAAATTCCTTTTAAAAATTAATTCATTTAGATCATACCACCAAACAAAAGCTTCAGCTGAAGCTGAAGCTAACATGAAGCACTTGCTAACAAATGTGCTGGCTAAATCCAAAGATTTAGGTTAGTTTTAAAACTAGTTGGAACAACTTGCAGCATGTGTCAGAAAAATGCAGCAGGCTTCCATCTGTACTTTGCTTCGATCTGATACTATTAAATGGACCTTCATGACCTCCCTGACCTTTCCAGAACTCTCACTGGTTTTTGAGATTGACAGTAATGCCAGGGAGAAGCTTATGAAACAGGGCAAATCTGCTAAGGCACGTAAACCCCTTTTTCAATAGTGCCTGAAGCATCTAGGCACAGATCTTGGAAGGGATCTTAGCAGTAATAAATTTTCTAAAGACCGGAGCCTCAACGCCTAAGTTGTCCAGTCTTTGACATAACCTACCCTGCCAGGGGTCTTAAGAGTCTAAATGATAAACAGCCTTAAAGTGCTTTGAGATACATAGATTTTGCCATACAAGTTTAAACAAGTACATCCTTGACAAATCCCAAAAGCATGCCAAAATCCTGACTCAGGACTCTACTGAGTAGAGTTTATAACTCACAGAAAATGGACAGTGATTGCAGTAGTAAGGCTGTGTTTTGTTTTGTTGGATTGTGGGTTTTTTTGTTTCGTTTTGCTCCTTAAAATACTTTGGATGATGGCCTTCCATTGAGCTCCTATGTGCCTTTATAGGCAAAAAGCCAGTCTAACTCAGTACTGGGGAATCATTAATCCCAGGTCACCATGGAGATAGTGTGGTCAGTCTGGAGTAGTGAGTGTCCTGTAGTTGAAGTTTTCTATTAAAAGCCTTATATGGTTTTGACCTGTCTTGAATGCATCTCAAGGGCAGGGTTACTATGCTTTAATTAAACATTTCACTTATGAATGCCTCTGCTGTTACCTAAGTTGTTGATAAGTTGTTGAGGAGTGAACCCGGGGGAGTGTAGTGAGAAAAGAACAACACAAGGATGTGGAAATAATGGTGAGAGATAGAAAGAGTATTAAAACAGAACAGAGAAATTGAATGGCACGAGACAAAAAGGGATCAAACATGCCTTGCAAGGGGCAAGTCACACAAGGCATGAGAGGGGGGTTATTTTTGGAAAACGTATTGAACCCACCTCCATTACTATTCACAAGCTGATTCAGCAGTACCTGTCATTCAGATCATGTCTCAACAGCAAAGGAATTGTTGTGAGAAGCAAATCATAAAACTAACAGGTGCAGAGAACATGCTGCTGCTATGTTTGAAAAAAAAAATAAATTACGGGTCTCACATTTAACGTCAACTACAAAAAGTTGAAGAAACTGTTATAGGAATAAAAGTGAGCAAGCAAGCACCTATCCCTACACTGTTTTGGTGGTGTTTTTTGGTATTTTTCTCAGCACACTTTCCATGCAAGATCTCTGTGTGTGTGTGTGTGTGTGTGTTTGCATGTATGCCTTTTGTTTTCTTTTAATCTACTTCACCAAATTTCTCACTAGTTTCTCTAATGAAAGACAGGATCTACTTTCTTTCTCTTATTATTTTAAATTATATTCTGTGAGCTGCCTAGGGACTTCCTGGCCACAATTGTCTCATTTACTTTATTATTACTATTATAGTTATTATTATTATTAATTAATTAATTAAACTGCGAATGCTGGGACTAGAAATGCAGAATGCCTCAGCCCACATGACTGGGGCAGCAGAGCGTGTCTGCGTGTGAGGGAGCACAGCTGATTTCACCAACTAGTACATCTTTAGCCTTTTCTACAGCAAAGTGGTACAGATTTCATGTGAGCTGTGCCTCTCCAGCAGCAATAACAACAGTTGCCAGGTGCCAAAATATTGCTGCCCCAAAACTCCTTGCCCTTTCGCCACAGCAAGCACCCACACACCCGCACATCCCTTGGGCAGCAGGCAGAGGTCTCTCAGCCGAGCCCGCCAGCCAAATCCAGAGGTAACACGGTGAGAGGAATCCTCACACGAGCTGCAGTTAGCCAACTGCCATATGCCCTGACAAAGCTACTGACAGCAGTGGCGAGCCCAGGGAGGGCTTTTATCATTAGCCCCTCACCCAGCAGTGGAGGAAACTCATTTAGCCCCATGCTGGACTTTCATTAGGAGCGACTTGCATCAGATGGTCACAGCGTTCTGACACTGGTGTCGCCTGGTCCGTTGCTTGAGACGTGGCCATATCTCACCCCAGCAGGGATCCCCAGATTGGAGCGGCTCTTTGTCGACAGATGCCAAGACAGCAGCAGTAGTAGTGACAAAGGCAGCTTGGTTTGGTGTTATCTTTAATGCTGGCATGTTGCAGCCCTGAACTTTTCAGAGGTGGCTTTTTACAAACCACTTATTCCTGTTGCAGACAGAAAGGCAGGGAGTTTATATAGATGAGGAGAAATAAACTAAAATAAAATATGATTGAAATTACCACTTGAAGCTGAAGCAAGCAGCAAAGAAGCTGTCACTGACAATCATTATTTCTAATCTTGGGACTATAATAAAAAATCAATGAAGCAAGAGATGTCAATATTCTAGTAACAAAGATGTGATACCAGTACTCTTTTCTCCCAATATCCTACTTACTTATGTTAAAAATATACAAAAGTGAAAGCATAGGTGTCACAACAGAAGTACTTTTCTCTTTCCAGAAATATCCTACCATTTCAGGACAACTGCTTGTATTGCTTGCAAGAGAGGATTTTCAAGGAGAAGTGAACCAAAACAGTATTTTTGGACACTGAGTTGTGAATTCTTTGATGTCCATAGTGACTCTTGTCAAATGTGAAAAATACCCAAAAAACCAAAATACACGTTGACTGTTTCACTGCCTTCCTGCCTCCTTTCTAAACATGGATATTCGGTGTTTAAATCCCTCATGCTTCTTGCAGTTGACTATGTCACCATGCAAACATTTTATAAATTGATATAGGCTAATGAAGAAACTCCTAAATAAATCTCTTAATTTTATCAGCCTGTTTTAATGAACTTCTATGTTTAATAAAAAACAAACAAACCCAAAGTAGAAAATGAGCTTTTTAAAATCTGTAATATCCCCCCCTTGCTTTTCCCAGCACCACGATAGAAGGCCGTCCCACACTGTTTAATGGGTTTGACTTTGGGGAAGGCAAAATATCAGTAGCTCCTTTTTATAGTCAGGGAATAAAACAGTTAGAGAGATGGGATCCTGGCTTCTTGAGTGGAAAATACGGCCCTGACTTGCATGCACAGGGCAGAGATAGCCTGTGTGAAAATTAGGTACTGCGGGGCATGGGACAGGGCAGTTGGGAAGCTGAGATGGGAGCTCCGGGGAAAGGGCACAAGCCTCACGTTAACTTGACCTGGTGTTTAACTCTTTCCTGCTTCAGATGGTGACCGGAAGCTTAGCAGCTTCTCCTGGACTGCAGCTTTCCATGCCCAAAAGGGAATGCTTCACTTTTCCATTGAGCCAGTTTCATGCCAGTATAGCCCACTGCAACCATCGTGTGAACCAGGGGATGTGAAAGCCTCTAATGCCCATGCATTGACGGCAGCTGCGACCAGTGCCTGCAGCTGGGCAGACTCTCTCAGGCCCCACTGAACCAAGAGTAAAATGTTTTTAATTCACATTTTTTTACAGCTCTTCTGTAAGCCAACAGAAGAGCCAAACCCATGGGGGAGGACAGCCAGGCACGCCGGATCGTAGCACCGGTGCCGTCATGCCGGCAGCGGGGCACAGGCCTGTCCTGCCGTGCCGCTCTTCGGAACAGATCACCCAGAGGGAAGCGACCAGCAGTTTTGCTGCCTGGCCGGGCGGGCCGGGCCCGCGCAGGTGGGCGGTGTTGAGGCGCCACCTACCGGTAGGCGGTGGCAGCGGCCACCCCCGAAGGTCGTGAGGCGCCGCCGCGTCGCAGGGGCTGGGCTGGGCGGCGAGAGGAGGGGGACACACGGACAACGTAGTCCCTGGTTTTAATTGCTTCCATTTGGCCTCAGCCAGGGTTGGGAGCGACGCAGACGTAAGCGAATGTGTCCTGACCACAGGAAGGAATGATGTTAAACATTTTAATTATACACGGAGTGAAACAAAGTAAAAGCAGAACAATGAAGACCAAATATAAAGAAAGGGAAGCTAATTAATGGAACATTAACATAAGAATTTAATGTAACCAGGCTGAAACTGTTTTGCAGCTTGAAAAGGAGGAAAACAGTTCTATTGTCCTGAAAAGAAGTGAGCGCAGCCCAGCTCCCAGCCTGTCATATGTGTCGTACGCTGCTGTGGCACTGAGCTGGTTATTTCAACTGGAAAGATGCTTTTAACATTCAGCATCTTTAGGAAGCTGTGAACCAACCTCTCAGCCTTGAAATCTGTAGAAATGCTAGGTATGCAGCCATTCACTGTAATCATTTAACCTCTGTTGGCAAAGTGTAGCTGTGGGTATCCTCGAAGGTACTCTTTAAATAAAAACACACTTTCCACAGACCTAACTGTAAAATAAGACGTATTTTGAGAAGGGCCATCCAGTTGCCAGAACACAGTTTTTAGCCCATACTACACTTGCCCAGATGTGCACATTTCATGTGGTGTAAGGGTCAGGTTGCCCCAGCAGCCTCTGTAGTCAGCAGAGAGGTGAAAAAGAGGCTATGTTAATACTGTATTGACAGCATGATATATTGATATAGTTCAAACATACTAGCAATGCTAACGTGCTAGTATTGTGCTATGTGGTAATGTGATCGTGATATACAATAATATGATGCTAATGCCAAAATTTTCCTTCTGCTCTTCTGTGGGGAAGAGACCCTCCTCCACTGGCCCTCTGACTACAGAGGGAGCCCAGGGAGACCACTTGATTCATTAACTGTTCAGCATTGGGCCACAGTGCTGCCAGGAAGAAGTAACTTTTCTTCAAGAACTTCCTCTAAAGTCTGTTCAAGTTTTAGGTACATTACAGCATATGTGCATGAGCAGGAAAGATACAGGTCATGTTAGGGATCCTGTGCTTATTTGTCCCAAATACTGTCTCAGTATGTGTGACAGTTGGTGCTATGATGAAGTTTTCATTATATTCCCTGAACTTTAGCCAAGTTTGCAGATCTGTTGATGACACTTAAGAAAATACAAAAAAATCAAAACATTTTCAGAGGAAAGCATTCACATGTCATGAGATACGTATTTCAAACAGAAACCTGCAGTTCTTAGCAGACCATGACTGGTTTTTTTAAGTTTCCATAAATCAAAGCAAAATTAAGAGACTACGAACATCAAAAACATTAGAATCCCACAGACAGGTATGTCTATGCCTGGCAACTTTGGCCAAAATTTGCAAAAAAGGGATCAAAGAGTCTTACTCAACATTTAGGACTTCATGTAAATTGTAACCATCCTAGTGGGGGTTTTGCCATTGCCTTTACTAAGAGACAAAGTCATCTATGTGGGGAGGCAGGAAACAAGAAGAGTCACCATTAATTTAACATGGTTTCCTAATATATACTGCAGTCTCTCAAACAAGTAATTGTTTTGCGTGTTGTTTTTTAAAGCAGCTAACTAGCTAGTCTCATTAAGTAGGTATACAGACAAGTCAATAAAGCAAGTAATGTTATTGTGTTTTTTAATCATCTTAATATGTATTTAGGTAATTATGTTCGTAGCAAATGCACTGCATATTTGAGAAAGTACTGCTAGTGAACAGTGAGATGATAAATAGCAGGAAAGTGTATCTGTTTAGAGTTATAATTTTCCAAATTTCGTGGATGTTTGCACCCAAATGTTTTCCACTGAATGGTAGGATCTTTTCCAAATGCCACTTAAGGAGCAAGTTTGTGCAATGGATGGACCAAAACTTAAAGTCTCTAGTTTTCAAGTTCTGAAGTCTACAATGGTTTGGATGAATCTGAGCCATGTCTGATTTTTGTCTGATATGCGATTCAGGCTAAGCTCAAACTAACCTTCCCCCAAATCTAAAAGGCTTTCAATTTAAAAGCTGACTGTCACCAAACTTCATAAAATTTTAAATCCAGAAACATATGTAGCTCTGATTCTTTCACCATTATCACCCTAATGCACTGTGTCTGGATATGAAAAGAATATTTAGGCATTGGAGACTGATTTCATTAACTTTTTTGTGTCTCCCATCTTGTAGTTTATTGCATCATAAATATCTGCATTGTGTAACACTCTATGTAAAACTTAATTAAAACAAGCCATTGCTCAGGGAAACTAGAGTGAATACAGATGGCCAGATTTTTTCTGTTTCTACTGGAAATCTTATTCCAACAAAAAGTAATACACCATCACAGAAGGCCTGCATTTGCTCTACTGCTCTACATCTTCTAACCATATTTAAAGTCCATTTCAGAAATAAGACCAATTAACACAGCCCTTGTCTTTTCTTTCCATCATCAGAATGAATGAAGGAGGGTATGCAAAACTATTTGGAATTATGGAGTTGTCAGGACCATTTCTTATGATTCAGTGCTAGAGGATATGCTAGTGAAAACAGCTTTCAGATGAACAGAGCTTGGAAACCCATTCTTCAGGGGTTTACAAGCTCCACCTTCTAGTGTTCTAGTATTCACAAACTTTCCTCTCAAGCCACCCAGTGGAAGATTGCTTCAACCATCCCTCTCTTCCAAGAGCACTTGAGTAGGTTGCAAAAGGCCAGACCAATTGTCCTGATACCAACAGGAGAAAAATCCCTGCACTTTTCAGAGGAGTCTAAATGGGAGCATAACTGAAATCTGAAGTGCATTGCAACAATGGACTCTTCTGGTGTTGGGTCAAAGCTTTTGGGTCCAGATGGTTTTTTGCATGTAAATATAAAAGTGCTTGCAAAAAAGAGAGCAGACTTTCTTCCTGGAGTTGGTCTTATACATAGGCAGTAATTCCAATTACTCCTGGAGACCCTGCAGTATAAAGCCTTTCCTCTGGACTGGATTGGACTCTCACTTTATTCTCCACTGAGGGTCATAACAGTTTTCAGGTACAAATACAGGTAGGGCAGAGGGGCTTGGTATCACTTCACTGCAGGCAGCCCAGCTCTAATGAGAGGCTCTTCCAGACCCCATAGAAGCAAATTATTTTGCATTTTCTGTGGTACATGCTCTACCATAATGTTATCACAACCTCAAGAAATGAAAGGGCAGCATCGGTGGAGGCTCTGCAGTGGTTCTGTGGAGGGTAATAAAGTGTCAGCAATAAGAAACAGGAGATATGCATGAAAATATTCATGTCCAGCTTATTCTGTTTACACCCAGCAGGACTGATGCATGAACACAGAAGATGAGAGACATGCACAGGTAAGAGACTAGCAAGTATCTCATTAAGAGCTGATATATGTGGCATCTTTTGGAAGAAAGGTAAGTAGAAATAGTTACCAACATTAGGGATACAAGTAACAGCAGTTAAACTATAGCAAACTAAATACACAAGCATTGGTGGTTAAGCTTGCTTCAAGCACAGGGAGTGTAGAAAGACTAGGGATTGTTATATGCTGGAAAGTATGTCTGTGGTCTTTGTGGTTTTCTCTCAGATGGGCCATTGACTCTTGACCATTAGAAAATGCCTTTCTTTTTGTCATGGTTTGAGATGGCCCCAAAATCCAATTCCCTAGCTCCATCCCCCCTCCCACATCTCAACCTAATGTGAGATGGGCTTTTCCAGACAAAACACACACCAGACCCAAAGTGGGGGAAAGGGAATATATTACAATGACTGTACAAATAAATACCATATCACATTATACACATGATCACAACTATCTCTACCATGACGTATAGTATTTACAGTGGATCAGATCTCTTCTCCCCTCCAAATAATAGTCCAGGAGGGAAAGAAGGGCAGATCCCTTTCAGTCTTTGAACAGCAGCATCTTCTGAGGCAGCAGTCTGTCTGTCTTCTCCACATGCAGCAGCTGATAGCTGGATTTCTGCCAGCATCCACGAGGGAGGTATTCAAGCCTCTCTCGGCCCCATTCCAACCGAGGGGTCTTCCGTGGGCTTCGTAACCCCAGACAAGGTCGTATCACCACGTCATATCACGACCTCTTCGTGAATCTCCAGGAGACTCAGCTCCTTGCAGGGCCTCTGTGCCCTGTCTCTCAGGCTGCCACCGTGGCAGCAGTGCAATCAACAAGGGCCGTCCCGGTCCAGCTCCGGGACAGAGCTTCTCAGATGTCTAGGAGTCCATAGAGGGATCTCAAAGGAGTACAGTCTTTCTAAGGAGTACTTTTTATTAATCTCTGGCTCTCTGCCAGCAGTGCCATGGAGAAAACATCTTAACTATTCACATGGGAGGGCCCATCAGAACATGGCCACCTCTCCAGGTGAGCTTGTGATATGTTTACATTTTTGCAGGAGCGCCCATTGGACAGAACTCCAAAACTTCCAGGGGTTTCCACCCCTCGGGGTCTACCACTTTTCTTAGCCTCTAGGGGAAACACAAGGTCCAAACCACGACAGCCTAGCTCTGCTTCTGAAACTGATAATAGGCTCCAAAGCTACAGCACTGAGGAGAAATAACAAATTTGCAAATCCAAGGTATCTTTCAAGGAGGAACAAGGCATGTGTGTATGTGTCTCTGTGTCTGTGTATTTTCATAAGGTATCTTTCAAGGAGGAGGCTTTCAGAGATAATGAAACAATTCGGTTTGGTATGAAGGCCAAAAATGTCAACTGATCACTACAAATATAGACTCCAACCATTTTTTTTAATGCATTAGAAGCAATTTTGTCTGTAAGTATGCTTTCTTTACAATTGCCTAGTAGAATAATTTAATTTGCATATTTTACAGAAAAGTCAGGATATAGCAAAGATCTTCTTTGAATGGTACTAATTTAACAGTTTCTGGAGTTTGTTTATAGAGACCTGTAAAGATTTTGAATGCAATATGGTTTTGTCAGAGTAAATAAAGGTAGGCCTTAAATGATATTTGGCATCTAACATCATTCAAACTTGCTTGCCATTCATGATTCATGCTGGATGGATGAACCCTAGGATTCTTCCCATCCCCTTTCTGTCTTCTCTTCATCTTCCATCTTTCCTCTTCCCTCCTAAAAAAGCTTTTATCAGCTTAGAGATGAAGGTGTGGACTCTCTATGGTCTACAGCTTGAACCAATCAAGCAGTCTCAGGACTGCATTAATTTACTGTGGGGTTGAAAGTTTTTAAGTTGCCACATATTAATATCATCTGGTATGATACATGGTTGCACAGAGCTCTGCATTTAAATGGGAACCACGTCTGCTCCTACAAGAACCAGCAACAAGCTTAAGGAAGGGGAACACTTTAATTTCAGAGCACAAGGAAAGCCGTGGAGGGATAGTCATTGCTGATATGGATGCCAGGATCCCACAGGCTGTGGGCTAATAAGGACTTGTGGGATACCTCAGTGAATTTCTGCTTTCCCAGAAAGCAGGAGCAACCAAAAGTTCCCATATGCAAGGGGGCTCCATATGACATCTCCATGGGAATGACCAGTAATTTTCAAAATGCAAAAAACTCCTCTCTGCCAAATACTCAGCATCTTAGCAAGTTTTCATGCAGAACTGAAAGCGTAGTTCCGGGAAAAAAAAAAAAAAGAAGCCTACAAAATTTGGGGCACACTTGGAGTTTCTTCTTTAGTGTAAAAGTAGTAGCAACAGAAGAAATAACCTGGGGAAAAAATAGATGTATAGTTAGCATGTAAGTTCAGGACATAGTGACAAAAGCATTTCTGCATGTTTTTATGTAGTTCTAATGAAAAAGAATTGCTAATAAGAAGTGACTGGTTAAATTGTGTCCATGACCAATACTATTCTGCATGTTCTGCTGAAGCCAGGCACCCACTGAGGACAGCTGGAGCTCAGCCAGGATGTCATGACCGTGGTCAAGGTCATAGGTCCTCATGTGCCAAGCAATACAGTCTGGTTCCTAATCTTTACAAACTCTCTTTTTCCATTGGGAAGCAAACTGGAATACACTCAGTTAGACACGTTAGTATTTTTAATCCTTATCTCCTTTTGATATAAAAATAAAGCTACCAGCTATTTTTTTTTTTTCATTATTAAGCCCTTGGTTTTTACAAGGATTTCAGAACTTGGCCTAGATTAGAAACAAAAATAGTAAGAGCTCCTTTTCACAAGAAATAAGATTTAAAGGTATTAGGGGGCATATGCCCTCCTTTTTAGAAATCAGCATGGGTAGTTCTTTTTTTCTGACCTTAAAAAGAATCAACTACAGTAGCTCAAAATATGTTTTTATGTTTTATTTTTGTAAATGCTATTTTGATAATACTCCACTAACACATACACACACGCACAAGAATCCTTTCGCAGCCTTTTTCTGACTAAAATTGGACTTGCTATGAATAGTTGGTATGCAGCCCAGTGCAGGGGATTGGACTGAATGTTGAGACAGGTGTATTTTTGGCTCAACCACGCCCCAGTATGTAATTGTGGTCTCTGCATCAGATTTTCCTCCTACCCTAGTTTGTCTGTTCTACTTAAACAAAAGCTTTGAGTTTTAAGACATGACGTCTCACTATGTATTTATAAGTAAGCATACCCAAAACAATGGTTTGTACTTGAATCCTTATGCTCCATTAGCATTGAAATAACAGCAGCTTTTCAATAGTTGCTTCTTCAGAGGAGTTGGGCAGCTTTGACATCATTCTTTAATATTAAATTGGGCTTTGTTAAGAGCTGTAGCATTCAGGAAAAACTTATGTGTGAGCATGTGAATGCAGGAACAAATGGAAATGGCTGCATCCAGGACTCTGGAAATCATTATGTTCATGCCATCACAGGCTGCCACATTGTACAGTTCTTTCCAGAATCAGAGCCTCAGCTTCAAGGGCCATTAGACCCTCCAGATTTTGCAGAAAACAAAACCTGGCTGATTTTTTTGAAGGTTCCTGATGATTGTGATTCTACACCCTGAACCAGTGCCGCTGCTGAATGTTCAGTGGCCTCATCAGTCTCCAACACTGATGCCAGACAGTTCCCTTCCATTCCTCGGTGTTGGCAACCACGTTCTAATGCAAAACTAAATCTCTGTCCTCAGTGACAGTGCTTTTTAGAAATGGATGAAACACCAGACAATATCAGATCAGACCTGTGTCTCAGCTACTCTAGCACCTGCTCTCTGGCACTCTGGCATGGAAATAGTTCTTATCTTAGTCTCTAAATTAGAAGAAACAAATGTTCACTCCCAGCTTTGTGAGGTTTAATCTGTCTTTCAGAAGAAAAGTGAAATAGTTTTGCATATTCTTATTACTGCTTAGAGAAATTTCCTCTTCAAATTCCATGTCTTCTGGGCCTCATTGCCTAGGTATGCTTCAATCTGAGGTGCATTTTTTATCTTGTAGTACAACCAGGGGCTTCCTTCTCCTTGCTCTATGAGACACTTTAACTCCTCCCAACCTTTTTTATGAATATACACTGTGTTCCCTAGTCTAATTTAAGGGGAAAGTTTATTTCCTTATTAGATGTTTGAATTACATGAAACCCATTCACAATGATCCTCTTTTTTTAAATATTCTTTAATCTTGCAACAAACTTTTGAAGTATAAGACCATATACAGGAGCTGAGATCATGCATTGCTAGCCATTTATGTAATGATATTCAGTTTTTTCCTGTATTACTGTCCAGTCCATCTCTAATTCACCCTGGTTGGGTTTGCCAAGCAAAATGGCAATATTGATCATTGCTTTTTTAGCAATTGTTGGCATCTGTTTTATGTCTCATATAGTCATTATTAAAGGCAAAAAATGAAGCCTACTGAGTTTAAGAAAGCCCAGTTTAGCATTCATAGTACTTTTTTGGGCAAACATGAAGAGTCATCTTGTCCACAGACTTGGTTTAGATGCACAAGACTAAATCATTTGCAAAAAAAAATTCCATTCAGACAAGCTGGAAAAATGACCTATAACAATAGTTTTTATGACCAAATTCCCTGTATCTAAGCCATATAATATTTTTGTTATCCCTTCCCCATTGGTATCGCTTAGGAGAAAAAAATTAATATCTATATAGATAGATAGAGATATAAACATAGATATAGATAGATGTAGATAGATATATAAATAGATATAGATAGATACAGATATAGATGATATAGATATAGACAAATATAGATATAGGTATAGATATAAATATAGATAGATATAGATATAGATATAGATATAGATATAGATATAGATATAGATATAGATATAGATATAGATATAGATATAGATATAGATATAGATATAGATATAGATATAGATATAGATATAGATATAGATATAGATATAGATATAGATATAGAAATCTCCTTTTTTTTAACTTAGCCAATCATGGCAAATAAGTTTTTTACCCATCTCTTCTTCCACTCTCATCTTACAAAGTAGCTGATTCACAAGGAAATAAAGTAATCCCAGTTAAAATTGCTAATGTTGCCTGCTCATTCATTCCTAGATTTTTATGACTTAAAGGGCCATTTTCTTACCTTACCTGGACATGAAGAAAGCCATGCAAATTGCCTCCAGATGACAAAATGCAGTGAAAATGTGAAAGACTACCAGAAAGATTAGTTTATCAGTAGGCTGGAAAAGATAGCTACTTTGCTTTTATATTGAAAACAAATATGTGCTGTCTAAATGGACAATTTAATCTGCTCTTGAACTTCCCAAAAATCTTCACACACCATGCATCCACATGTGAAAGATTCTGGTTGCTTCATATTTGAATTCCTGAGCTTAAACTTTGGTCTTCCGGGACAACTAGGCTCAAGCCAAAGAGCCTGGCATTTTGTCTCTTCCCACAACCAGATAAAAAGCAATTGGGACTCCAGTCTTGCCCTGGAGACTCCTAGCAGTTCTGCATGCATAAAAAAATGAGTTCCAGAAGCCAAGCTGATCGAAATAAAATATTTTGCTGTGTGTTGTGGGTGCATGCCTGCCTAGACAACATGAGCTTGAGAGTTGTAGACCTAGCCAGGAAAAAGGAAGAGTCAAGCAAGAAAAGCTGTTCAGGCCTCACTTTTTTCCCCATAATCATAATGTAGTTGGTTTCTCTAGAGAAATTCAACTGTTTGCCTCTTTCTCCTCAATGGTTAAAACTACAGTTCTTGGGAAAGGCTAATAAAATGAACAATAGAACCCTGGAGCCTGCAGAGCTTGGGTCCAGTTTGTACAAAGAGAAAACAAAAAACAACCCCAAAAAAGGACATCTTCTTAAATTTGCCACAACAGCCTCATGCCTAGAACCACAGGAGGAGGCCCACACATAGCTTGGCCATTAATTACAATTTTTGCATCCTTTTGGTTGTATTTTTTGATGACAGGAGCAACTAGAGAAAATCAGAACAGAGAGCTGGGGGTCATTCTGAGTCACTTCTTGCTTTCCCTGTCTCCTCTCAGGGGGCGGCAGCCCCTGGACTTATTTCTGCAATTTCCTGAGCATTTTCCATGAAGTGCTGACTTGCAGTCGGCAGTCTGTATCACTTAGAGCAATATTCAGCATCACAAAGGATCAGATCCCGTAGCTGAATCCAGCCAATCTGGACTTACAACTTGTCAGCAGTAATCCACTGTGAGCAAGGTGACAGAATACCAAAGATCCGCATGGCTGGATGGTTGGCACATGTGTCCCACATTTTTGGGGCACATGTATGACCGTGTGTTACATTAATACGCTCTGACTTAGTCTTACAGTAAAGAACTATCAGCCTCTTTCAATCTATTCATTGTGGTCAAGTGCTCACCGATTATCTGTAGGAGTGGAAATACAGCTGTTTGTTAGACATGAGACATTCATTTAGCTCTCTGTATTGTCAAAGACATTATTAGCTAATTTATAGCAGGAGAATCTTTACCTCCAGTATTTTTGATGAACCTCACTTGAACCTATTTTGCACCTATTCTATGCCTCAGCTTGCTCTGGGTAATGGATAGTGATGTGTGTGAGCCAGAAAGAGCTGCTCGACTTTCATAAACATAATGAGCTTCCAAGAGTGGCAATTAGAACAAGAAGTATGCATTAATTAATTTCTAATTCCTTACTGGTAAATTCAATGTATTTCATCTTGGTTAAGAAAGACACAATGTCCATGAAATCTCACAAAACCATTTTTTCCCAATCATGTTTCAGAAAATAAATTTGCTTTAATACTTAGTGTTAGAAACAGTTCAAAATGAGATGTGACAGTCCTGGAAATCCTAAAGCACCAAATAGGAATTTCTCTGAAGGGATTTAATCTCAGTTTCATATTCAGCATTATTTTTCATTGGTTTATTTGGAGCATATAAAAATATTAGTTTATTGCTGCATTTAATGTGGAGAGTGGTGAGTAGGTGGATTTTGAACCAACTTGTCATTGCTGAAAATGTCAGGGTGATTTTTCCAATAGTCATTGAAAGTTTTAGTTAAATAATGACAGATACATATAGCAAACAAGTAGTCGAAGAAAAGTACACCTTATGTCAGTAAAACACTATATAACATCATCTCCCTGCGAGGACAGAAATTATCACTTTTAAAGAAATCACTCAGATTTTCCAGGTTTAAATAGAAGACGTGATAGGCTATATCTCTCCTTTTCCATCTAGATGCCACAGGATACAGGAACCTACTCAAGCCTCACAGGTAGGGAAATATTTAGATCAGCTGGAGAGAGGCTGGGAGGAGACAACGAGACTTGCAAGAAACCCAGAGCATATGGGATGCTAGGAAAGACTGGAAGTCTGATGGTGGTAGTCAAAAGCAACCGTTGAAGTAAACTAAGCAGAGGGAACATGGTAACAGCCTGGCTACTTGCAAAGGACTGAAAAGTATCTTTTCTCATCCACTGAGGATAAAGGAAAAAGTTATTTCAAGTATGAGAGACTTAGGTTTAGACTTTAGGAAAAAAATATTCTTGTGATACAGGTAATTAAACACCAAGATAAGTTGCCAAGAGAAGCTGTTGAATTCCACATGTTGGTATCAAGACTTTTAAAATTGCATTGAGAAGATGCCTTCATGTAGATATAGTTGTTCCCATCAGAAAGGTGTAAGGACAGACCAGGTGTTCCTAAACACAGGATCCTGAGATACAATCTATTTTCTATGCTTCTGTTGTAGCTATTATTTCTATGGCCTGGGAGTAAATTAACCAGAAGATTTTGGAAGAAAAAAAAACCCTTACTTTTTTCACATTTTGTCCCCCTTCACTTTTAATTTTTTCTTCTCTCTTTGGTTCTTTCCTGTTGGATTCATTGAAAAAGGAACGTTTTTTGTCTCACTGCTAGATTAACCCTCTGTAACCTTTGTCCATATCTGTGCAAAGTCACACTCATTTTTCCTTGTGTGTTTCCAGAGTATGTCCTTGCAAAGTTATACTAAAAGCTTGATTGTGCATTGGAATTACCAAGTTTGCAATTACAGAGGCAATTCTCTTTCTGCAGAAGATATCAAGATTTGTTTCCACCATCTGATCCCCAAGTTAGCAAAAGCAAAGTTTTTATTATATGCAGCCTTGGTCACCATCAGCTTGACAGTTAAAGGGGATTCTCACTCACTGAACTGCTGTGGATTTTTTAAAAAAATCAGGCAAAAGCTTGAAGTTACCTGCTCTTCTTCCAAAAGACCACAAAAGTTTTGTTACACATTTCAGTAGCAGTAGGACTACCTCACTGTACTGGGAAAAGATTATTTACCCTACTTTTTTTTTCCCTTGTATGACAGTTCTCATAGAATACTAAATAATGCCAGCAGGATTTAAAATTGAATTCAGAATTATTTTAATTACCCTAAATGTTTTACTTTCTTTTTTTCAAACTAAATGCATAAATAGGATCTGCTCAAACATGCCTAGCAGGATGCATTTAAATGCCTCGTGCAGATAGGCTGTTCCCTGCTTCCTTGTTTGGTTTGCTTTTCCCTTTCTTGTTTAAAAAAATCCAGTAGTGAATGAATGAAACATAATTATGCAAATACACTAAATCCAGTTGACAGTCAGGATGCAGGCAATGCTAAAACAAAACTGGTAAGCTGAGGGCAACATCTACATTTCATTATTTATTAGGGGCCAGATGTGAAAAGGCATTTGAGCACCCAGAGAGACAGCCAGTCGGTAATATTTACAAAAACACCTAAGCGAATTAGGTGCATTATTCCTGTACAATTTTACTGGTGGCAATATGGGTAAATTAGTGGGGGAAATTAGTAAGCAGTAGCCCTCCAAATTAATCTACTTTATGATTCAGCAATGTTATGCATTTCTCTGAATGAAAATCCCAAGTGCAAAACAAGTGTCATGTATACATCTACACTCCTATTTTTTTAAATTATGGTATGCTATATGTAAGAAAAGAACATTTTGTGCACTATATAGAAGCTCTGCTAATGACAGTTTTATCAGTTCATATTGAAATGCTGTAGGAAATTATGGATCATGAGCTATAATTTCAGTAGTAAACCCAAAAGTTATTTCCAGGTCCCTCAGCAAAGGTGTGTCATAAATCAGGGCAAAGAGAACATGACAAAGAATTTATGCAGTTAGCATTTTTCTTCTGGAAGGGACTGAAAAAAAACCTACAGAGAAAAAGCAATGGCACTATTGTTTCTATGTGCAATTTGTGAAAGACATGTTTCTAGCATAGCTACTTATGGATGCTGATATTTGTAAAATGATAGGGATGCAAACTGTCATATATTGAGGTAGATTGGTCATTATGAACAAATGAAGTGAGTGGAGGATTCAATCAAAATAAACTCTAAACTTCATCATTTTTAGCATTTTGCTATAAAACTCACACAACAAATTTGTGTTCTGTCCAATCTATTGAACAGTCACATTTCTAACCTGGACAATGAATTAAGGAGTACACATAAAACTGGCAGATGGTATCTTTCTAGGAGGGATTCCAAGCATTTGGGAGGACAAGATTAGTACTCACACTGATCCTAAAAATGTTACTGAAATGCTTCAAAACCAGCAATATGAAATTCTAAGGAATATTAGGCCTGGAATAGAAGAAAACCAAGATGTAAATGTAAAATGGCTTAGCAGAAAAATCTCTGCCAGTAATGATGAATTAAATAATCTTAATATGTTTGAACCCCTTGTTGAGTAAAAAGGCCATTGTCATTCCGGAGTGTGTTAAGTGGCATACCCTAAGTAAGAGATGGATGTCTTTATTCTGTCCTGTGCAGCAGTAAGAGAGCTTCAGCTAAACTATAGTCTGTTTTTGAGCATGGCACTTTAAGAATAAAAATGCAGGCTAACTAGAGTGCAGGCAAGAGTAGAAACACAACTCAGAGGTTTAAAAATGTGACGGAAAGTTTTAAGAAATGGATTTGCTTAGTTTTGAAAAGGGTGAGGAGCAATTCAGTAATAATCTCCTAATATGTAAAAAGATGCTATAATGAGCACTGTCATCAGTTAGTCTCCATGTTCACGCAATGTAGAAATCACTGGCTTAATTTTTCAAAAAGGAGAAAAAGATTAGATTAGATTAAATTAGACATTAAAGAAAAACTTTCCAGCTGCAAAGGCTGTTAAGGACTGGAAGAGTCTGCCTAGGGAGCTTCTTTAAGTTCGTAATTGAAGACCTCTATGAACAGATCAGACAAAGATCAGATGGCCTGAGAATATATGACCTTCTCTCAACACAGGGAGATTGACTGACTGAGTTTTAAAGATTACTTTCACCCTGCATATCTATAATTCTTCTTAGAAAATAATATTCTTAAATTACCGTAAATCCATAGTTATTTTTTAAGTAACTCACATTCATAGAAAAGATTCAATGCATTCAGCAATTTATATTGATCATTTCAATTCAGATCCTTTGGGATTTGCATTCCAGTTTGGAAAGCTATTGAAAAAAAAACAACCAACCAACCAACCAAAACCTGGAAAAACTCCTTTTATCTTTCTCAGAAAATGAAGGAACAGTTCATCTCCCTTTGAAATAAAAGGCATGATTTGTATTGATTACAAGTGGAGATTCTGTGTTGTTCAGGACTGGGATTCATTATGTTTCTTTGTGGAGAAGTGCACTTGGATTGTCATCAGATTTGCAAAAATTACAAGTCAAAGTTAGTAGGACTGGCTCAGGAAATACCTAATTAAATACACATACCATTATGTGTTCATCAATTGTATGTTTATTTTAAATATTATGACACACAGGTGTAATGCTTTCATATTAATTTTTTTTTGCATGCAGAATTTTCAGAGGTAGTTCTAAGAGGACTATGTATAACCTTGTATTCTCTTAAACTCATGCAGTGGAATAGCATTTTTAACTAAGAAAATTCTTTAGCTTGCACTTTGTGATTACTAGTGCCAAAAACCTTGCTAAGAAAGTAGCCTTATCTGAACCTTTAAGTCATAACAAACACTTTGCAAAGATTAACATGTCTGTAATCTACATGCAAGTCATTTGATTTGAAAACAGTCGGAAAACTTTTCCCAGGTGACAATGTGCTTTAAATAGACATTAGTAGGAAATATATTGTAAATATTACAATTATATACATCTCAAAGAAAGTCAAATAGACTTTCCTTTTAACCCTCTGCCAAATTAATTCTTCCTAAAATTGCAGAGTGGTTGTTCTTCAGACATCGAGGCGATCTGCCTTGGAAATACCAATAGGCAGTTAGTAACAAGCACCGTGTAGATCCAGGGCAAGAAATACAGCAGCCTGCTGAAAATTAGGCTTTATGACTTTTTCAGATCAAGAGCTGCCTCTCTCTTCTGTCTCGCTGCTTTTTCCTTCTCATACCTACTGCACTCAGATCACTTTTACAATAATGATGTTCTCATTGTGAGCATGTATTTGAGACCTTACTTATACCTCATAGGCTAATGATTGGCTTTACCCCGCCGAACATGAAGGTGTCAGTAGGTATTAATAATACTGAGAAAGAGATAACAGTATTTCCATAAATTGACCTTCTTGATGATGACTTCACCCCATTTTCTTCAGTTCAGTTTAATGACTTGAAGAGTGCTCAATGATGAAACCATTCCCAAGCATGAATTATTCACCACAGGAAAAAAAGTAGTAGTTCCATTTTGCAGTTTTCCATCAGTGGCTGAGCCTCTGTAGGTGAATTGTTGGCAAAGGTGGAACAATTCTTCTGATCCTCGTAAAATTATTCACACCATTTTTAAAAACAAGATAACGAAAAAAAAGTAAAATTAACATTTTCTTCAAAACAAATGTTGACCCATCCATTTCTGTTCTTAAAAAATATATACATACATAACATGTAGAAAAAACCCCACCTTTTAAAATACATTTATTATTGTTCATTAACAAGAAATTTCATTTAAAAGATACAAATAGGAAAGATCAAAGGGCTGGACTAGAACCAACATGACCATAAATATTTTAAATGCTTGACATTACATACCAGACACCAATAAACAGAGAAGAAAATTATAGCTTGTATTTCTAAAGATAAAAATATATATCATCTGCATGTTAATATTTGCATATTTGGTACTAGCTTTTAAGTTACATTTTTGAAAGGATGATTTTTCTAGCATCTCTCCATTGCTTATTGTATCACACCACAACATTCAACTGGAATTCAATGCAGAAAAAAAAATTTCCGCCTTTTTGCAGGAAGAGTTTTTTCCAGGTGGGATGTGTAGTTATCTGCTGTCCTTCCCTGGTGTTTTTCCTGATCTGTTTCCTTGACACCTCACATCTGCTGGAGGTGGTGGGGTGGAGACAGCCTGCTGCTGGACTGCACTGTCTGTTACTGTCTGTGAGAAGTGTGCTCAGAGATGAGTCATAAATTCTCATCCAGATAATAAGAATGGGCACCATAGAGGGGAGCCTGTATGCAGCTCTAGAATGCCTGTTTTCTGATTTTTCTTAACATACAAAATTACAGACCTAACAGATTAAAAATGTGAACTTTTGGGGTGCAACAAGATCTGTTTAAGCATATACACTGTAATGAATGGAAAGTAGGCTTGAATTTATGCTATGTAGAAAGTCAGAGAGCAGAGTTTTCATTCTGTCAGCACAATTTGATCTTATGATAATAGGCCAGTAGCGGATGGAAATTCTGCAGAGATTTTTGTAAATTACTTTCCCATTTAGGCACATTAAAACACCAAAATATTTCCTTTTCTTTTAAAATGAATCCTTTTAAAGATATCCCTTTCCTAGTGTTATTGGGAAACTCATTGTAAAGCCACATGTCAGAAGGTATGATATTAGGAAATAAAAAGAAAGCTGTTGTATATATGCATCATAATCTTCTGATATTCAAGGGAACATAATCTTATATTAGGAACTACCTGGCTGTTCCAAGAGGTCCCAAATTATAAAGATCTAAATCAAATCTGGTAGAGCATCATATTTTACAGTTTGATGGATTTTCTCTTGCCTTTTACCCTTATTACTGTGTAACCACACAGAAGTTGTAATTCCTGAAAAGTCCCAGAATGGTACATGCAGTTCAGATCTGGGCACTTGCTGGTTTCTCCACTTTGAAAGGTAATTGAATGGGAACAAGTAAAAGTACAATTGAATATGTAGGCTAGAGGCACTAAGTTGCAGCCTCAAAGAGGTCATGCAGAAATGAATTTTTAAAAAGGACTATAAAATTGCATCTAAGATAGATGGGGTGCAAAAGCAATATTTAAATGAAATTGTTATGGATATAAGTCACTTGCCAGGCATTCTAACTATTTCCAACATAAAATATGTTTTCACTTCATATATAAAACATTGTTATTATTCACATCCTGTGTCATGTTAACATATTAAAACTTAAATGTTTAATGCATATATTAAAATTTTGTGTCATCATTAACACCACTGATGAATACCCTTTAACAAAAATAATGGAAAAGATATGTCAAGGCAGATAATTTTTACAATTAGAATAAAAATATGTAACTTAAAGTGTGATAAGATAAAACCGCTTAATTCAAAATTTCGCAATCCTCTTTCCTTGCTCATGGGAATCCAACTGCCATTTGTTTTCCTATTAAATGACATTTCAAATACTTTATTATAAACATAAATCACATCTCCTTTTGAGAAGGGAAATGACAAACTAAATTTGAGATCTGACTTGCATTTCTATGCTCTATCCAAGACTAAATAGATGAGCAGTTGCTATACAGATTGTATTTGATGGATAAACACAGAGAGGCAGTAGGTTATGGAAAACATGTCACTTGGAACTGACATCTGCCCTCATAATTCGTGAGTGTCTTACTCTGCCGTGTCACCTCTGCAGACATCAGTTCCCCATCCTGCTTAACAACATGCAGGGGATTTACTCTTTTTTAAAGTAAAGGTACCTCTTGTAAAATGCATACCTTTCCTTAATGGGGGATGTTCTGTTTTGTGTGGTCAGGTAGTCAGTGAGAAACACCCTCAGTACTGGGATGGGGTGTGCATAACGACATGTAGTTGCATGGAAGCAGGAGAATGTTGGCACAGAGATGTGAGAAAAGCGTGTTCAGGCTGCCCTTTGTATGGGAATACCATAGTATGGGTGAGACTACTCCAGCGAGCAAGATGCTGCCCAGCATAAGGTCACGCTGCAGGACAGACCTCAGAAAGCTGGCATGTGTTGTCTCTGTGATCCCTTTGACCTGTCTGTAGTTGTGCTAGGCTCTTTCCTAACCAGGAGTGATCAGGCAAGGGTGAAACACCACCAGCCACACAGCAGTCACAGCATATGACCCAAGCTTCTTGGTCATTGGATGTGTTTAAATTAAACCTTCCAGAGAAATTTTTCTCCATCAGCAATGATTCCCTGACATGCAGGAGGTGTTGGTGATTGCAATGCATCAACACTGCTCCCGTAGACCCACACAGAGTGAATGTACACACAGGTGCCACCAATGTAAAAAATCTATTTGATCATCACCAGCAGGGTGATAAATCTGGGCTAGATATTTTAATATTGTGACATGGTTAGGTTTGTTTGTACCACTTCTAGCAATACCCTTGGACTCCACTGAATTTACCTGAATTAATGAAATAGGTGTTCACTAATTAGGGCTTTACAAGTGGAGAAAGAAAATCAATTGTCTTAATAAAATTGTTGAAACCTACAAGATGCAGAATATTCACTTGGAAATCTCTAACATTTACATTGCATCATTTCCATCTCTTACATATTTATTACCATTTTTCTAAAGATCAGGGTGTTTGGGTATTTTTTTCCTAAAACCAATTTCTTGCAATCAAGTGCTTAAAAGATAATTTCTGCTTTCATTTAAATATGGTACATTTCTTGACCATTTAGCTGTAAAGAAAAATTTAGGGATGTGACTTCAGGGTCCACAATCAAAAAGACAAGCAAATAAAATTTTAAGCAATTTTTTTCCCTTTGGTAAACTTCTTGGGTTTTAATTCACTTTAGTATTTTGTGACCCAACTCAAGATTTTTGAAAGCCTGACATTGGCAATATCAATGCTGTTATTGTGCAGACATATTGTCAGCAGATATTTGGAATGACCTGCATAATTCATTCATAAGTAATACATTCAGCCCAATTACATACCAAAAAAATCCTTTAGCATGTAATTCATTTTTATTTGGGTGATGTGTAATCATATAATCAAGAAACAAAAGCCACTCTGATCTTGCAAAAATGTAGTATCCTTTTGTGTTTCACCTGTAATTGTGAGTGAGAAAATTAGTTTAGCCTGATTATTAGCCAAATTAATTGTAATGGGGAAGAGAGTATCCCACTAGAACAGCAAGAACAACCTTAATCTCACTCTCCTTTTTTGTGTTGTAAATCGGTAACTGAGTTAAGATATTTGCTTTCTGCCTAGTATTTCTGTCTTCCACTAGCACAAAATTATTTAGGAACAGCTGTTTAGTGATATTTCTTTCAGATATATAGATTAACCATATTTTTCTCAGACAAAAAAAAGCAAGAGAACTTTATCGGGCTTTAAAAATTCCTGTGCATAACTCTCATTTTAGGAGTTCCCTTTTAAAAAGCTCTCTCTTAATATCTTTTAATCTTTCCTCTGTCACTTAAAGACCTTTTCCAGTTGGATCTTTCTTAGAAAATTAGTCTTTAAATTTTTTTTTGTTATTGCTTTAGGTTTTAGGAGCATCAAGAATATTAAATTTGTGCTTGTGAAATTTGGCTTAAAAATAGGTTTCTTAAGTCAGCTAATGTGATACCAATGTTTGTGATACCTTAAAAAAATCGACAGCAACAACCAAACCAGAATTATGTAGGTGTTTCTTCCTTTTTTCTAGGATCAGTTGACTTAATGTTAGTCAATCTGACTTTAAAAAAAACAAAACAATATTTTCTAATCAGCAGAGGATGAAAGAAATTTTGAAAGAAGGTTGTTTCTGAAGGAATTCCATGACGTAGAAAATGATCCACCAGGTGGTAAGAAAAGAGGAACATTCAGTTCTCATAACTAAAGATAAAAATGCCAGGAAATTTTTAAAACACCCTGACATGTAGCAGAAAACATCAGATTCAAGTGAATCTGATAGATTCAAGGAATCAGATTCATAATTATATTTAATGTTTAATATGTAATTTTCTGACACTGAAATCATTAAAGGAAGATGGGCTACTTTTTATACAAAAACCTCTACATCTTCTAAAAATCTATTTTTGATCAATTAGGCATATATTAGTAATTTTAAAAATAAATTCTACAGAAAATATATCCTTAGCTTTTGTAATACAAAGGTCACTACTATAACAAGTTCTCTGAAAGTAACTTAAATTGAAATTATCTTTTGCTCTGTAATATGTATAAAAAGGCACATCTAAAATATACCATAAGTGTCTAAAAAAATTGAAAAATAATACCTGAATAAGCTACGGCAGATTAAATAATGTTCATATAAATTTAAAGGTAGAAAATTTGCCTATAAATTTCATCTAAGTCATAGAATAAATATTTTGGAAACAAAATTACTTTCATTAAAGTGCCGAATTAAAACAAACAAACAAACCCCTGAAAAACAACAAACCAAACACATGACAGAGCTAATAATCATGATATCATCATGAAAATGGGGTGACTGTATCTGGAAAGAAGTTAACTGTTACAAAATTTCACATAGTCATGCCAATTTAGGAAAAAAACCCTGTTATTTGAAATATAGTAGGTGCACATCATGGATTACTGAATAAACATGCATATGCATGAAGGTATAGTGCAATTTCAACTTCATAATGCTTTGTCCTGAGATGTTAATAGCATACCTGTAAAAAGAAAGCAGGCAACTTTTGACTATAAATCTTTTTTCTGGAGCATTTATATACTAAAGAAAATAGTATTCTAAAAGGATTTTCAAAGGACCATAAGGGAGATACAATCACCACATCTTATTGAATTGCGTTATGTGTTCCCTTATAGATTATCTTGGAAAATCACAGGGCACATGATAATACAAATCAAAACAACTGCTGTTTTATCCATTGCACTACAAACAGAGACCTACTGCAGTTCTGTGCTGACTACCAAAGTTGTCAGATTAACACACAGGGGCAACTGAGCTAGGGAGGTGATTTCCTCTTCTCAGCATGCAACTCAACAGTGTTTCACAAATCACTGCTTCGTATCTGTTTTATACTGCTGAATTTCAAAACTGCCTTCTGTATTCATTTGTATAAATCTTTATGGAACCAGATACACATAAATCATCACTTTACAAATCTCAGCTTCTTAAATACAGTCGTGCATGCCTGGCCTGATGACAGCAGCCCTGAGCACCTGGCAGCTCCCACTGCTGCCAGCAACAGCAGCTGAATCATCGACACAGCTTTGGAGTCAGCTCAGGTACCAACATGGGCAGCCTCTGCACAGGCAATTTGGGCAGGTGGGGGACCACGCTCTGGTGTTGACACCAACTAGGACACAATGTCCTGTATTACCTGACATGATACTTATGCTCTCTTACTTTCTAAAACATTACAGCTGCATGCAGACAGTGCCCTGGAAATTATCTGTGCCCCTTCAAATCTCTTGAAACATGCCTAGGAATTGCTTGGGGTGAAATCGGCTAGCAAGTCCAAAGTGATGGAAGAGCCCATGCTAACAGTTCAATAACTCAGAGGGCCAAGGTCCAATGCTAAGGAATATTCTCTGGCAGGTTTCAGGTCAATGATATGATCCTGGCTGCAGAAACCCCTTTTGCTTTCATATCAGTAAAGTATTAGAGACATATCTTTTCTTCAGCAGCCAAGGAAAAGCAAAAACAGAGAAAGAGTATTCAAGTAAAATGAAAACTGTGTTTCAGTCCTTAATGGTAACAGGCACTCAGATTATGTTGAAGATTTTTTCCAGACACTATGTATTTTACTCACACTTCAGGCAGACAAGTGTTTCTATGGCAAGAACTCTAACCAAATCTCAGAGTTTAGCCTCAGAATAAATGAGTGTTTAATTAAAAGCTGCCATATATAGACAAGTTTGGGTTTATATCTATATGAATATTTAGTTAGCTAATGCACTGGCAACTAGAATTTAATGATGGAAGGGTAACACAAAGTGCTGAATGCTATCAAAACAGAAAAAAAAGAAGAAAACTCACAAAGCACTGTTGCCAATGAGACAAAAAGCATGATGCATAATGATTTCACCTAGTTGCTAGTTATCAAGGCCAATAGGTTGAGTTGCTTAAAACACATAGAAACGTTAGGAAAAGAGCCTTTTCACCCTTCTGAAGCTTCCTTTACGAAGCTTCTCACATGAGCTTGGTGTGACTGTTGTTTTAAAAGGCTGAGGTCAAGTATTCAGTTTCAGAGCTCAGGTTGTTTCCCCCTTTCCAGAAGAGTAGTCACTGGCCCTTATTTCCTCTGGGGCAGTGCCGAGCCCATCTCAGCAGGGCTGACTCTAGAAGGCTTTCCCAGGGAAAGGTAGGCTGACCACGACAATAATGATAGCTGCCACTTCCGCTACTTGCGGTGAGGAAATTCAGCTTGACTCAGGGAAGGGGGCCCCCTCCTGATCTCCATAGGCAGCGATTGCAGTAGTAAGCAATAAATGAATGGGGGAAGCAGAAGGCATTCTGGAGTGCCGAGGGGAAAGTACTTTGAAAGTCGTTGAAGAGGGTTGGAGGGATGAGTCAGAAGAGACTATGAGAAAAGGTGCATGAACGTGAGGCATGGGGTAACTGTGTCAGAAAACAGACAGCATGCATGTAAGTGTAGGGTAAAAGTGTGTCCAGATATAATGCAGGATGCAATCTGTAGATGAAAAAATAATTGTAGTGCTAAGTCTTTTAGAATAATTGCACTGTAAACCCTCTGATGATCATGAGGCACTAATGTATATTAATTGCTAATATGTACAGGTATAGGCATGCATTCTTGTAAAATATACTTATCACTGCAATATTAGTAGGTAATACTGTAGGTAATACTACATAATACGTATCTATTTTATATATATATATTTCATGATTTTCAGGGTTTCAGCAATACAGGGTGTTACGGCAGTAGAGCTGATCTACTCTTCCTTCATTGCCCACTGAACAAGCAGAAAAGAAAGCTCTGCACTCTGTTTAACTGTCAGAGCAACAAAAAAAAAAAGAGGAGCAACAATGGAATTAAGAAAGTATGTCTGTCTCTAAGCCAAATGGAAATCAAAGTCTGTCCCGAGGACCTTGTAGACTAACAGGCAAAGTGGAAGACACCTCCATCTTAAAAAAGCTGCCCAGTCTGGGGGCAAGGCAGTCATTTCACCCCCAGTACACCTGAGTATGGTACTAGCAGCTTTTTCACATACACCCCAAACACCCCAAAATGTAAAATGCAATGCAGGGTTGTAACCATTTTCCTTGTGTTCAGAAACATTTTATCCAGAAGTCTACCTGTATACAGGGATATGATCACATACAACATATGAACACATATAGCTAACTTAATGCCTGCTGAGCTTGAATACACACATATATACAATTTTTTGAGGGAATTATTGCCTCTTCATCTCCTTTTGAATTTTAATGAAATTAGCCTTTCTGAAGTAGCTAATTACATAGAACATATGTAACTCACATATCTTACTCCAAAGTAACAAACTGGAATACAGCTCACCCTTAGATTGCTCTGACCAGGAAGACCTGAAGAATGTTCCCCCACCCAACATCATTTCAATTCATCTTTATTTTACTTTGCTAGAAAGTGCATCTTTGTAACTCGCGGTGCTGGGTGAAGTGCCCTGCTGTGACATGAGACGTCAGGTTCTGTCAGCCACATCAACTGATGTGATGTGACGGAGCCTAATGTGATGGGACCAATGCCCTGCTGAATGTGTACTGTGTCACTGTGGTATTCAGAGGCTGGTTTCTCTGAGAAGAAAAGCAGTGAAGGAAGCCAGGTTTCCCATGGCAAATAAGGCTTTGTAAATGAAAATGCAATAAGGAGTTTGCTGCATACGCATGCAAGTGGCATATTTGGTTTATTTTGTTTTATTATTTGTTTGCAATGGCACTGATGATATCCAGTCATGAATTTCACACAAGTTTTCTGACCATTCTATAAAACTCTGACTAGGATCTATCTGAGGGTGGGACTAGGGTGCTGCCGCTCTGCTTGGGACAAATGTTTTTTCTAGAAGGCCCATAAACTACTCCCTGGTGGATGCCACAGTGCAAATCTGAAGGTCTCTGTCTGCAGCCTCCCATTTTCAGAGTCAATAGCCATTTCTTTTGCTAGCAGCTTCTTCACGCCAAGCCTACTCTATGCCTCTGATCCTCAGCAACAAAATGTCTTGAGTTAGGTTGTCCTAGTGGTAGTTCCTCTCAGAATGCAAACTAGTCTCTGAAAAAGCACCAGAAAGTTTACTCTGATCTTAAAAAATGTTTTCAGAAGGCTTCCAAGGAAATAAAGCTAGTAATCACCCATTAAGCCATCCCACTAAGCAGAAATGTTTGCTTTTAAGGGTATGGCTTTCCCTACTTTTTAGGCAGTGCCAGCCCTCAGATTGCTGTACCTTGTTCCATTAGCAGTCCTCTTACATGAGGCAGCCACAGGAGCTGGCAAAGCCCAAAAAAGAAAGCAAGTCAGTCCTGTCCTTATCATCTACCAGTAGTACAGCTCCCAGAGTAATGAGAGTAAATTATCTCTTTCTCAAGTCAGCTCCAGATGAGACCTCTAGCTTTATTTATATCTTTTGGCTAAGTGCTCCACTCTGTGAAATGTTGACCATCTCAACATTGTATTATAACTATAGTGTCACAGTAGTGAGCTTAAACTATTGCTATGGCACTAAGCAGCAATTTCAATTTAAGATAAAGCCAATTTTAAGACGATTTTTCAAAATGGCTTTGTTTACATGGGTCACCTCAATCATAGAGAAATTGCTGATTAGCTTTTCACTCCTAACCCCCTCAGTTTCTGTACATATTGGTTATGGTAGAAATTCACCACTGTTTATTATTCTCATTATAGAGTAGTCCAGTAAATAGCATGCAGCAATGTTGCATGAATAGGGAGAGCCCTTTGGGTTCCATACAGATATAGACAAAACATCTTGTCTCAGAACCCATAGAAATTTGTAAGAAAGATGGTATATATCTTCTGGCACAATTTCTTAGGAATATGTCAGCCTTGCTGCTATTATACAATGGCTCATTAAGAAAACCCAAACAAACAAACAAACAAAAAAAGCCACTAAAAAATCTCAATCAAACCTGTCAATTTTTATATAGCTAAACAATCAACTTATGCTCCCACTCACAGTGAAAAGACTCACGAGTATTGTATTTTCCATCACTGTAAAAACTTCTTTCTTTTTATGTTACACTGGAAACTAGTGGCTTAGAGCAAGGTGGACCAAGCACATCAAAAGAGAAGAGTAACCCAAAAAGCTTGCTTTTAGAGAAAAAGTGTTGGCATTATTTGTTGCTAGCACAAAATGTGTTGTCTTGGTTGAAAACAGAAAAAGAGCTGTTTAGAGGAGAACAAAGAGGGAGACAGAGAGCAAACCTAAGAACTGGAGCTTAAAAGGGGCTTGGAAAGTACCCATTTCCATGAGCACAGTTCACAAAGCCAAGTCAAGGTCCACATAAACAGAAAAAGTTGTGTGTCTTAACAGTCCCAAAACTGAGCTGATGGGCAGAGAGGTTATCAAAATGAACTAATACCAAATACTGCTGCACAGGGCACATGAACACCACCTTCCTTCACTGCCATGCATAGCTGTCAACCCATAAGGTTGACTCAAGCAGTTTTTTAAAACTCTTACTTGAAGCCAAGGTACAGTTTCCTGTACTTGGAACCATAAATTGGTCTTTTGAATGTAGATGACTGTCTCATTCCTCCCAGTAGGAAGATGAGCTGGCAGGAATGGCATTTCTCCTGGGAAGTAAGTTCAAACACTTTCAAACTGGGCACAAGACTCAGGTTTCTCAGTCATGTGCAAGAACTCCAACCTACTAATCAACTCCTATTTTCCAAAAGGCAGACTTTCCTTTTTGACTACACCACACCCTTTTCCCCTCAGGCCTTCACATCAGGTCTCTGAATGACAGTGACTGTGCACTGGGTTAATGACAGTACTGCTGGGTGCACGCCTACCCCCCCAGGCCCATCACAAGGTTCAGCTGTTGGAATGGTAAGACTACAAAGCCCTAGAGGGCTTTGGCTCCACAGTGCTCCATCCAACTAAGATAAGGGCAACTCTGTATGCATGTGGTAACATCACTTCAAGGCTATAAATAAGCTTTGTGGTGTAAACATAGGTTCCTGGATAGGTTCTCCTACCCTTAATAGTTAGGTAAGGTAATTGTTATTTATTTTTTAATCATTCCCTTTGATTTAATTGCCTATACGCTCCCTAGGGTGCATTTTAATTACCAAAGTACTACTTTGGATCCTGGCTAAGTACTTACACATAAAAGTCAGTCTTGAAATTCAGGAAAAGGTGAGATTCTCATTGCTGGACAACAGCTTGCTGTGGCCCAGAGTTTAAACTCCATGATTTACAAGGTACAGGTGAAATCCTCTCATTCATGGCATAAGTGGAGACAGGTGGCAGAGAGAAGGTTAAGGTGGCTGACATCTACCTCTTTCCTCCTTCCCCATCAATGTGAACAGATGGGTGTGGTGGCCATATTCCAGCTCGTGGGGCAATCACGTTGCACCAGAAGAGCCATGTCCTTCCTGCCTTTCTAAATCAGTTGCTGGAAAGAGCCCAGCTTGCAGGCATGAATTTCCAGGAATGGGCTCTTGCTACCAGTACTCCTCCACTGGGATTTCAGAATGGTAGCTGCTGACACCGCAACTGTATGCTCTGGTGCTCCTACACTGGAAGGGGAGACAGCAATCCTGCATGAAGGATGCTGTCAGAGCATTGCCAGTCTGACGCTAGAGGACAAGGAAATATTTCTGCTGTGGACATGGTCTCTCAGAGGGTGCAATTAAATCACCAGCATTTGAAACAGCTGAAATAGATTTGGGAGATGTCTAGGAGAAGGGTCACCAGAGGGAACAGCTGTGCCTTGGCAAGGAGATAGTTCCATGATCTAATAGGTGTCTCTCACCTCCAGTATTTATGGATGATATTGGTAAGGAAAGCAGTAGAGGAGTTGATGGATTAGGATGCTGCTTAATTTTCATTATGTGTCTCTTCAGATGGAAAACAAAACTTTCTAACCATCCCCATGGAAGGTCCCTGCTAAAACATCTATTGCAGGTTCAGGAAAAATCATGTTGTTCATATGCTTTGTGCATGCTTTGTGCAAGTGGTGGTTAAATGGTGTTGTTATGTTTATATCTAACAGTTAGGCACTGGATTCTATTTATGTGGACCAGCTCCAGTGTCTAGATAGGCAGTACTGAAGGGAGCAGTGAAGATGCTTCTCTCAGGGCAGCTTGACTAGTCTATGTTGAGAGCAGGATAGCAATTATAACCAAAGACTTTGAGGGACAAATATAAAAATTAAAGGATCAGTTACATTTGGAAGGGAAGAGAATATTCTGCAGCTTGATTAATTTTAAGGCCTTCTCAGATAAAATTACTTTTTTCTTCCTATGACTATTTCTAAAACACTTTACTCTTTGTTACAAGCAATAGAATAGATTCAGGTCTTGCTATGATATTCCTTCATTATGCATAGCTTTTCTCTGTCTCTTCCTATATGCAACTCCTCCATTAATTTCAATCTTGAAGCAATATCATGTAATAATAGAATAAAAATTTATTTCATCTTTCTGTGTACATAGACCCCAAAAACTTGCAGGAGCAGGGGAAAAGATTATTTTGTCTGGGACTTTTAACAGGCAAAAGTGACAACAATTATATTTAAAGTGTGGACATTGTACATAAAATAATTACATTTCATGACTTTTCCTTTTGGGGAAAAAATTGCCAGTATAAAAGTAGTTTCCATGGGGTGAAATTTTCAAAAGAGCCAAGCATCCACAATTGGGACCAGATTTCTAGAAGGCTTTAGCTCTGGCATAGAAATAAGTGGCCAGATGTCCAAAGAGCTCTAAACATTAGATTGTGAGCATTTATAAAAATCTGGCCTGTATTTAAGAGCATAAATGGGAGCTGAGCTCTTTGGAAAAATCTCACCCTCATGCTGGGTGTTGAGCTGGCTTGAAAAAAAAGTCTTGGTCTGAGGCTGTTTTGGTGGGGGGAATTGTTTTTTATTTCAGGGTTTTTTGGTTTTGTTATGATTAGAGGTTTTTTCTGTTGTTTTTAAAAGAGAACTGATCTTTTATGTCATTAAGTTGTTTATTGGTTTTGTGGAGCTTTTTGCTTCTAAGCACATATTTCAGTTTTGCCATCCAAATAGTCCAGTTGCCTTTAAGCAATACTGGTGTGCTCAAAACTAAGCACATGCTTAGTTTTGGGCTAGAGATTGAATTTACCATTTGAAATACCAACCCCTTTTAGGTATGTAATGCATACTATCTTTACCAACAGACCACATGTGTGGAGGAGGTGTGAGTGAATGGTGGCCACTCATAGTAAAACAAAGTTTATCTCAATGTCTGTGGCTGTGTAACTCTGACAATATCATTGCAATAAGCTGTAAATATTGCAACTGGGCCACAAATCACATAAGAAATTTCTTTTAGGTAAAGTGTTGACAACATTTCTTCTGGACCTGCGCAAAAAGAATCAAGTAGGCCAGCACTGCAAATCTGCATTTATTGAGCTCTTTAGTTTTGAAACTTTTAGGGAGCATTTCATGGGAGTGAGGTTGGACAGGTGCTCCAGGCAGTTCTTCTGTTTTTTGAACAAGACAGCGTAGCCTGATATCATAGTTCAGTGGCAACCTAGGCTGCATACACTATAGCCTGTGTTTTGAGGGCCTCCAAACTGTTTCATCCCAAAACAAAGTTTCAGCATTTTGCCCCACATCTCCTTGGATTAGCTATATGGCTGATTGTTACCACTTGTCTGGAAAGTACAGTACTTTTTGCAATCTGAAGAACCAATTCATATACACAGCTGTAGCACAGCACTGCGTCGAATTACTTTGGGAATGAGAGTGAGTATGAGCACTGGATAAGATAGAGTAAGCCCCTTTTAAAGATGGGGTGATGAATGCAATCCTTTTGGTAACCATATGTAGTAAATAGATGTCTCCTGATGATTGACTAACACAGGAAGTTTTACCCATAGGAGAACTTCATTATATGAAAAGAGGAACTCTAGAGGATGTACATCTTACTACTTTTACCTAATCCTGTAATATGTTATTCTGAAAACAATAGTGGGAATAGATGATATTGTGATATGAATTATAGACTTTCTTTTTGTTTAACCCGTGGAGGCCTCTCTGTGATAGGTCCGTGTCAGAGCTTCAAGAAGACTTCTGTGTCAAGCCAGTTATGGATCTCTGTCATGGGACACTCTATTCCAGCAAATCCAAGTGCCTCCAGCTTGTAGGAATGGTCAGTGTTGTATGTGTTCCTGGATGTACACTTTCAAAGCAACCATTTGCCTTCTACAGCTCCACTGAAGTCACGGGAATGGAGACACTTAGTTTGCCTACCATTTCTAATTAAGAGGAAACTTAAGACCTCTAATTAAGAGGTCCAGTATTTCCCCATGTTTTCCCTTGTCACATTATTACACTGTCTTCCTTCTCTCTCTACCCACTCAAAGAACTTTGCCCTCACTTCAAGAAAGACATTGAGGTGCTGGAGGAAGTCCAGAGAAGGGCGATGAAGCTGGTCTAGAGAGTAAGTCATATGAGGAGATACTGAGAGATCTGAGGTTGCTTAGCTTGGAGAGAAGTAGGCTCAGTGGGGACCTTATTGTTCTCTACCTGAAAGGAGGTTGTAGCAAGGTGGGGGTTGGGGGTTGGCCTCTTCCCCTAGGTAACAAGTGGCAGGACAAGAGGAAATGTATAACCTGGACCTTCCCAGGTGCAGCTTGAGGCCATCAGGAAGAATTTTTTCACTGGTGGTTAAGCATAGGAACAGAGTGTCCAGAGAGTTGGTGGAGTCACCGTCTCTGGAGGTATTCAAGAAATGACTGCACACGGCACTTAGTGCCATGGTCTAGTTGGCAAGGTGGTGATCAGTCAAAGGTTGCACTCGATGATCTTGGACGTCTTTTCCAACCTAAATCATATTGTGATTCTGTGAAAATGGACCTATATCAAAAGAAATAGGATACTTGTTGAATACAGGATCCAGATGAAAAAAATTATTCAGACTGTTAAATCTTTTCAGAGATATGTTCTAAAGAATAGTGAAAATGGTCATCCTCCAATCCCTCTGAAGCCCAGGTGTTGGTTACAGCATTGAATGGCGAGGTAGTATATCTTCTATTTCCTTTAGAGGAATATATATCTACTTTAGGTATCAATTCAGCTTTGGAGAATAATTCAGTCACACTTGTAAATTGCATTCCAACTAAAAAAGGTCATCAGATTTGACAGCATAAAATTGACTTATGGAAAACTAAGGCTGATTTGCTGGTGTTAAAAATGTTAACCCTTTTCCAGGAACTACTGATCCTAGGAATCTGCTATAAGTTTCCATGAAAGTGGTAGAAGATAGGAACACTGCCCACACAATAAGCAGTTCTTTCAGAAAATCATAGTAAAGCTTACTTTGAATATTGCATCTCATATATAAGCCTAAGACTGTTATCAGATATTGTAAAGTCATGGACAACTGCTATGGTACAACATTAAATGGATTGCAGGTCAGGCAATCTCAAGGTTGGCTGATGGATGAGATAAACACCTGTCATGATTATGCTGGATCAATCCTTACTTAAGTGCTAGATTTATGACTGCTTCTCCCACCCATTTCAGATTCTCTCATTGTTTCTGCTTTGGCTTAGGGCCAAATTAAGTTGTTCTACTATAAGTCGATGTTTAGAGCCCCAGGTCCTGCAGTAGAAAGAGATTTCACAACCTCTGCTTTCAATTAAAAGAAAATACAATTTTTGTGAAACAGTGTTTGTCAGTGTATAGCACGTACTGCCTTCACATGTCCACTCCCTGTTCTCATGGCTTTCAAACAACGGGTCACTGTACCATATAACCCTGACTGGAATATTTTCTGGAAATGACACAACATGATTCTTAATTCCTAATTCCTCTGATCTCAGCTTTTGGGAACAGAAAGGTAAGGAAAGGAGGGGATGAGCAGTTCTGTTACAGGTATCCAATTTTGCTTTACAGATTAAGCCACCACATCTCACAGCCCCCATAATTTTTTGAGTGTAGCATTGTTTTCCTTCCACAGAAAACCTGAAATTTCATGGGCTGCCAAGATTCCAATCCAGCAGGCAGTTACTGTGTTGAAATGTCACCCAGCCAAGGGTGAGACCAAACTGTTGGTGACCAAGAGGTCACCAACACCTCCAGACCTGTCAATCTTACAGCTGGAGAAACCCACAGGGAAAAATTTTTCATCTTCTGCATAAATCTGCAGATTTTTCCAGCAGAAAGTTGTTAAGCATTTCCATACAACAGCTTCATTTTCTGTCCGTCAGCAGCACTGTGCAGGCAGACTGCTGTGTCAGGCAGCTACCATGAACATGTGTCTTGGAGCTCCACCAAGACTTTATTCCACTGAGAGATTGTTCAGTTCTGCTGGAGGTACTGAACAGCACAGTAGCTCTTGCCAAAATCTTTCCTTGTACATTTATTTAGCAGTGTATGAAATAGTTATTCCCCTAGCACCTATCCACACCTCTTCACCAGCCTTTTTTTTTCTTGTCAGTAGTGAATTAAAAAGACAAAAAGTGTTGTCTAGTCTATCTGTGGAAAGAACATCATCAAATTGAAAGCATATGCAAAACTAACCCAGCCCAGCACTGACAGCCGGACTAATCATCATAAAGGTATTGAGCATGAATATCTCGAATTGGCTCATGGGATGAGCACAGAGGGTAATAGTGAATGTGGTAACATCAGACTCAGTGACCTGTCACTAGAGGGGTTCCACAGGGAATATCTTGGGCCCTGTGCTGTTCAACATCTTCATAAATGACTTGGACACAGGACTAGAGGGGATACTAAGCAAGTCTGCAGATGACACAAGACTGGGAGGAGCTGTTGACTCCCTTGAAGGTAGGAGGTCCTGCAGAGAGACTTCGACAAATTAGAGTGCTGGACAATCACCAACCATATGAAGTTCAACAAGGGAAAGTGCCAGATTCTGCACCTGGGATGGGACAACCCTGGATGTTTGTGCAGACTGGGGAATGAGATACTGGAAAGCAGTGCCATGGAAAGGGACCTACCTGGGGGTCATGGTCGATGACAAGTGTAATATGAGTGAGCAGTGCCCTGGCAGCCAGGAGGGCTAACCATGTCCTGGGGGGCATCAGGCAAAGCATCGCCAGCCGGTCAATGGGGCGGGATTGTCCCGCTCTGCTCTGCACTGGAGCGGCCTCACCTTGAATATTGTGGCGGTTTTGGGCACTGCAATGTAGGAAAGATATTAAGCTATTGGGGAGTGTCCAAAGCAGGGCAACAAAGATGGTGAAGGGCCTTGAGGGGAAACCGTATGACGAGCGTCTGAGGTCACTTGGTTTGTTCAGCCTGCAGAAGAGGAGACTGAGGGGAGACCTCACTGCAGTCTACAACTTCCTCATGAGGGGAAGTGGAGGGGCAGGAACTGATCTCTTCTCTGTGGTGAGCAGTGACAGGACCCAAGGGAATGGCCTGAAATTGTGTCAGGGGAGGTTTAGGTTGGATATTAAAAGAAGGTTCTTCACCCAGAGGGTAGTTGGGTGCTGGAACAGGCTCCTAAGGCAAGTGGCCACAACACCAAGCCTGGCAGAGTTCAAGAAACATTTGAATGATACTTTCAGACACATAGTGTGATTTTTGGGGATGGGTGCAGGGCCAGGAGTTGGACTTGATGATCCTTGTAGGTTCCTTCCAACTCGGCATATTCTGTGATTCTGTGATTCTATGACTCTTTCAGTGTATGGGTCAGTTAAAAAATCTAGGCACACTTTTTTAACCTTGTGTACCACAGCAGTTATGTCTGTGCTAGCCTTCTGTGGCCAGTAAGAAAAATCTTGGGTGCAGCAGCAAGACTCCCCATTTGTGTATCCAAATCCACTGATCCCCCTCTGGTTAGACAGGGCAGCCATTACTGTAAATTCCTTGCACAAAACAATTACTGTGGGCAAAGTGAACTGCAATTGCAAGTTCTGAATTCAATAGAATTTCTAAATCCAAAGCAGAGTAGTTCTGCTCTCAGGCTAAGAGCCTGGTAGTCTTCACTAAAGAAAAATCTTGATCCTGTGAATATTACCATAGCTGAAAATTTTCCAGGGTTATTAATTTCCCATCTGAAATCATAGATTCACTGATGTAAAAATATCTTGAAAGACAATGATATATCAAGGCAATAATGCAAAAAAAGTATACTTAGCTCTCATCAACATGAAGCAATTTGATAAAGTCAAATAAATATCTGAAATTACATTTCCTGGAGATTTTAAACTGGTATTTTAATTTGTTTGAGATTTATCTGTGACTTCAGTGTCCAAATCTAAGCTGAAATAAAATTTTAAAAGATTAGTCTCTTGCATGGAATTTGAAGACTAAACTGTCAACACTAAGAATTACTGATAGAAATAAAGCTTTTATTCCTGTGTGTAGCTGTACAGCACTGCTAGAAACCAACGGAAACAAAGCACCTAAATACTGCCATGGATAAGTCTCTTTAGGGGAGGTCACTTACCTGCTTCTTCTATAATTTAATCTGCCATTGACTTTAGAAGTGTCTTTAAAGGACTGAATATATAAATAATGATCATGTAATGCAGTTAATAGACAGTCACTTGCTGGGTGCAGTTTATACAGTTACTTCTAGCTGGAATGCCAGTCCTGAGTATTCAAATTCCCTCTTTTGCCTTCCTGCTTTCCACCCTGTTCTTCTCTGCCAAGTCTCAATTTCCATACTGGGTTGTATCAACAGTGGTGGGAATAACAGTTCTAACTGCATCTCCACTTCTATTAAAAACAAACGTTTCCACATAAATCTGCTAATGTAAGGCATGGTATTACTTACAATTTTTTTCCCTGTTAATGATGAAAACAAATGAGTAAGATTTATCTCTTTGACAAGTCATGTGGGTGTGAATCTTTAATTAGCATATAACAGGTTTAGACTTCAAGTCCCTATAGGCGTGGGAATCACTTAAAGAAGAAAATCCCACTTGGTAAATCTTTGGCTCGGGAAGCCAAGAATGTTATTTTAAGAGATACCTGTAAAGATGAAGATTGCAATCTTCGTGCATGTCAAGGTAAAAAAGCAAGCTATTTCATCTCCCAGAAACTCGGTGACCATACTTTGATGACAAGCCAGATGGCAGCTGTTCCCCAAGCCCAGTGCCAAGAAAGATGATTGTAGCTGCAATTTACCTTCCGTGGTGAAGCTCAGTGCTGGAGCATACCACAGCTGCGGATTTGGCTGCTGCCAGTAGGTGTGTGCACAGTTGGTTTCCTCCCAATTTGGATTCATCAGGTAAGAGGCTGTATCAGTACCCAGCAATTATGAAATTGGCATGCGTTGGATTGTTTACTCACAGTAATATTCCTACTGGACTTTATTAAAACACCATCTGTTGTCAGTGCAGACAAAGAATCAAACCAGAAATATCCATGGAGAGAGAGTGTGCATGTGCTCACGCATTTGTGTGTATGTTCAGCTGTGTTGCAGGATCAGGTCACATTTCATATTCGCTTTTCTTCTTCCCATTTCCTTTACAGGTAGCTTTTCACAATGTACCTGCGTTCCTGATCAATATTTCCAAATGTTAATTCCACAAAAAAAGTAGAATAACATCAGGAAAAAATAAAAACTGTGGTCAAAGGGAAGTTATACCTCTGTGAGTCATACTGGAATGGAAACAAATGAGTCTTTGCATATGGGTGGAATGCAACAACATTAGCTTTACTACAAATTAAAGCTGTAATGGTTGAAGAAAAAGTCATCTGACTGAATGATGTTCAGTTAGAACAAACTTCTGAGTTAATGTGTAGTATATAGGGTGAGTAATAAAGGATATCTGCCAATAATAATATCTTTAGGGCTTGAGAAAAAAGGGACTAGCTTTTACAATCAGCTGTTTTCTCTTGATTACTTTTTTTCAGTCTTTCAGATGGGGATCAGATATTCTTAATACACAGCTGGTCTTCCCAAATGGCCAAGTATAATTTTTCATATACCTACATATAATTCCAGGTGAAATTAATTAGCTGGAATTCTTCATCAGGTAACACACTAATAAAATATGATGCAAGTAATTAAAAATGCAAATATGGAGAAGAGAGCAGTAAAACTTAGATATGTCATTTCAGTCCTACAAAAAGGCATCTGTCAATTTAGATTTTTAGTGTGTGCACTCACACACACACACAAATACAAAAAAACCCTTTAAAAATAAAAATGTAAACAAGTCCCAGTTCACATCATAAGATTAAAGCCGTAATAAAGGGAGAGAACACAAGCCAAGAACATCCCCTGGGAGAAGGAGGGAAGTGTGTTAAAATGCTTGGGTTGTTTATGAACTAAGTGTTTGGAGATCTCTCAGTGCTGAATGAAGGAGTTGGGATATTTTAGAGGTCCCGCAGGGAGGTTATTTACTACTATGGGGAGTCACTAAAGCCTGTTTTTCTCAGTATGCCCAGATATCAGAAAGAAAACATTAGTCCTGATGTGAGTGCAATCTACCACCTGCAGTGGGATTGTGCATAGTCAAGAGGGAGAAGATTTGCCCCAAATATGAGCCCATCCTTGTTGCATTATTTAATTTCATCTTCATATGGGCCAAAGTTCTTCTCTAAGTTAAAGCCATAAAATCTGACATTGCAGAAGTTTGACTCTGGGCAGGGTAGAACATAATTTCCATGTCTAAGATATAATTTCCTTCCTCTGTTTTCCTCATCATCATCACTGCTCCTCTACCAAATTATTTAAGCCCTGAGTGCTTAAGTCTTGTAGCCTACTCTGCCAAGCCTAGAATGGACCCAATGCATTAAAGCAGCAATTTCTCCATCAACAATGTCCCCAAAATCTAGGTCTTTGTTTTCTGAAACTCACAGAGGACTAATCTTTATACCAGTGTTCCTCAAATCAGGAAGTTAGAGTTCTATACTTTTGTGTTTCAGTTTTATGTATCTATTTATTATTATCTATTATGAGAGGAACACTACATTTTGCCTTATGTCTTATGAAGAAACTTAGGGGTTTTTTTACCATCTTAACAATAATAATCCCAGTGGTTAGACACTGGAAGAGGTTACCTAGAGAAGCTGTGGATGTCTTATCCCTAGAAGTGTTCAAGGCCAGGTTGGATGGGGCTTTGAGCAATCTGGTCTGGTGGAAGATGTCCATGACCCTGGCAGGGAGGTTGGAACTAGATTCATAGAATATTCATATTCATAGAATAGAATCATAGAATATACTGAGTTGGAAGCGACCTGCAAGGATCATCAAAGTCCAACTCCTGGCCCTGCACAGTACCACCCCAAGAATCACACCATGTGCCTGAGAGTGTTATCCAAATTTTTGAGGTCCATTCCAAGCCAAACCATTCTATGATTCTATGATCTTCTCCATTCCATCCTTCAGCACATCCCAAGAGCAGATTCATGTTTTCAACCGTGCACATTTTTGGTAGCGCAACTAAGATGTGAGTTTTTTCTCTCTATCCTGTTACTCGTAATTTTGGCCAAAATAGACTGCTACTTACCGCTCTCAAAACCCATTCTGCTATGTGGCCTGGAGCTGTGGAGTTTAGCCTCCCATAAGGACCAGGTCAGCTCCACAGGCAGGAGGACCAGGCATGTTAGGAGATAACTGGATAATAGAAGATAAATTCTTAAGCCTGGTCATAGACAAGCCTAGAAGACCGGATGTGTTACTGGATCTGTTGGTCACCAGTGCAAGTGAGCTAACTGGGGACATCAAGATTGGAGTCAGCCTGGGCTACAGTGATAAGAGATCAGGTTCATGACCACCTGAGGAACTTGAATTTATATGTCTATAGGACCTGATGAAATGCACCCCAGAGTCCTGATGTAGTTGCCAACCCACTCTCTATGATATTTGAAAAATCATGGTGGTCAGATGAAGTTCAAGGTGACTGGAAAAGGGAAACGTGCCTATCTTTAAAAAGGAGGAGGATACTGGAAACTACCAACCTGTCAGCCTCACCTGTGTGCCTGGGAAGATGATGGAACATATCCTTGTAGAAGCTATGGAGGAGCATATGGAGGACAGGGGGGTGATGTGGGACAGCCAACACAGCTTCACCAAGGCCAAGTCCTGCCTGACCAACCTCACAGCCTTCTATGATGGGGTGACAACATCAGTGGACAAGAGAAGGGCTACTAAGGTAATTTTTCTGGACTTCTGTAAAGCCTGTGACATGATCCCCCACAACATCTAAATTAGAGAGAGATGGATTTGATGGGTGGACTCTTAGACAGTAAAGAAGGTGGTTGAACAGTTACATCCGGAGGGTAGTGGTCAATGGCTCAGAGTCTCAATGAACATCAGTGACAGGTGCTGTCTCTCAGGGGTCCAAACTGGGACCAGTGTTATATCTTCATTAAAGATGTAGATGAAGGGATTGAGTGCACCCTCAGCAACTCCACAGATGACACCAAGCTGAGTGGTGTGGAAAAGTAGCAGGATTTGTAACTGTCCCCAACTCCTAGCCCTGCTCAGCCTCAGACTTTCAAGGTTTATGAATGGCGATGCTTAGAAAAAGGAGATATTTGGATCAGTACTACAGCAGGTGGACTTCCACACTTCACTACATCATGAAATATGAAATATCTTTAAACTACTTAAGTTGAATACTTTAAAGGGAGTACAGTGCTCACATTCTGGCTTTCCAATGGGGTTGTTCTTCCTGAATGCTAATATTTGAATTGTGGATTTAAATGATTTGATAATCTTCATTTGCTCTGATAATACTTATAAGCAAAAGCAAAACTTCCCAATAATGCCAAACTTTCTGAAGAAGGAGGTAGACAGTTCCCATAATAAAATATGTTTTTATTATTTGTATCCATTTAGCCTCCAAGCCTCCTCTATGGGGGTGATGGGCAGGGGAGAGAGGTATAAAAATAAGGAAATACATAAAATGAAGCTGCTAACTGTTCCATAACAGAAATGTTTTTATGACCCACAAGTCCACTAGGAATTCAACAGAAGCAACTAATTACAAGAACCAAACAATCCTCCTCCCCAAAGTACAGCATGCAAAAATGACCTGTTAGAAAGATGGATGCCAAATATATTTGCCAGCAGCAGGGCCGGGGTTTGCCCTGCACTGGAGCTGGGAGGGCACCGCTGGCACACGCACTGCCTCCTGCCCTACCTGTGCATCAACACTTCCAGAATAGTCTGCCATGCTGTGCAATGCAAACATGCTGAGGCTGTATAACATCTGTGCCGGCACTTCTGCATCCTTATAAATCATTTCCCAGCTCTTGCTGGGGCAACAAGGAAGAAAATGTTGGCATATAAATGTAAATCACTGTATGTCCTCTGGAATAAATAATAATTGTGTTGATTTACCAGCCATGCACTATTCCCAGGGATAGATGGGAAATATTGGCAAAGAAGAATCTGTACTTCCAGCAAAAGAACAGATTTTCTGAACTATACAGAAGTGGTTGGAATAATTAGAGATGCTTCTGTCCATGAAATTTGTTTCCTGTTACATTGAGCATTAGGGCTTCACCTCATTGCAGGTTGAGATGTAATTACTTCACCTCTGATCATGTCTAAAATAAAAGTGTACAGTTTAATCAGTTACATGGTGAGCATATAAGAACAGGTTTTTTCCCTCCTGTGTGGAGTTGTGGATACCTCTGAAGTCACTGCCTGCATGCATTCCCAGGCAGACCTGAGGCATTCTAGGATACTGAACTAAATATGTGAATAGCCCAAAATTTCAAAAGCATTGCCCGGAATAATGAATTCTCCAAATTGTATCATTTACAGCTTACTTGCCTTCCTTTTCTAAAGCCCAAATAGGAAAACTTAGCTCAGTTGAGGTCAATGATAAAACTTACACTGGGACTAAGGTTTCACCCACCAAATCTAAAGTCACTTTTTGACTGCAACTATGAAGCCTATGACCCGCTTTGCAGGGTTTTGTACATTTTTTTTTCTGGCAAATTTTTATTTGAAACAAGCTGACTGTCATGTTTAGTATCTCACCACCTACAAATTTATTATGAAGATGATACTGTTATATCACACAATAAGAGCATCAACCTGAAGCCACACAGTGGGATGAAATGAACACTAGTCAATTCATACTTTGTCATTAGCTTCCAGCAAGAACACTTTGTTTAATTTTACGTACTGTATTGACAACAGTAAACTATGTAAAGCAATTTTAGAACATTTTAGGATTCTGCAGGAGACTGCCAGACTGCTTTTCTTATATGACAGTTACATGATGCTAGCAATCACTATCAAGAACTACAATGATATTTCATAATGCTACTATTGTCTTAAAATTTTGTCTGTATTCTCACCTGTACTTTATGGACACACAATCACCCAAAAACACACAGTCTAGTACATTTCATTGCATTATCTGTTCTAGTTGTACTGTTGAAGCTGGAAACCTTTTCTGTCACACTGTACACTGGGGACTAAATTCACAGTCCATACAACCCAGAGCACAAGCAGAACTGTATGAAAAATCACATAAATAAAGTTTTGTTCTAGGTCATCTAGACTGCAGTTTCAAAAATAGATATATATGTGACATCTGTAAAATAGCATGTTACATTTCAAAGCATTAGTCTGTAGCATTAGTCTGAATACTGTATTTTTCCTGGTTTTACCTATGGGTGTATGACAGATATTTTGTGGATTTTCTTAGGTCTTAGTATTTTTTTCCATGTATATAGCTCTTTTATTGTGAAAGACCCAGACACTTCATAATTTTTGAGTGTGTGCATGGTACAAGATCAAAATTCAAAATTATATGAAAATCCTAAGATTTTGTCAAACCTATGTCAAGCAACAACTGTGATAGAAGATATTATGTTTGGTGACAAATTTTCCATAATAACATACACAGAATAGTGTACATTAAATGCTACTTTATTTTTATATACTTCATTCTTCTACATTATATAGTATTGTTATATATTTATTATTTTATACAATTATTATATAGTATTCCATGATCTAGCACTACCTTACTGTGAAGAAGATCACTAAAGTCAAAACAAAGCAAGGCAAAAAGCATACAAATCCAAACATCAGAATCTATTTTTATAACAAAAAAGTGCCAGGGTAGCTCTAATATACAGCATTCTTTTTGTAATACTTCAAGTGAACACCACCACACAGTAAATTACACAGCAATCAGGGTATCCAGAATGACAAAAGGACCATGTAGCATTTCAAAAAGTTAAACCTTAGACTTTCCAAAACATCTCAGACCTAAAGATATTCTTCTTATTTAACATAAGTTACTTGAATGCCCATCGACTAATCAAAGCAAGTTATAGAAGATGCATTTCAGAATGGGACCAGTCGTCATTTGGCGGTGCCGGCTTTCTCTTTAGGGGAGCCAAGCAACTCGTTTGGGCTAGAAATTAGTACAACCAACTTTACTTCAGACAATCAGCTAGGATGCAGGAAGAATGCATTTGGGGCAGCAAAATGAAGAGTTCTACAGAAGTTGCCTTGCTGTTCGCTAGGGACACAGTCAAGCACAAAAAATCCCTCTGGTTTCATAAAGCCTACTCAAAGCTAACAAGCTATACAGGTTGGAGTTTGCACGTTCATATGTCCAAATTAAACATAATTTTTAAAAAATATCTGCCAGATACATTTGTCCCTGACCTCAGAGTCCATGCCCAAGAATTAATTAAGGACAGTGCAAAAAATGGAAGCTAGGTGTATGGGTCTTCACTCTTACCACATCAAAGAAACCTGACTGACTAGCACCAATCTCAATTCACCTTTTCCCAAAGGAAGATGTATTTCCTACTTTTCATGAAGTGCTCCTACTGATGACAGTGAGTATGTCCACCTATCCACTACTGGATGAAAAGGTATTTAGTACTAACAGCACCACAGCTTTAATACAGACTTCACTCTATTGTTTAATATTAAACAAAAATAAGAAAACAAAGCCATCAATGCCATTTGGCAGATGTTTGGAACCTCTGACAAGCAGATTTGGGGCCAATGATCAGGGATTTTGGGTTCTCATGTGGTCATATGTCTCTTTCATTAGAAAGACACAACTATGCAAATTTTGTGCAACACATGCAGTGCTGCCTGTCATCTAACATTCTACTTTTACCTTCAAAAGAAAATAGAGGTGAATGGAAATGAACTTAAGAGCCTTAGGTTTTCCTACAAATCAAGCTCACCAGCATATCACTCAGATAGGTTTCCATCACCAATGTCTCCATCAACAGATTTCCAGCTCTTTCCTCAGTACTTTATTACTATCTAATGTCTGACTTGAAGTCATGAAATGAGCTAGTGAGGTAACATATGCAGAAGTTTTAGCAATATTCTATCTCTGTGTCAAATGCAAATAACATCATCTCCCAGCATTCACTTAAAATCAAAGCAAAACAATGCCTAGATGAAGGCCAGCTGGTTAAAGCAATTCTCATATCCACACAAATAAACCAAACCCTGTAAATACTCATTAAGATACTTCTCATAAATACCATTAAAAACAAAAAGAGAAGTATTGCTATATATTGTTGTTATTCTATCTATCTAAAAACTCTTAGGATACACTCAGATAAAAAGGTGCTAGGTGATATATGAAAAGAGAGGAGGAGAGAGGGAGAGAAAGAGAGAGAAAGGAAACACTGCCTTTTTGGAAATTAGAGTCACTTTATTGAAGAAATAAAGATTTTCTGTATAAAGTATTAATCAGTGCAGTTTGCATAAAAGCTCTGCCTGTGGAATCTGAATATGAGATACTTCTGTGTTTCCCCTGCTCTCTCTTTTTATTTATCATTTATTTGTATTTCTGTTCTCCTGATAGAAAAAGAGAAAAAAAAATCAAAACAAAAGAGGAGTAGTCAGGCAGCTAGGAACTCTAAGCTAAGAAATAAAGGTTTTTCTGTATTTAAAAAAGCCCAGACTGTATTCTCTGTCGTACACAAGCTCATCAGGTTATTCTCTTCAGCCTTTAAGTGTTCTAAAATCCCAGAAAACGCCCATCCATTACCTTGTCCATATTCTCAGATGTTACAAATGGGTTTGGTTCTGTTTGTGAAGCTGTGCTTTGTGCTGGGATCTTTTATGAGAAGACCTGACTCTGAAGTTTGCTATTCTGAGTTGTTATAATTCTCCATGGCATTCAGGTATGTGTGCCTGGTTGTCATGTCTTCCATAATGCCAGCAGATACTATTAGAATATGCCAAAATCAAAATGCATTTAGATTCATAATTTTTTTGGTGTTCAGATTTTTGCATGTATTTAAAATACAGAGAAAAGACATTAAATTGAGATGACTTTGGGCTTTAAAAATATTTTTCACAGCATTTTCATTTCTCTTGATCCTCTCCTCAATTTTCTGTTTTGCTAATTTATATTTTGTCTGGTTCACTAAGTTCAGCAGTGAAGATATTTCTAGTTTTTCTGGACAGTATGCCAAAAAATGGGACCCCAAGTCCTGTTTTGCTTTTCTGTCTTATTAATATTTAGACAACTATTGCAACAAAATGTGTATATGTGAAATAATGTATGTTGGGAATATGGTAGAGGTCTGTAGGTTCTACATGTTCATTCATTGATTGTCTGCTAAAATTTAGAAACTTTCTCATGAAAATACAATAGAGAAGGGACATGGCTTGATGTTTTCTCTTCAGCATCTTCAATTTTAATGAAAATTCTTTTAATGTTGAGTAAATTCCAATGAATGGAAAAATGGTGCTTCACAGATTATTTATTCAGCTTCTGCTACCCCAACAGTCAATTTTCACTCTGAAGTATAGCTGAGTTTAGCAGTGCTACAGGGACTAATTTTCTTTGAGGACAACCAAACATCCTGAAGAGAAGCAAATAGCTGTGCTATATTGCTCCTTTGTACCAAGCAGGCACCTAAGTTCACCACTTCTGGTGTATAAGTAGCATTTCTCTGTGCCGTGTGGATGCAGCCTAATGATCGAGAAGCAGATTTTCACCAGCAATTATACTGACATGAGTCAATGGCCATTGGTCAGAGAGATGGCAAGGCTCCTCAGATCCTGATGTGCAACAATAGACCCTTTGCCTTGAATAATTACAAATCTTATATGGCTGACATGTCTTAATTCATGAGATCTTGGTGTGTATAATTGGATAGAAGTATGAACTTGATTACACTAGTGAACTTGCTTTCCAGAGGGAAAAAAAAGTGATAACAGGCTTCTTTGTCATCAAAGGGTAAAGAAATGTGACAATCTGGGAACCAGTTTTAGGACCCCATCTGCTAAACCAGAGAGAAATCAAGATTTTACAGTTCTATAAATATTTTAGTGTATGCCATCATTTATGAACTCTGGCAGCTATCATAAAATCTCTCTGACTTTTGTTACAACTGCATATAAGGCCAGAAAATTGCATCTCATGGTAAACCATAAAAACCTAAGTAAAAGCACCATTCCTTTCAGTATATTCTAAAAATATACAACCTCCCTGTCAGTACATGGCAGGGTTGTTACCATCCCAAGATGCCTGTTTCTCTCTCATTTTTTTTTATCTGATCTTACCCTGGTCTTTTCAAACCCTTTTGTATTTCAGTATCCTTTTATGTTCCATAAATAACAGCCATCACAATATAACAGCTGAAATAGCTTTTACTTTGTCACAACACACTGTAAGCAAGAGACACTTGGGTGATGCTAATGCCCTGGCTACAGGAAAAATTTATGCGTACTTTTTCTCTAATTGTTCCTGAAATGATTTTCATTCCATAGTGAGTTTCTTTAGAGCCCTGAAATGGAGCTAGCCTCAGAGCAGGTTTTGATGCTTTAATCACCCAGTAGAAAAGCCTCTGTAAAAAAAGATATAAATAAAGAATTATCCTGAGATTAACAATACTCTTTCTAAACTTAAACTCCCAGTCTTGCCCTGTGTTACAACGTGTCTCTGAAAGATGTAGAGATCATGAATCATCAAGTTTTTGATTTCAGAAGCCATTATAACGTTCTAGGTAGGATCTACACAGCTTGAATTATAAGAGAATATTGTCTGAAACGACCTGCCAGCCTGAATAATAGTAATTTATATTTTATCTCTGCAAAGTTTCTAGAATACACTTCCTTGAACTCTTTTTTTTTTGGAGTGGGGAGGTGAGAGGTGGAGAGAGGGGATGTGTGTGTAGCCAAACAAGAGAAGAGACAATCACTCTATTAAAAATAAACACAGAAGACAAGGGGTTGTCCAAGACCCTAAATTCAGGAAAGATATCTACCAAATTTAAGACTGAATTTCAGAAGGTGTCTAGATAGCACAAGATGTGAAATCTCTGTCATCTCCTTTGCAGAGACAAAACAGAAAGCTGAATATTGAAGTGACTGCACATGCAACTATTTCCAAAATAAATGCACAAATCAGGTTTCTGATATATTCATCACACACCTGAGCTGGGCATGTGCTTTTGCAAAGGCAATTGGCTAAAACACTGGACATGTTGCTTCTCCTTTTTCATCCAACAAGACTTCCTGTAGCTCCTAGTATTACTATATCTTAGGATCTGCATTTGTTTTTATCAAATATTTGGTTTTGATTTTTCATTAAAAACATACTGTTGTGTCACATATGTATATTTGCATAAATATGTACATATGTGTATCCATATATGAGCATGATGCACTATATAAATCAATATATATAAGGTAATTATGGGCAATAAAAGAATAAATACTCAACAAGGCTTTTATTCTCCCTATTTTTCTTTCTTTTCTAGTATATTCAAATTGTTGCTAATTAACTTGTTGGATCCTCTCTAAAAAATAATGAAGGCTTGTTCAACACCTGGAAAAAATATCATGGAAATTTATCCTTTAGACAACAATTCCATTGACCTCATCTTATTTACCAGAGAGGTTAATTTAGTGACTGGTGTCTGAGAAAATGTACGAAAGATTCCAGCAATTTTTGAAAGGTCATGCTCCATTCAATAGCAGCTGTGTTTCTGTCTCGAGAAGAATTGTTCCTCCACGATGAGCACACTGATTCCCATACACTATGCAATAGTTTAGGGCAACTTCAAAGAATACTGGAGTCTGAATAAAAATTATATCCTGTCAATTGTAGGAATGGTTTTGCTCTTTGCATTACCTCTTTTACTGTAATCTCAGCTTCACTAGCTCATCTAGAGGATGGAGGCCAAGAAAATGTGTCCCACTCAGAAAAATCTCCATCACTGTATTCTCTGTCATACACAAGCTCATCAAGTTATTCTCTTCAGCCTTTAGGTGTTCTAAAAAAATGCTGTAAGAAGGACAGACTTGGGTGCTGTTTTCCACTATGAATCAAATCCAATTCTTTGGTTGTTTTGATCTGTTCAAGCCACTACCCATATCTTGAAAATTTGCTAACTTCATTTGAGGTAGGATTTCCCTCAGAACCCATTTTTTGGTCCAAACCTAGAAAAGATTTGGTTTGTAAAATTCTGAAGCCACCAGATAATGTTGTCAGGAAAATCATTCACTTTTTCTTTTACTGTCCATGATATTTCATGGCCTAAGAATCATGCAAAATTTAATCTACAATAAAATAGTTAGGCAATAAATGTAGTCCACACAAGATGTGCAACTGAAGTCTTACTTTATTATGATCTTCCAGATGTTGCAACTTTGAGAAATATACTATCTCTCTTCCTTTTGTGGTTTCCAGTTTGCTACTTCCCAAAAATATTGTTTTCTTATGTTCTATAAAACTGGCTTTTCTATCAGTTTAACATAATGTTTTTATGCCTGTGTCACATGTTAAGAATAAAAAAAGAGTGTATTACCTAATCCATCATCCATTTACACCACTGCAAGTTCATTGATGACAACAGTGCTTTGTCTAATTAACGAGAGGAGGAGGATGAAGCCCAGAGTCTCTCAGCCTTTTCAGACACAAGCTTTGAGCCAAAACCTGTGAAGTCACTGGGATCTTTTCTGCATCAGAGTCCTAACCAGGATTCTGATGGCCTTCATATCACCAATAGCTGATTTCAGGAGAGGCCACACATCAGTTAGAGTGAGCTCAACCAGCACATAAACATTTTCCATTGGATACGAATCTCATCTCCAGAATACAGAGATGAGAGAACTAACATCAGTATAGCTGGAATTGCACCCACAAATACAGAGCTTAAGCTTCACTTACTATAAGCATCTGTACCAGAAAACCAAAATGACTTTGGGACACCCAGGAAAGAAGCATGGGAACTATTAGGCTGAGTACTTTTTGCAGAGTAGTTTTTTGCAACAGCACAAAAATCTGATCTACTGAAAGAGAAAGAGGTAAAATTTAAATGAAGGGCTAAGAGGAATGACTAAAGTATAAATAGGTAAAGACTTTATCTGTAAACCATGAAGCTCTAATATATTCCATTCTGTGGGATCACAGTGTCCACTCTCTCTTTTGCAAATTGCCCCGGACTACATTCTTTTTCAGGGCAAAATTGGTAAAGAGTTGTGATGGTTTGGGCCCTTAATTTTCTTCACAGTGGCTATTATGGGGCTGTGGTTTGGACCTGTGCTGAACACACCAACAGGGTTGGTAATATGGAGATGTTTTCCTTATTGACAAGCAGTGCTTATACAGAGCCAAGGCCTTTTTTGCTTTTCATACTGCCACATTGGTGAGGGAGTTGGGGGTGCATGGGAATTTGGGAGGAGACACATGGGACATGTGATCCCAGCTGATCAAAGGAATATTGCCTACTGTATGACATTATGCTCAGTATATAAAGCTGGGGGGAAGAAAGGAGAAAGGGAGACTTTTAGAGTGATGACATTTATCTTCCCAAGTAACCATTATGTGTGATGGGGCCCTGCTCTCCAGGAGATGGCTGGACACCTGCCATGGGAAGCTGTCAATTAATTCCTTGTTTTGCTTTGCTTGAGTGCACAGCTCTTGCTTTCCCTATTAAACTGTCGTTATCTCAACCTATGAGTTTTCTAACTTTTACCCTTCCCTGATCCCACTGGTGGGGAAGTAAGCAAGTGGCTGTGTGATACTTGGTTGCCGGCTGGGATTAAACCATGGCAAGAGTGCAGAAGCAACACAGATAATAAATCCCAGTGGATCAGAAAATATATATCTGAAAACAATAAATAGCTTCACTTAATACTTTCAAGCTTTATGAATATGCTATTTAAGATACAACAATCATTTCTTTAAATAGGAAATTTTCTTTCAAAAAATATAATAAGAAAATAAATAAACCAATCTTTCTGCAGCTGACAGCTCCAATCTTTAAAATTACGATCCTTTTTCCCCAGGTTATACAGGTTGTAACTTAAGTGAAGATGCATTCTTCATGTCCCAGGGCTGGTGTTAGATCTCAAGTCCCTCCTCATTACACTTTGTGCAGAAAGCCTATGCCATGTACTCAGATTACTCTTGACTTGTGAATAAGATAGGATGGTCTCTCTGCTCACCTGCTGATGGCAGGCAACAGGACAGTCAATCACGTTTGTCCTCATAACACATTTCCTTGTCCCTTCCAACTTCTACTCCAACTTCTTTCATCACCATCATCTCTTCCACTACCTTGTAAGCAGTGGCATAATCAGTTGCCTGTATGACAGTCAAGAAAGAAATACACGGAGAGCACAAACAAGCTCTCAAATGTACTTCAATTCAGGAAAAAACCCCCACAAAACAAAACAAAAGCAAGTACCAAGTTTTCAGGTGGAAGTGGGGTTGCAGTTTTCCAGACAGTCCATGTATCACTTGGATTCTGCCAAGTGCTTTTGGGGCAGAAAGTGAATGGTGTAGATCTCCAGACTTCTGGTTTTTTAATTAATTGATTTAAAGGCCTTTCAGTTTTCTTTATCTAATTATATTGTTAGTCACATTTATTTCTACACATCTTTTGAAAAAGAAACAAGAGCATGTTTGGGTGTGGAGAAGTTTGTTCAGCCCTACTTTAACAAGATTCCCACCCCCAACTCTCTTCCCTGCTGCAATGTCACAACTCTATGTAAAGTACATAGAAACACATGAACATAAGAAAGAGCGGGCCGTGTACCAGTACATGGGGATCACTTTGAAGTGACACATAGTGGTGGGCTGGTGTGAAAATATTAGACTAGGAACTGATGCTGAGGCCTGGAAATGCCTTCAGCAGGAGGACAGCAACCTCAGGCTGGAAAGCAAGCAATCACCTCAGCTAGCACCTGTGGGCTCAATGGTCCAAGCCCAAGCCTTCACTATATGCTAAAAGGTCAGTGCTGATTTACAGCCAGTAATTTACAGCTGTCTTTGATTTTCATCCCTGTTTCTGACAGTACCTCTACATGTCTGATTGTAGCCCATGATTAAGCTGTACAGAACTCACACTAATAGGCTGGTCAGTGTAGTAAGCTGTCCACATACACATATGTTGCTCCTACTAGCCACAATTATTTAGCTTAAGCTATTCTCCATGCCTCTTGCTGTGTCATGGCTGGACAATCCAAGTACATGCATATCTTCAGTTGAAGCAATTTATTTGGCAACTGATACCTTGATGTGTTCATATGTTCGCATCATCATGAAACCCAACCTGGAGTCCTAAGTTCATAAACCTGTTGAAGTGAGTCCAGAGGAGAGTCAAAAAAATAATCAGAGGACTGGAGTGCCTTTTCTATGGAAACAGGCTGGGAGAGTTGGGCCTGTTCACCTTGGAGAAGAGAAGGCTCCAGGGAGACCTTGGAGCAGCCTTCCAGTAGTTAAAGGATGCCCATAAGAAAGTCAAGGACAAACCTTTTAGTGAGACATGTTGTGATAGAACAAGGGAAAATGGTTTTAAACTAAATAAGAATTGATTTAGATTAGATATAAAGAAGTTTTATAATGGGAGTGGTAAAACACTGGAAGAGGTTGCCTAGAGAAGTTGTGGATGCCCCATACCTGGAAATATTCAAGGTTAGATTGGGCAGGTCTCTGAGCAACCTGGTCTAGCTGAAGATGTCCCTGCTCATTGTGGGGGGATTGAACTGGATGACATTTAAAGATCCCTTCCAGCCCAAACTATTCTGTGATTCTCTGATTCTATTTTATTATCATGCTGATACTGCACAGTCATGGGAGTGGTCAAGCTTGTAAGGTATTGTGTCATTTCTAAAGGTGGTTAAAAATAACTCAAACAGAAATATGTGAAAAGATGGAAGCTTCACTAGCTGGGGAGAGATTACATCAAAGAAAACTGTACTTGTGAAAAAAGTAGATGCTACACCAAAGCCCATCTGAAAATGGCAAACATCTTTTAAAAAGATAAGAGACCAAAACCAGAGGTCATTCCATATTTACATCAGAGGCAAAAATGGGAGAACTCTTCCCAAAGGACAGACCACACAACCTCTTCTGCTTTTACAACAGCATATAGGAAACAGGCCAAGAACATTTAGCATCTGGTTGTGAAGCCAGTATTGGTACCACCAGTAGGTGAACTGGAGGTCAGCAGGGTCAGCTGGAGTCTTTAATGACAGACCAAACCAAATATGACTCCTTGTAGATGTTGATACCCTGCTGGCTGGGTACAGCACAGTGCTCACCAGTCTAGAAAATTTTGGGTGCTATGTTGAAGCACTTTATTCATGAGCTTTTGTCAGAGAATGAGATATGACTTCACTGTGTTCCACTACTTTATTTGAGTGGCATTGGGTGACAACCACTCAGTGTAAGTGTGCTTGATAGCTTTGTGCTGGAAGAGATGCTTGCATTGAAATCTCAAAAAGATGTGCATAGCTCTAAGCCACATTTCAGACTCACAGGCTTTCAACAAGTTTGGCCTATTGAAACCTGCTTAATTAAAATGCCTCTTCTCAGTCATCATCTCCGAAACCGTTGACGCCAATACATTTTTTTAAACCTTGATGAAATTTTCCAGTCTTGCTTCGCATGACTTTTGATTTATTGTTAGTTTATTTCCGCACTTGCAGGGGCAGATCCCCATTGGTTTTAACTTGGTATTCAGAGAAGCTAGCCCCTTATCCCAGAAATTAATTCAGTTTTATGTTTTTCAGAATCCAATTGGTTGATGGCAAAAATCAGTATAAAACTCCCAGACATTTTTATCTCTCCATAGAGACTAAGTTTATGGACATGAAGAGCAATCAGCTGATAGCTGTAACAAGTTCTGTCATATGAGAAGACTGAGGTTACAAAACTTAAGCCAAAAGAGTTCGACACTTTTTGTTGCTAAACCAGTAACAGAGCTTTTTTAATACATTCTGTTTAGCCATTAATGCTACATATACTTTTAGAAAATTTTCATGCTACCTTTTTCTTTTGTAGAATTTGTTCCAGGAAGTAATATTTCAAACTAAATATTCATCAAAAGGCTATGATAAGAACATAAACATTTCAGCCAGTAAAATTAAATCATTCAGCCAGTACAAAGAAAATGTACTTCTAATATTTAAGGTAGAGAAAACTAATATAGCATGTCATCCCATTAATTACAGCTGTTCACATTTCCTTATAAAGCTATCAAGAATGTCAGCAATCCAAATTCCATCATTTCAAAGATCTAAAAGGCAAAATCTTACCCTAAAATTCAGTAAGACCTTCTAATAAAGAACTTGGTCTTCTAACAAGAAGCGATGAAAATCAAAGACACATTGCCTTTTAAAGAATTATTCAAAATGATCTTCCTGAAATCAACAAAATTTCCCTAGATGGCTATTCTTCAAGTCAAGCAAAATTTTCCAAGACTGACCCCTATTGACTGAATATAATGGGAGCCATATTCTTGGTATATGTGACTAGTGGATCAAGTCGTCTCTTTAGTCAAGTCTGTTCTCCAAACCAGCCCAGGAATCCAACCACTGCATAGATAGAATAAATTAAATTATAGCTATCTGCTTGATACTGGAAATGTATGATTCCATTAATCATACTGGCAGTCTTCAACTACTGGAGAGTGTGAGTGAAAATCATTTGAAAAAGGGTGCACAGAAAATACTCAAAGTCCATAAAAAAAAGTAAGTTCTTCTCTGTATAAAACCCCCAATGACTTGAAGCATTAAAAAATAAAAATAATAATAAAAAAAATCTGACATCTCATATTCCACTATGACATTTAGCAGGTACAAAAATACATCAATGAATCTTCACGCAGCAACAACTGGAAACAACAAACACAGGCTTACGAAGACTCAGCAGGGAGAAATCATCATATGTATATGAAAATGGAGTAGGACATGGCTGAAACAGGGCAGTTGCGTTTCTTGGTGGTGTTTAAGTCCCTTTCATCCACTCAACATCTCTATCTCAGCCATGGGCTTGGGTTTTGTTTTGTTTTTTTTCTTAAATATCTGAGCAGAGTGTATCTGTAGCTAAGCCTTGAGCCTGCACAGCTAGATAGCTCCATCATGTGCCCTCAATGCTTAGGCAACTTGTAGCCACACTGTACTCCCATCTCAGCTCTTAGTTCCCATATGACTTTTGTTCCATTTTGGTTTGGTTTTTTTCCAGAAGTAGTAGTGTGCTTTGCTGAGTAAGCATTACCAACTGGCCAGTTGCATGTGTCCATGCTGTAGCTCCCTTTCATTTCAGTACATCAGTAGTCCTTAGACTACTCATTTTCTCTTTGCCACATTAATATCTCCAGACCCTCAACATACTTGAAATAGTTGAAATATTGTTATTATTGGGTATTCTCCACCTCCTATCTTTTCTAACTTTTATTCACATGTTATGTATTTCATCTTCCAGACTGCTAAAAAAGATGCTGTAGAGAACTAGGCCTGTGACAATTCCTGCAAAAACTGAAGCTCCCTGTTGTCATTCATCCCTACTTTCACTTTAGAACCTTTTAGCCATTTTCAGCCCATGTAACAGTGTCCCATCCCTACCACTTGCCATTGTTTTCCAAAGGCAATATTGTGAAGCACACATCCTAATGTTTTGTTAACAATCAGAAATATGACCTCTGTCCTCTTCCTTTAGTCTGCCCTTTCTGCCATGCAGCTGAGAACAGCCACAGTACACAAGTTGCTGTGGCCCACTTTGGAATAGGTACTTGCTACTTACGTAGTAATACTTTGCTACCAGTTTTCAGATTTTCTGTCCTAATAGCTTCATTATTTTACTGGACAGGCAGATTGTATTTACTACAAGGAAAATAACCTGCTCACTTCCCCTGCGCTTTATAATCTAAGCTTTACATCCTCTCTTTTATTCCAGGGCCCAGTGGTTTAGCTTTCAAAACTACCTCCTAGTGATTCCATATGTTCACGAATTTCCTTAAGATGAGGGAACTGCCGATTTGTGCATTTAATTTTTGCAGGTACTTACTTACCTGCATTTATCAATAACCGTACCAACTATGATCACCATTGTTTCTTAATCGCCCATACCCTTTTATTTCACTTTAAATCATAGATTCAAAAAAAGCAGCTTAGTGATTCAGTCATATTAAAATCATAATTGATTTTGCCTCACTCCTCATTTATTAATGGACTTAGACTACCTTCTCGCTAATAAACCTCCTAGTAATGAGTTTGGTCCACAGAGGATATATTTCCACCTCAACAAACCACCAAGCAATTTAGGACAGTTGGTAGTCTCTGCTTAAGGGAGTCAGAAAACTGGAGTAGAAATTTATGCAGGCCATAATTAAAGTACTTTCTGGGAGCTGCGTGGGGAGTTTACCGATATTCTTTGCACCGTGCCCATCTGTGGTCAGTGTAATTAATCCTTCACTCGCGATCCAATAAGAACTAATCCTCACTGACAATTTTTTATAAAATTTCACTTACACATCATTCAAACTCTAATCATTTCTTTCCTTTGAACAGAAAAGGTTTGTGAAGGTGATGGGGACAGATCTTTTTGGAGCTGCTCAACTCCCAGGAATGTGGAGAGAAGCCACTCACTGAGATAATGACTGTTTCCAGATGTGTGGAAAGCCCAGCACACCTAGAAAAATCAGAAGCAGGATTTTGCCAGCGTACAGTTATGAGTGAGAGAAGATTACCTCATGGAAGTAAAACATAACCAGTAGTTTCTACTGGAATTACTTAAATGAAAGCACAATTGTACATTTGAGGGAGGGAAGGTCATTGGGCTGAGACATGATACACTGCGAGACAAGAGGAAACTCTGAAGTTGAAAAGGTATAATCATATCCCTGTCTGTGCTTAATGACAAATCCCTGTGACCTCCTTCCCTTCCAGGATTGTAAGATTTTAGTAGCAAGAAACTTATTTGTCCAGCACCTAAAACACTAGGTTCATGGTACATGATGGGAGTTCTCATCTCTAAGCTTGTAGTGCTGCCTAACAAGAAACCCCTGTAATAGTGCAGTTTTCTCCTTTTCTCACATACGATTACTTAGAGACAAGAGAAAGAGGATAGTGAGATGAGTCTTCCTCCCTGCTGGTCTCTGGGAGCAGCATAGCAGATCCTTTCAAGACTGATAGGATGCTGAGAGGAAGAAAATGGACTAAACCGAGGAAGAGGAGAGTCCTGCTGGGAGAGATCTCATCAGAGATTATTGACTGGGAATAAGACGCTCCCTGTTTTTCACCACACAGGGAGGGTGGGGCTGAGGTCTTGTCTTTTCAATTTGCCATCACTTAATGATACTTTGCAAAGGCATAAATACCATCTAATACATAAAGGAGAACTAGGTCTAGAAAGGATAACCTTTGCATAGAAATTACTTACTTTCTTCTTGACCTCTCCTTTTGGGATCTCTGGAGGTATAATTGATATTTTTGGTGCAGTCTGGGATGGACAGTGAATGTTTCTTTTCTTGCCATTTTCTTACAGTTTCCTCCCTTTTCACACACATAAATACAAATGCTAAAGAGAGATGAGTCCAAGACTTTACATTCCTTGATATTTAATATATGTAAATAACCCATATACAGATTTATCTATGGTAATTTATCACTAATAATTAACACACACACAAAAATGCAGGTGCCGAACAACCATAATAGCAGCAAACTAAACTGCTTTTGCATTAAGATAAAAAATTCTTCTAGGTGAGGAAGAATGTAGAATTTGGGAGAGGCTGCAGGGAGAGAACACAGGAGAGTGCAGTTTTCTAATGGCATTTTTAGCTGTCATTAAACACAGTCAGAGTTTCCAAAGCTAAAATACGTGTTAACACATTCCAAAACACTTCTAATAGAATATTTTTTCAGTACTTTCATACGGCAAATGATGCAAAGCCAAAATTCCCCAGACAATGCACAGAACATTAGAGAATTGGTTTAACATTCTTACAACCCTGCAATTTTATTTAAACAAGTTCTTCCTTACCCAATTCCCATCAGAGAAGTATTGTACCCTTTTGTTGATTGTAGTGGACATATTGCAGATCTCCGATTACCTTCCCAAAGGACCACCCACTACAAGAACTTTTTTGTGTTGCAAGCACAGCTTAGTTCATTCCTCTCCCCCTCCTATTCACCTTCTTTTTCTTCACTTCTTGTTTTTTCTTTTTTTTTTCCCTCTCAATTTTAATTTTCTTAACATTCTTTTATGCTGCGGATGAGCTGAAAGACTAGTCTGCCATCTGTTCTTTCATGACATGGTGCAACCTAATCAATTATCCCCAAACCCCTTTGGAGTAAATAACATGTCTACAATAATAATAATTAGTCAGTTAAAAAGAAAACAGCATCATGCAACTCCTGGTGGGAATTGGGTAGACTTCAGAACACAGCATTTTATTAACTGAGATTATCAGACCAGGAGAAGAAAACTTTGGGAAGAAGAAAAAATCACCTTCAATAATTTATTCTCAGACATAGGTACAAGACAACATCCCCAGACTTTGGGCATCTTTGACCCTTTGTAACCAATGACACCAGATTCAAGTAAAAACTCATGAGTTGCTAAGATTTTTTCTGCTAATAGATGTGTTAGCATAAACTGAAAATTTGTGTTAGAATTAGAACTGTATTAAAATGATAAAAAGCATTTTAAAAATCATTTAATGACAAGCAGATGACATTTATATAGTGTAAAGAGGAATATGCATTTCCTTAAACATATGTATAAGGCCTGACAAGTTTTCAGGGAGAGATTTGTCTTCAGCAACCAATACAAGTAAAAATCCTGAGTAAGAAGAGTACACTACACACACACACACTTCAAGTATGAGCAAAATGCAAAAACAAACTGTTACAAAGAGAAAACAGGTTTGCAATAGAATATTAGGAATTCAGAAAATCAGGAAGAGTGCAGTTAATATCAGTGGATACCCTAGATTACACAAAGCCATTCCTTATGAAGTTAATCTGAACATCATTTTTCACAATGCAAGGAAATGTTTGCTATTTTAACTCTATGACACCACTGTAGACAGAATACACCAGCAATTATTCAACTTAATCAGTTGATGGGCATTTAAAATTTATCTTAGCACTTGAGTGCTTAGCACATTCTCAGTAGTTTTACTTTTGCAACATGAAGAAAGCAATAGACAAACTGGAAAGATTCAGTGTTCCAGTGAGATAATCAGCAAATTGGTAACTAAAATTTTGGGGAAGGAATTGATACAAACTCAGTGCATAGATCACACTGATGGATCAGAAAGAAGAATTTTCTCATTACTGTCTTTACTTTGAATACAAAAGGATATCATGTACATTCTGTGTTTTGTGTCCTGAAAGAAGATAACATGTAGCTGTGCTACCAGATAGCATTTCTGCCATGTTTTTTAAGTATTAAGGATGGGGCAACAAATAAAATAACTTCAAGTTTACAAGTTCTGCCCCAAATGTTCTCTAAACAGTCAACACTTCTCATCCTTTAACTATCATCCTCTGGAAAACCGATCCAATTTTATCAATAAGTTAGAAAACAATATATCAAAACTGCCTGAGATAATGTAGACTATCTCCTGTGAAGTCAGAAGCAAGAAGAATTGTAGGAACCATGTTAGAGGCTACAGCTTTGACATATATACATATCAGACCACCTACAGTAGTATACCAAAATGTCAGTAATTCTAAATGACAATACTGAATACACTGATGTGTGTGTTTACTCTCATGCTGCCCCATCTTGACTGGTGGAAGACCAAGGCAATTATCCATAAAATATTATGCATGGCAAACAGGAATCTCATACTTTATGGTGCTGTTCTTCACAGTCTAGATTACATCTACCCTTACACATTGATGGTGAGGCGTGAGGCAGACTCAAGTTTACACATCCATGGCCTTGTTGCAACTTCTGATAAGAACATAAGCAATTAAGTGGGAACATGGAGAGAGAGAGAGTGGAGGAAAGTCTCCACCATGAGATAGGTCAGTGAAGATAAAGAAAAGCCCCCCATATGATCTTCACTGTCCCTCCGTGTCTGTTCTGCTGTGATTTCTGTGAGATGCATGTATCAACATATTTGCCTGTTTAGGTTCTCATACCACTCCTCCTCCTTCAGTAGCCAAATGCTTCTGGCATTCTCACAATATATTTCACTTCCAATTTTGTAGGTCCTTCAAAGGAGCAGTCACCTCTCTGTTGAAGCTGCTAATCTCTTGCTTCTGTCTGTTTCTCCATGTTTTACCATCCACTTCAGAAAACGGCTAGCAATTATGTGCCTGATGTTTCCCTAACCTTGACCACCTTGAAATGTGATTTTGTGATTTTTGTTGAAATGTAGGACATGGATCCCTTGCAGGCTTTTACAAACATGAGAGTTCCCATGTGTCTTTGACACTGATGAATTGCTAGATCACTACAGAAGAACTTGGAAATGACAACAGAGCTGGCTCCACTGTAGCTAACTTGAGCTCCTGAGAGGGACCAGAGGGGTTTTTGATTCTTTGTATTACATGATATCAATTAAGTATTTAACAAGTTACAATGAAAAGCAACTTTCCAATGGAATTTTTAACGCAATGAAAACAAATTACCTTCAAGATGGTTATCATTTGGATTCTTGAGGAGAATGAAAATAAGGCAAATGCCAACATATATTCATTCAGATTGCCCATAACAACTTTCCAGGCATCCCTGTTTCAAATCAAGTAAATCTGTGTAGCTTCTCTTTGACAGCAACACAACATCCTGTGTGAAATGCATTGAATGGCACAGCTGAGGCAGAATGTCATCAGAAGATACTACACCAAGCAGCTTTTGTGCTGAAGTGGGTACTTCTGTTATGCAATTCTCTTAGAATTTGCTTCTTTCAAAGAACAGAAGAAAAAAAAGCCTCAGCAAACAAAAACCACAAATCCCATATATTTCTCAACTCAGATATTTCTACAGTTGGACACAGTCTATTCACAGCAATTCTAAAATTCTGGCATTGGCACAGAGACTATATTTGTAGCACTCAGCTGGAGTAAAGGACCAAAGAGTGCATGATGGCTGGAATGAAGGTGTTTAGTGGAAGACAGAGGCTTCAACTCACTAAACAAGAATGATGCCCATAAACAAAAATTAGCAGTAGAATTCACTAGTATCAGCAATGTGCTGATTAGGCACATGAGTAGGTTTAACAACTCACTTCTACTTTGAGCCTTTCTGAGACTTTCTGTAGTGACAAGGAAGATGAGATAATGGACAGAACTTTATTGCATAAAATCATTAATTTACAAGGTTAAAATCTTGTCCATGTAATTTTTGATACATCTGAGAAAATAAAACCTATACTTAATATTAAAAACTTCTGAGCAGGTCATCAAAGACTTATCTGAGCAACAGTTTTGAGGGAGAGTGCAAGCAGTCAACTCTGTGTACCATTTTTCACACAAAAGCCAGCCACAAATGCACTCACATCCTCACACACATCTGTGGGGATGAGTAACATACTTTGCCCTTTCTCTACTTTGCCCTTGGGAGAAGTGGGAAGGGAAGAATACAGTGGAGGGAAGAGGTGTTGACTGTGTTTCCTGTCCATGAGGCACACAAAGCAAATCAGAGTATGTGTAAAGGCATGGACAGCATTGCCCTGAAGAGTGGTAAGAGCTCTGCAGGCCACCTGTTCAGAAGGGAGAAATTGTCCCTTACTGAGCTCTCCCACATTTGTACAACATCTGACACTATCCTTTTGCAACCTCACTCTACATATGTTTTCTCACCAGTGTACACAATGTTGCAGGCACCATTCCTCCACCCCCAAGCAGGAGGATCCTTTCATTTCACTAAGGCACAGTGTCATAGCCGCAGATTCCTGCGGCTTATTTCCAGTGTGATGTCCATATGTACAGCACTTCTAGAGATGTGTTGCTGTCTCTCTGGTACAGGTAGAGAGAATATCATCTTGGCCCTCTCCCATGACCAATGCTCCCTCCTCACTGCACATTTTTTAGAGAATACTTATTTTCTTTTTTGTTCCCTCTGTTCTCTACAAACCCACTTTACAGCGCTTGCAGAGTGTATCCAACATAATACTGAGCAAGTACACACTTGGTGCTTCCCCAGACATATTAGCAAACTTTAGTATCTTTCACCTTTTCTGACCTTTTCTGTGATGTTCACAGCACCTCAGAAACTCTTGTGAGGATATGGAAAAAAAAGCCTCCAGTACTCTGTGCACACATGTCAACTTTCTCTTGTGCTGCACTCAAGTTGAGTTGGATGTTCTTCAGCCTTTGATCTTCTTTAATCAGAAGAAGGAAGAAGGCTGAGGAAGGAGAATATGAGCTTTCTTTCATGCTTGTCCTAATTCTTAGGACCAATAAAGAGGACAGAACAAGGATGCTCAGGGAATTAAGTGCAAGACAATCAAAGAAATGACTGAGAGGACTCTGCACCCTGCCAGCTATCCTGAGCTTTGCCCCTCACTCATGTGGCTAAGCTTTGGGGAAGGAGGGTTTCTCTGTTAACAGGGGTTAGTGTCTTTGCTCCCTCAAGCCCCTTCTCTACCACCTCATGCTCATCTTTATTAGCTTTTTCACACTACACACTCCTCTCATCGATTACAAGGGCCAGCACAAAGCAGCCTAATGATGGGTCAGTCTTAATGAGAAAAGCGGCTGCTCTTGAAGTGGTGTGGCTTCGTCCTGCACCCTGCCGAGTCCTGGCATGCAGAGCTTTGCCTCCTTTTGGAGAGCAGAGCCATGGAAAATCAACAGTGAGCAGCCTGGTGCCTCTGAACAGAAAGGGCCATGTGCACGGCTATTTAGTGCTGTAAAAGAGAGAGCATTTGCAAAAATGGGAGTGAACATAAGGAGGCCTTCAGAGAAGAATGGAGCCTTGGCAAATTTATAGACTCCCCTGAAAGAAAGTGATTACAGATCATTATCCAATTGAGGCAGATTGATGGGTTAGGGTCAAAGTAATACTGCAGAGCTCACTGGAGGGACAATGCCTGCTTGTCAGTTCTGTCCGGGAAAAGAAAGAGAAGGGAAATTACCACACAGAGAGGAAAGGCTTAAGCTTTTCCAGCCTCTATCTGAAAAATCGTTACTTATTTTGAACATGTGTTCTTTAAGAAAAAAGAAAAAAAAGAAAAAGAAAGGAAGAAAAACCCTCCAAACCCTGAAGTGGCAGAAGCAGTAACACTGAGTTGAAAGTGGACACAGAGCATTCAGAATTGTGAATAATTGTGCAAGTAGTGTGCAAACAGCACACACGCAATGCCTCGTGACTGTTACTTTCAGAGATCACAAGTATTAGTGCTAGCAATGGATAAATTGCATCTTTGTTTCATTTATATTTAAAAAAGCCAAAGACATCTAAAATAAATATGTATCTTTTTTAATTTTGGTGAAAGAAGGACAGTTTTGTTAACAGCTATGGTTGAATAGATTTGAAACTCTGTAACATCTGGTCAGGCAAAACTCAGCAACACTGACATTGAACAAAACAAGAATAAATGTGCTTCTATTGTTTCTTCTGTATTGATTTTTAGTGTTTAAAAGTGCTTTGCATTCATGCACTTTTGAAATAGCCATAGAAATGGAAACAGCATGGCCCAAAAGGCAGCTCACAGCATTTATTGTGCATTTGCCTCACAGTTTCCAACAGGATTTTGGAATGTAAAGAATTTGAGCAAAGAGAGAAAACAATGCATTCATGAGAGACCTGATTTGTTTTTTAATTGTGTTTATTTATTAACTTCTCTGTTGTTCCCCATGTCTCAGAAGCAGAGCACCACACACACCCATGTCCGGGTGGATAGAAAAAGTAGCACCAGCCTTGTTTCAAATAAAGGATTAGTAGGGCAGCTTGCCTTAGGGCCACTGTCTTGAGAGTTTAGCAAGGGTTCCCTCAAGTTCCATTATAAAACCTCCACAGACACGAAGGTTACAGCCCCAGCACTCACCATGTCTTTTCTGGCAACTCATGTGCTTTTGCATAGGATGTTCGGACACAAAATGACCTATCCTGACTCAGAGCCCATTGACAAGAATATAGTAACCGGATTCTGTGGATTTTATCTCAGGTATGAAGCATTGCTGCTGGAGTCATCTGAAAAATTTGTAGGAATACCAGGTACAGGTATTGGTACCCTAGCTCCCATCTATTCCATTGCTGGGAATGACCTGTCCTGCAGCCATTAGATAAACTCCGGCTCAGCCTTGTAAATAACTCTGGGTTCAAGACAATTTGTTAGTTCTCACTTAAATTAGTGAAGATAACAAAGGAAATCTGAACATTGCTGGCTTCACACTCATCTGCAATTTCTAAAAGTGCTAAAAGCATCAGGAGAGACTCCCAGACTCTCACTTCGTGCAGTATCCCTCGAGTACAGGACACATGGTTTTTTAAGTTCATTTGGTAGGAAACCAGCTGCAGGATGATCATACACCTTCTACAGAGGACTGTTAAAAAAGTGTCTTCAACATCTTTGCTGAAGGTAAAGAAATCACTCACCAAATAAGTGTTTCTTTTTGGTCAGGGTCCCCCAGGCTCTTAGAACCACCATTTGTATCTTCTCTCTTATAGTTCTCTAAACAACTAAATTTTTAGTGTAACTGACAGCCCTTCTCCACTGCCTTGAGATGGTTTGTCATCTCATATTCTATTTATAAACAAAAAAGGACCACAAATGGCACACATCTCAAAAAAATTCTAGAAAGAGCCATGGGGTGTCTGTGCAATGCCATTCCCCATAAGGCATCTTCCCCCACTTTGGCATCTGGTGAAACCAGGGATATGTTATATGGTAAGAAAAAAATAAAAATAAAAATAAAGATTAGTGGTTGGTTGCCTACTTTATTCTGTTTGCCAGGCTGGAGTTTTACCTCACACACATATTCCCTGAACTAAGTACAATGCTTTCAATCTGTTTCCATTTCCTCATTCATCAATTTGTTATTGGGTGTGACATAGGCTCCTCCATGTCACACAGTCTTGAATCTTTCAGGATATAATGGAGTTGTAATTGAGTCAGGATACCACGTCCAAGACAACACACATGTGCTAATATACTTTTTATCTTGTCTTTCCTTCCAGCTTTTCTCTGCTTTAGCCTAACAGTATTCTTTCTTGCTGTGCACGGTTTAGCAACAACTTGAAGCTACTCTTCTCCTGAAGCTTGCTTGCATTTGTTTCCACTTGCCTCCTCCAGTTCAACAGGAGATGCTCATATGTGCAGGATTCCATATGTTTTCAGCGATAATCTGCTTTTTACTACCAGTAAGAATAACCTTGAGTACATATTGCACTGTCACAACATATTTTCTGTATGAATCAGAAAGTAGAACTAGAGCATTGGAAAAGCAGACCATATTTTTAACAGGCAAATTCATAAACCTTGCTTTATGAACAGAGCAGGCTGAGGGGGGGTGGAGTGGGGGATATCACAGGAAAACAGATGTGTGCTTATGATCTGAAATCTTTGTCCTACCAACATCACGTTATGTTGAAGTTGATCCATGGAGAAGTTTCCTTCTAAATGGAGTCTGGGTGCTGAAATGTCTATACCATTTCAGTGAAATCAGTGTGAGCACACTGAGTGGAACATATCACAGAACAAGGTCGAAAGAGTGAAATTGCTGTTCCCTTCCATTCCGATCAAGAAAACTATCAGCTATTCAGGGCAGAAAAAAAACAAACCAAACCAAACAAAAAACCAAACCAAACCAAACCAAACTGAAAAAAAACCAACAAAAACCAAACCACAATTCCTAGAATCACTCAGCTGGGAATAAGGGAGGAAAAAAGAGCATTTCTCTTAAGAACACTTTCCGCTCTATTTATGGCTGTAGTTTGTATGGTGCTTAACGCTTGACCCACAGGGTTCATAGGTAAGTGAGAAATGCACAGATGCGTATTCTAAGAGTTATATTTCATCCATATGTGCAAAATAGTCACAAGAGAGTTGCAGAAAACTACACACTTGGGGTAGCAACCTTCCTGGTCCGGGAACAACCTCTGAATCATGCTAAGTCTATCCTCTGGCAAATCGTGAGTTTCAATGACAATTCTACTTGAGTAAAAACTCAGCAAAATCGTGAGACATTCAGCATTGGTGGAAGTTTTGTCACTGGCTTCACAGGATCCAGGAGTTTAGCATGAGTGAGCCTTGATCTCTAAATGCTTTCATTGTACAATGTTTGCAATACAGTAGTGGCAAAGAAGATGCAATCTTCCCTCAAAAAGGATATACATACAGCTTCCCAATCATGCCAGTGTAAAGAGGGTGAGAGGAGAAACAAGTCCACTTCAAATTTTGGTATCCTGGAAGAATTCCCTTATTTTTAAGTTCTTAAGGCGAGAGAGAATAAAAGCCCAACTTTCTACCTAGTATAGCTTCCTCTTTTTTCCTTTTATTGTTTTAAATAGTTTGTTGTTGTTGTTATTGTTGTCTGGTATTTGTTTGGTTTGGTATTTTTTTGGAGAAAGGAGGCATCTTGACTATATGAATAAATTGCACTCACTAAAACATGTTTCTGCCTGCTGAGTCTTATTGTATGGTTTACTGTGTTCTTTGTGCTGATACAGCATCCCCTCTATGCAGAGCTGGCAGAGTACCGACAACAATGTCAGATATATAATTTGTTTAAGAAAAAATGCCAAAATTGGGCTGTATTACCACTTCTGAGTTTCTCAATTCTGCCTGAAAACAGCTTGAATTACAAATAACTTTCATGGTTTAGTGCCTTTCTTCACCATCTCCCCTGTGCTCTTAAGTCGGGGGACTCAAGGAGGTTGGCGTAGCAGGTGCCTACGCTTGTTGTGTGAATGAGGATTTTTAAAGAGTGCAAATATCCCCAAAGATCTGCTGAAGCCTCCTGTTTACGAACAGAGCAGCTTTATTACTTCACTGGTACAGGGCTACTGCCTTTGGTTTATCAAAAGATGTATCCTGGTGTTCCATTACATATGGGTAGCAATATTATTGTAGCCAGAAAACCTAAAAACATGAGTTACGTGAGGTTTATGTAGTTTTATATAATTTGTATTTAGAACAGCATAAGCAATTTCAATATTTTAGGAAATATTGACCAAATAAAATGTATAACCCTTCTATAGGAACTTTTATTCATGAATAAAATCATGAGTAAAAGGGCATTTAATTTTACCAGTTAAGTAAAAAATGTCTAAAAAGTTCTTTCGCATTCTCCATTATTTTTCTGTCCCTAAAGACGTTTGGTCACTGAAATCATGACTTTGTGCACAACAAAAAGCTGAAGAACCTTTCTGCCTCAGGTCATTTCCTCCAATCAAACCAAGGTCTATAATGGGGTTGAAATTTTTTACCATGTGCCTGCTCTTTACAGGCCTGTGTAAAGGACAAGGTGGACAACTGGAGCAGGCAGACAGGCTGTAATACCTGAAGAAAAATACCAAGGAAGCAGATTCAGCAAGAGAGGCCTGAACATGAAGGTTTAATTATATCCTATACCCTTCCAATTGGTCCTGCCCTAACGAGACTGAGAAAAATGACTGATGAAGATGCTGAAGCCTGTACTTTTGAGCATGTGAAAACTGTTAATAGAAAAAGGGTCACGCATTTTCAAAGTCAGTTCAATAAAGCAAAATGCCAGTCCCAGTTTCTTGGAGCCAATTAAAAGGCAGCCAAAAATGTTGCCCATTTGCCCCACAGAGGACCTAGTGTATTTATAGTCCCCAAATGCCTATGGTCTAATCAAAACTGTCATATAGCAAGAAGCCAGCCAAGAAGCTCAGACAGTTTGGTTAATGAGACAAAGAGCAGCTTCGTATTCATACACTTCTAAACAAAGATCTGAGGAAGGGGTATGGACTGGTGGGGGAAAGAGAGTACAAGTACAGCAGGCCCAAAGAGAGGGGCACGAGCAGACAGCCAATTAGGCAATGCATCCAAGCCTGATCTGAAGACTCATTGCAAACAGAGCAGCCATTCATGCACTATGACATGCAGGTCAATAGAAGTAATCACATGCTTGTCTAGTACTTTTGGATATGTTCGTGAAACAGCACGTGGCAACACATGATGAAACTCAACTCCTGATCACAAACTACAGTGAAAAAATGAAAAATATCTTTGAATTTTTTTCCATTAAAAAACAGCTTTGATTTTTTAATTCAGAATACTTCTTTTTTTCCCCCACTCAATCCTTATCAATCATTGAAGTGAATTTTAAAGAACTCACCATATACTGTACTCCATTTCTGAACTGTTTCTCTTTCTGATTATGTGACAATTTTCCTTTCAGAAAAATATATTAAGCTCCTCTGCAAAAAACCATGGATGTAACTATTCTGAAGCACAAGACAATTGCATTGTTTGTTTCAAGGCACACATTGATCAAAACAATTGCTAGAAAATAATCTCCCTTCCTATTGGGTGCTACTTCCCATCTGGCTAGATGGATTATGTTGTTTGCATTCCCTGTTTCTGAAGTATCTGCTAGCAGTTACTGTCAGAAATGTGATAATGACCATGGTCAACCAGTAGCTTTAGCTGGTGAATCCTGTGTTCTGAGCAAATTGCAGATATTGTTTCACCAGCTCAAGCAACACATGCCAGCAAGGACAGCAGAAGTCTTTGACCTCTGTTTTCCACAAGGACAAGATCGATCCTATCTGCAATAGATCAGAAAGTCACAAAATGGAAGGAATCCAGTCTAAATATTTTCCAGTAAATAATCACACTATGGGCTCCTATGAGGGCTTGTATCTTTTTCCTTGAGAGCTAAGCCGTTCAGCTCATTAGCAAGTTTGGGCAAAGAGGTTGTTTGCAGGCCAAGACCTAAGAGCTTACAAACAATTCTGCAACCCCAAGCTTCTCTGGAAGCTGCATGAAAAGAAAAAAGAAAAAAATAAAAAGAAACATAAGTTAGCACTCTCCTGTCAAGATTTTGGAAGCATTTGTAATGTTGGCAGAGCAAGGAACTGTTGAGTTATACTATTGTCCTTAGAAGGTGAGTCTACTTTGAAAACAGATATTCCAGGTAGAATGGGATTTCTCCTCTTTCATCCTCTCCCTTTTCTTGAGTGTGTGATACGTGTTTGATATCAAGAGACAAAGCAAGGAAAATTAGAAGAAATGTCAGCATGAAGCACCAGTTTGAAGTGGGGAAGTTTTTCTCACGTGTTTGTTTTTCCTAGCAATACGTTGGAGGAAACGCAGTCAAAACTCCAATGTATCCCAAGAACTGTATTTTCTGTCAATATGATATGAAAGCAAGAAGAATAAATATGAGGAGCACAAGTGTGCTGGTTGGTTAAAATGTGGTCCTCAAACAGTGTGTTGATGGCAGGGGGCCGTGGTGGTGCAGGGAAGGGCAAATACGCAGTGTCACCTAATTTTTTAAGTCTGTGAGAACCTCACATTGGAAACAATTCTGTTACGTCTGCCTGGTGGTCTCTGAAGACTAAAAGGGCTAACACAGAAAATTTTTGGATTGTTGGTAAAAAACTTCCTCAAGTAAAGAATACAAGTAACTGTGCCTTTCATTCTGATCTAGAGGAGCCCTAGAAAGCTATAAATAATTTGTGCAAGCCTCTTATCATCCTGAAATACACATGATTAGAAATCTGCTAGAATTAAGCTGCCAGAGGCAGCAGTCCTGTTACATGCTGTTGGCCTGTATGTCTGATACATGACATTTTCCTAAATCCTGTCAGGGATAATCTATCACACAACCATCTTTTAGATTATCCTTTGAGACTATGGTCTTTTAGTACAAATATAAATATGCTTAAATTATGATGCTGCCCATTAGGAGGATGATCACTGTTCTTGTACAGTATTACCAGATTACCAAATACATATTAAAGACCAGAACAATGTATAACAAGTAAACAGAAGCACAAATTAGCCCAAAGGCAGAGACACAGTAGTGGCTCTGGCCTAAAGAGGTTTTGTCTCCTCTGCTTGGGGTCAGGAAACGCAGGTTTCCATTTCCACCTATCCAAGATCCATAGGTCTAATGGAAGGGCAGTACACTTGTCCACCTGTGCCCTAAACTCATCTCCAGGAAATATCCATATGATGTAATATTTTTCTTCTGAGTCATAGGATACTCCAGAATGCTGTTATTTCCTTTAATATCAAATAGGAAAGTCTTTCAATAAGTTACTTTCCAATATCTCTGTCACCTTCTGCCTCAAATCAACTAATATTCATTAAGTTTTACATGGTGCCACATGTAGGAGGAATTTGTCTTGCTTTAATCTGAAGTCCAAAGTCTTCTGATTCTGAATTTTTCTGCGAGAATAAAATAGCACACTTGGTCTTGACATGGAAGAAACAGGCCATCAGGAATAATGCTCAATAGTTCAATAGCAGAATAATTCAAAGGCTAGGAACTTGCAAATAAGATCATTATAATGATGATGAACAGTTCATATATTCTATAGTGAAATACTTAATTTATTGATAGAGAAAATGTATTGGATTATGGTAGTATGAACACATTACATGGGACAAATAGAAGTGGGACATATCAGGATCCCACCGAACCTATTCTGGAACATCTGTTGTTCAACCTAGTCATGAACGATTTGGAAGACAGGGTCAACAATAAGGTGACTAAGACTGTGGCTGATACAAAATGATCTGTGGTCATCAAACTGACTGTGAACAGCTGCCAAAGGATATCATGGTATTGAGTGACTGGGTAAAAAAAATGGCAGATGGAATGCTTTGTTGATAAGTCCAAAATAATGCATATGGGAAAACCATATGTCACTGTATATAACTGTGCTGTGTCCAATACTGCATCTGCTTCTAGATAACGAACATCCCAGAAAGCATGTAGGAGAGCTGGAACAGTAGGGAGAGGAGCAGTTCAGATGATCAGAAGCATGAAATTGCCTCCTTATGTGCAGAGACTAAATAATCTGGGACATGTGAAAGAGACACCTAAAATGTTGGAATAAATTTCATAAAACCATGATTGTCATAAAGAAAATTAGCATAGGTTATTTTCCTTTTATATGAAGCGTATAGTATATATGCATATGTTTTTATGTATAATTTATAGGCACACGCATATATATAACATGTGCGTGCATGTTATGTTCCGTAACCTAGGGTCCATGACTGGTAGTTACAGGTATAAAAAAGAAAGTTCTTCTTCTCAAGAGACACGGTTTTATCAATGGGATGATTGGGATGTCAAACGTATAAATGAACTCAAAACACCCTTAGACATATTGAGGGAGGAAAGGTCCATTGGGGCACCTTAAATACAAAGACAGAAATACAACACTCATCTCAGGAAAGGCAGGTTTTCAGGCATGGAAGGAAGGCCTTGCCCGAAGCAGCATCACTCTGTGCTTGCCTTGCTGACACCCTCACTCCCCAGGCTTCTCTTACCGACCACAGTCAGAGTCACTTGGGCTTATATTGCACCAGAGAGGAAAGTCTGGGCTGCATTAACATGCTTCTGAGGAACTTACAATAATTCTAAGACAGTGAAACTAAAAAGTTGGATTTTTGTTGTTGTTGCTGTTGTTGTTTTTTGAGGTTTTAGGAGATCAACTCAGGGTTTCTCATTGTATTGACAACTATTTGTTGTATCCACCGCTTTTAATAGTTATATTTGTTGTTTAATCCTCTGTTTTAGTAAATACCCTCCCAACAACTCCAGGTTCTTGAATGAGAAACAAGCTATGCCCAAGTAAGCCAGGAGTGGATACGCTTGGTTGCCTGCCTGTTTAATTAGAAACTGAAGCAAAAGGCATCCTGCCTCAGGGAAACAACCGGGCTGCAGATTGTGACACTGCTGTAGCCTTGCTCTGTCTTTCTTTAGCCTTAAGCAAATCTGATCTTGGGCATCCTGACCCTGACTAATTGCATACTGTTTCCTGTGATGCTGAGAAGATCCTTCCACCCATTGCTGGACTATTAAGCTTCTCTGCTCTGGCTGATAATTAAGCAGCAGAGTGCTGAACTAGTTTTTTGTTGTTGTTGTTTTGGGGTAGTTATTTTTGCATCCTTCTTCCCTCCTCCTCCCCAGTTCTCTGATATACAAAGGCCAGTTTAAGGCTTCGTTTGTCATTTTGTTACACTGTTGAAAGGCAGAGATGTCACACCACCTTTGAAAAGACAAGGGAGGTGATAAATGCACTAACTCGAGAGACAAAGTGTCAGGACACTAATGAAAATCTCTAGTGACTAGACAGCAAGGAGGACCTCATTTTAAGAGACTCTGTAAAGGAAGACAACTTTTTCAGCCTATGCAAATGTCAAGTCTAAAGTACACTGGTCTAATGCAACAGCATATTTTTCTGTCAGGAACAAAAGTATGTGCATTATATAGAACTATGTAAGCAAGTTTAAATGTCATCCATAAAATAAACGATATATCAGTCTCTTCTAGCTCATATCTTGGCGTCCAGATTTACAAAAAAATAATGTGACCTGTATTGAAGGACTTGTTCTCCAGATATCTTTTTTCTTTTTTTTTATTTAATAGAAACTGTGTGTAAGAATGACATGCATTTTTGATTTCTTAATGAAAAGGGAGACTAAAATAATTCATCAAAATTGTAGCATCCATAAAGGCTTCACTGGGCCATTATATTAGTTTATTAGGTAAAATTAAATAAAAAGACACTTTAAATGAATTACAACCAGCTTGCAAAATAACAAATATATTGTGTATGAGAAAAGTAGCTCCATCTGATGTGCACTAGCCACCATATGTAACATGGTCATTATTTGTCCTGTCCCTTTGAAAATCATTTTATTGGAATGTATCAGATAAACTAAAACACATGACCTTCCTTCTTGTGACATGAAAGAAACCACTGAAGAGAAGTCTTTTTTTTCCCCTTCCCTCTACTCATGTGAACTTTCTGGGAAAAAAAGTAGCTTCAAGGATTTTTATCAATGTCTGTGTAATGACAAGTGCATCACATGCATCTTGAACCATTAGCTGTCTACATCTGAAAGAATGTGCTCAACATTTAGGAATTCACTTATAATGAAAGGCTGGCCTATTAAAGCTCTGCTAGTTTTGGAAGTTGATTGAGCCTTTCTTTTCAACTTCCTGCATCATTGTAAATGATGCTATGCAGTGCCCTCGTGATATATTCTAGACAACAAGTTTGCTTTGTAACACCAAAAAAATCCAAGTACCAGGTGATACATGTCTGGTCAGAGATGCAACTATGCAGTACAAGGCTCTTCACAATTTATGTGAAATTATGAATTTAAAAAGCAGCAGCTCCAAAAAGCATCTATTTATATTCTAGTGAGATAAAGGAACAACACTTTCTTCATACATCCACACGGCTCCTGAATCAACAATTAAATAAACAAATAGAAAAATGGTAAAAAACTAAGGGTCAGTGGATGGCATTTCTTCTCTCAGACTACTGAAGCAAATCAACACTAGAATTAAGTCCCCTAACTATTGGTCTTTAATTTTTGGGTGAAAGATGAATTTGTTTTTTTAACGACTCAACACTCCTGACCAAGACCAGTGTGAAGGGAGCTGTGAGAGCAGCAGGCTCTGCACTGGGTAGGCATTGCTTCCTTGTGACACCTGTTGATTAATGTAAATGCCTGACACAGGGGTACACATAACAGGATGGCATTAAAGGAAGAAATTAGCATGGGAGAACATAACAGAAGGGGAGCCTACTGGCTGGTGGATTGCTCATGTACATCCCAAACACAAACACGCTTTCAGGTTCATGGGATGAGCAAGACGTTTTCTCAAAATTGCAGAGAAACAGGTTTCCTTTATATGACCTCATTTTCTCTTCATGCTGAGAGTAAGCACAACTAAACAATGTCAGATGGGTGGCACTGGAGACTGGAATCACTAACAAAAGAAGTTTAATCTTGTTGGTTTGGGATTTGCAGGCAGAGTGCCCATAAATGAGGATGGGACTGGGCTCCTTTTCCATGGGATAGGAAAAGCACAGGGAAAAACATGAAAGAGTTATTCCACTTTCGAGCCTTGGAAATAGAGTTGTGTCATATGAGCTTGGCACAGGGTCCCTCAAGAAGACATCTGATGAATAGCTTATGAAATTACATTTGTGAAATTAAATTTAATTTTAGAACAAAACTACAGACAGCATGCATTCCAGTTAATTTTTCTTCAGGCTCCAAGAGTTTGGGTTTTTTTTGGTTTTCTTTTTTGTTTCCCAAACTGATTACCTACTTAGCTCCTCAAATAATTACCCCTGGTGACTTTGATCTACAGTTACTAGTGAAATAACACCTTCTTCTAAGAGGGCAGGTTGCCAGATTCGTTCAAATGAAAAGCTTGGGCTTATGAAGTAATTTCTTGATGATCTCACTGATTATCTTCTTGTCTCTGATCTTCCCTTTTGGGTAAGGTTATTGGGAAAGCTGAGTAACGTAACTGTAGTCTCAGGATAAATTTACCCTCATCTATTGTACCTTGCCTTTAAGAGTGGATGCAGCACAGACTTTATTACAGCCTATGGAGAAGAGCTCAACATAATGACACACAGGAGAGCATGCAAACATAGATATTTAAGCACAGGCAGATGATAACTTTTATACCAGCAATCAGGAGATTTTCTTTCAAATTGTGTGTGAATTTTGTTTAGAGTAAGGTAACACTGATCCTGATTTTTTCTACACCTCTCATTCAAAATAAGTCAATAAAGTACTCATTGGCATCTGTTCCAATATCATCAGAAGGAGAGTTTTTCCAAGATGAATTCCTTTAAACATGAATAAGACCAATGAAAACAGAAATAAGACCTTATACCATGTTCATAGCATTGTGCTTGTATTACCAGTCTGGTTGACAGCAGAATGTAGAAGTTGCTTCTCATAAAATCCATTTGTCATGACTCCTGCACTGGCTAGATATAAGAAAACACCCAGCCAAGAGAAAAATAAGTGGCTAAAAATACTGCAAGCTGCCATACCGTCTGGAATCAGACACTGGAGGGAGACACAGTTGCAAACACTAGTCCAAAGAACTCTTGTCCTTTCTTGCATGAGTACTGAGTGCATGACCTAAGAAAGAAGCATTGAAACCCGAGCTGATCTACTTCCATTCCTCATTCTCCACATCAGCAAGGAAGGAAAGAGAAAAAGAAAGCCTGGGCCAGTTAATGAATCATAAAGCCCTACCCTTTGTTCTTGGGGGAGGAGAAGCGCGCAGTTCCTGTATAAAGCCTGCAGAAATTCATCACCAATGGTGTGGAACTGTTTTTCGAATCAAGCCCTGAAAACCCATCATGATTTGCATTCATGTAAACACCTACATTTTTTTCGTTAACTGAACTGATTTAGCTGCTAATTAAAACTAGTCAGTAAGCACAATGCAAAATTAATTAAACCATTTAGTCGGTAGATGTAAATGAGGCAAAGTTATGGCTTGGACACAAGTACTACTCATCATCTGGCAAAATAGTTCTTGAGGTAAATACTTTCCCCAGAGATGATGTAAAGAAATAAAAAAAAAAAAATCACACTGCTGACTACATATGACCTTTTATTGATAAAATGTGCTGGAATCCAGCTTCTTCTCTTTGAAACAGTGATGAATTGGACTCAGTGGATTTTAAAAATGCTCTCCCATACAAGAAATATTTCATAGTAAGGTCTGGATCCCAGCTCACTCTACACAGGCATGCAAAGTTGCTCCTGTCTGACGCTGGCAAGTGTTTCGCCTCAATGCGGACCTTATATTTTTGACAGCTATTTTTATAGCTTTACATTTTCTCAGGGGGAAAGTATCTGCTTGGCGAACTATATTGTATGATGTTAAGTGGAAGTAGTATTTTCTCAGAGAAAAGGCCAGAAATGTGTAGCTCTCTCTGCAGTATCTCTGCATTCTGCATCCTCTTTCCACAGGACCCATGTGCCTCAAAACCCTAATTGTACTTACTCTACTAACACACCCCCAGGACAGGGATACACGAAATTACCCATGTTGTAAAAACTGTGAACTAAAATAGGTTAAAAAAATTAGATTAAAAAAAAACCCCAAACCAAAACAAACAAACAAACAACAAAAAAACGCAAAACTAACCCAAGATGCCCAAAACTGTGGTCTATCAGCTGTTCACGTGTGGAAATCTGAACCCAGGGACAAGCCCCTTCCTCATGAGCACACTGAGCTCCCTATGTGTTGCTTTTCAGTACTCAGGAGAATTTCCTTAGGTAGGTTCAGATATCTGAAAGGTGTCTACCCATGTGTAATTCAGAGCTAAGTGAGATGTCTGCAATTAGACAGTGCAAACCGTCCTTCCACCTCTTCCCTTATTTCAGGTGCCCCAGAATGGCACTGAAAACAAGAGCCCATGGAAAAGGAGATGTCTACACTCAAGAGACTGTCCAGCAAGTAGTGCTGGAGACAGAGGTGGGAGTTAAATCTCTCCCCTTCCTCTAGCTCTCCACAGCAGTATCACCTCTCCTCTGGCTTCCATTCCCCAGCATGTGGCTCTTCCTGCTAAGCACACACAGCTCACACCTCACTCAGAAAGAGTGCAAGATCCAAGCTTTCCTTTTTGTGACACACAATTGTTATTATGGACGCTGACTGCATTCATGCAGTCATCAAAGCACTCATCCAGGATGCAGGAAACCTTGCTTGGTTTCCTCCCGCCACCCAAGGGGATGCAAGCTCACACACCCTACCCCTGGGAACCCAAGCCAGCAGCCCAATGGCAATGCTGGTAGGCACGGAAAAGCAAGGGTATTCACCTGTGCTGAGCACATTGCCCCACAGGAACACCCTTGGGCCAAAGGCAACATCCAAAGGAACTGGCTTGGGAAGAACTGTTCTCAGCTGCTGACCCTGCTCTCAGGACCACACTCTGTACCTGTTTCACAGACAGCTATTGGGCTGGCCCCTGGGGGACTTCACTACCAAAATGTGTAATTCCTGACTTCCAGGTAGGGTTAGGTATGGGCTTGCCAGGAAGGCCGAGGCATTTCTATTAATGAACAAAGTGTGATCGGTCAGCAACTGGAGACTGGATACAGTAAAGCACCCATGGAGGTTAAAGGCTGTATAAGCAGAGAGCTCAGACTTTGGTCAGTCCTAAAGCTTGAGGCCTTCAGTGAGGTAGGCAACAGTCCCCAACTTCACCTACAACCCCCCAAGCCCTATGCTGTCACTTCAGCCTTCCCCAGTCTCTCCTGAATAGCGAGACCCAGCTCAGTGCAGGAAGGCCTGTCCATGCTAGTGGGATACAAGGATACAGCAGTTGAAAAGATCCCTGCTTGGCTGGGTCTTTTGCAGGCAGGGAACCAGCCTGGCAGCTGGGCATCCTGACCACCAGCACACAAGCACCGTGCAAAGCATCATCTGTTTTGCCAGCACAATGCTTCATTTTTCTGTCTATGCCCCCATTTTGAATCCAGTTGGAAAAACTAAAGACAACAGCTTGCTTATTTTTAGCTAAGTAAAGATGTCTGCTGGCCCCACATCTGATTGCTGGTTGGTTTACACTTAATAATAGTCTTCTGTTTGAGATGTTACCACATCCTTTCTCATTACCGTTACTGTTATGACACTGTAAGAAGTCTTTGTTTCCTTAACATTTTTTTCAACCACCTTTAGATGCATTTCTGCCTTTAGCTTCTTCCATTCTAACACAGAAAACACACATGAAGGGGAGAAAAAAAAAGAACAAATGAGCACACCCTCCTTTCCTCAGACAATTCTAGAGGCGGGGGGAACAGGGCAAGGTCAAATCCCTGTTATATTCCCCTCTTTCCTTATGACTTCTGCTAATGGTAACAATACTCCACTCCTCAAGTGTTACAGTCAGGGTGATGCTTATCGTGCTCCATCTCTGCTACTTTCACATGGACCATTATGAACTGTGGGAGCCGCAAAAGTGCGTGGAGCTCCTGCTACAACCACATCTCTTACGCAAGACACCTGTTATGGCTGTTGTGCACTAGGCTTGCTAACTGTTAGCTTTGAGGCAAACCTAATATAGTTACACTGTCAAAGGTATGGTACTTATCTGCATACTGCAAAGATGGAACTAATGCAAGCCAAAATAATTTTTCTTTTCTTTCTGTAAGTACCATTACTAATATATTTCACATGGTTAAAAATGCATTATATCTAGGGCTCCTTCTTTAAATGTGCGTGCATAAATTTAGCTTGGATACTGTTAAACATAATTTCAAGCAGCAGAAACAAAATAGCATTTTGCAAAAAAGCATTTAAGCAGAAACAAATGCATTACAGTTAAAGTTTCATGAACACTGATAAGATTGCCGAGTAAAGCAGCTTAGTAAAAACAGAACAGAAACAAAGATCATATACCTCAGTTATGGCCATGGGAGGCAACTTCAGCTTACAAAATCACTGTACGAAATACTCAACCAAGAACCTTTTGAGTGAAAAGGACCACAAGGCAAGTTTTACTGAGCAGATCTTTGAGCTATACAAGTGAAAGGAGTTGGGCTAGGGTGCTGAGGTACAGCTGGTATCTCACCTGTGGCACAATGCACTGCTCTGCATTGCAGAGAACGTAGAGAACAAGTGCTGAAGAACCCAATGCAAGCATGAGCAACTAGCTCTCTGCTTGGACTGCTTCTTCCTGGTCCTACTGCAACAGCAAAGCATGTCACTGTCTAAAGCAGCAGATTGCTACAGCTTGCACAGCAGCTGCCTATTTAGCTTGTTTTCCCAGCCCCTGGAAATTCAGACTTCTGCTGCTGCTGCCACCACCAGTGAGGGCAGTCAGGATTCATAGGATGTCTAGGACACCAAGACCAACATCCCATTAATAACTGTCATTTTCTTTGCTCTTCCCAACCTATCCCACATCCAGTAGGCTGATATAGAAGCAGCAAGCTTAATTCACCAGGGCTTTTGCATCGTGGCTCTGCTACTTTCACTTTCCCATCCCTGTTGCCTTCTGCTCAGTTTTGCCTGCACAGCTGAGCTGGATCTAGGAAGCTGAAGGCCTTTGCTCAATGCTGTTGTTCTAGAGTTCAGGTTAGCCCAGCAATGTTGCACATCACTATACTGTACGAATATATGCCCTGAGTTGGTCATCTCATTTTCTGCACAGCACAGGCTTGTGTCAGCCATTTGAGCAACTCCCTTTTTACCAACTCAGAATAAGTGTCATTTAGTTTGAAGGTCCTTTGCCACAAAGATTGTCCTCTGTCAAATACCTGCATTGTGACCTGTTGAATAGAGACGTCTTTTGGTCAGTGCCTCAAGGTAGTTCTGTAACCCAAATGATTTTCATAATAGAATAAATATAATGTCTCACATCAAATGTCTAATTATACTGTTCAAGGGATCCTGCGGGTGTTTCTAAAATGTTTTCTTATCATATTAAAAATGTAGGATTTGAGTATAATTTCATTCCCTTTTACAGTATTTCAGATCACCAAGAGGCTTTTCTCTTCTTGTTTCATCCACTTATAATCTTATGGCTATTGCAGAGGGAAAAAAGAGACAACTAGAAACCATATGATTATAAAAATCTAGATTTTGTAACAAACAACCCTATCTACATCCATCTCCCTATGCCAGAATAGTATTTCTGGGGTTGCAAAATCAAGCATTCAAAAATTTGGAAGTTCAGATTTTATCTGCAAATCTTATTCAACCACACTGTGTGTGTTACAACAGCATGTGAGTAATTAAAGTCTATTATTATCAAGTGAATTTCACCTTATCCAGAGCAGACTGGATGGTGCACACTTAATGAGTGACTTTGTGATAACTCCCTCTCCTTATTACTCAGTGTGAGGTCCCCAGCTCTGCAGTTGGCACCCTATCTGGATCTTAAAATACTTTTTTCACAATCTTTTCTATGCCGTCACCATTACTGTACCACAGTACAGTATAAATGGGTTCTTTATGGGTATAAAACGCTTGCCTTCCCCCCTCCCAACTTCCCAATATCCTCCCAAGACAGCAATTGATTATCTCTGTTTTACAAATAAGAAAGTGGAACACATTGAGATCTTATGTGAAACCTGATTCCAGGTACCTAATCTGTGGTGCCCTTGGTTTTTATAGACCTTTTCAAGTGCAGAGTGCTGCCATTTACATCTCTAATCATGACATGTTTCTCCTGACCTTGTTCTAACCTCTGATCTTGGATAGACAAAAGAGTAAGATACCACAACCAGAAGCCATCCCTGAAAACAACTTGCATGAGAATCTGATGGTAAGGGCAGAAGGGGAGTCCTGCTGATCTAGGCAATGGCTTAAGTGCCTTTACTATGAAAGCAATGTCTTTCATATGCACACTCCTGCCCTGTGCATCTACATCTTTCAGATCTATCAGACAAACAGTCAAGGAGAGGTCCCTCAGACAACTGTCTCCTTCATTACAAAACCTTGGTTCAAGTCCAGAGTAGCCTGAATAATAAGGACAGCCCCACCTATAATTATGAAGTGAGCTTCCAAATACAATATCAAACGCAGAGGCTTAAGGAATGTTAACTGCATCATGTAAAACAAGCTTAAGTTAAAATACTGACAGATTTATTTGTGCCAGTTGAAAAATCAAACAACATTCACTAAATTTAGTGCAGGATAGTAGCAAACAGAGAGACTGCTACAGAGCACACACCAAGCCTTACTGTGTAAGGTTTCCTTGTTGGCCATCTTCTGTGGAGAACAGATCTGAGTCATGGAGAGGAGACACAGAATGTCACCAGTTTTCTCACTGTGTGTAGCCGTAAAATATTCATGTCAAAATCATTTAGCATGTAGTTTGCAGCAAAACCACAACGTGTGTTTTTGTTGTAGTATGTCTCTACATTTACTATTTCTTAGACAGAGAGCATCTCAACTGATAGCTAGTACAGAGTCCCCATGCTGTCACACATACCTGGAGCCACAGTAAGGCAGGGGCAAGAAGGATGCCCAAAAGGACGCTAAATACACCTGGGCTATCATCAACACTGCCAGTACCATCAACACTGCCAGCACTGCCATCCAGGTCTGTGGTGGAAGTCTGCCTTCACTATCAGTGTGATATAACTACACCAACAACTTTTAATTACCTGCAGATGGCGTGGGAGTATGTGGGGAAGTTGCTATCTTGTAGAATAAGTCATCCCCTCCCTTACTATTTTCCTTTATGCAATAGAGGACACCAAGTCTACCTGCTGATGACAAAAGGACCAGGATTTCCTAAGCCTACTAATGGGGAGTCCAGTTCTGAAAATGTTGGAAAATTTTGGCACTCTTTTGAATAGAGTTCTTCCAGCTGGAAACCTTCAATTTTGATAAATGCTTTGTATGTGTTGGCTGGATAGAAAGCATTAAACTGATGTAGAATCAGACCCATCACTGAGAGCAGCAATGATTTTCTTCTTCTGCCTGCTCAAAAACATATTTATGTTTAGTCTGAGCCATCAGGCTTTTTGAAAAGAACCTAACCTCCTAATGGAGTCAGTGAAAGGGGAGAAATGCAAAATGCACTAGAAATAACTATGTAAGTCTTTGAAAAAGAAAAAAGCCTACACAATATTCTCCTTTTAAATACTTTAAATCGTGAATCAGTTGTAGCAGTTGATACCGAAAGACTACTTGAGAAGTAATTGAGGTCAATACATTAGTTTTCTCACATGGAGATTCAGTATATTTTTAAAAATCTAGATCCCTCCAATATTCATATATGTTGGTATGCATTTCTCATTTCTGAAAGTTTGAGCAGCTACTTGTTATAAACATGTTTCTAGCTTGCATAATAGCAAGGTACCTTGAGTTCAATTTTTTTAACATTATTCTAATACTATTAAATTCTGTTCTGTACACAAAGTTTCTCTTTGTCAAGAAAATTTTATTCTACAAGCACTGAAATTAATTAAACAGTTTCTCTAGGCTATTTCCACTGAAAGCCCAGCTCTGCCTCTTAATTTTTATGACCCCTAACATCAATATGTGTGCCTAACTCTGTTAAGGAACAGTTTTGTGCCCATTTCAGCATATTTTTCATTCTTGCCTTCCATATTTTCACCCAGCTTTGTCAGCAAAGTGGAAGATGCATGTGGACTGTCCTCTGTGTAAAACGCCCAGCTACGTACTTTCCTCCTGGCTGGCCTCCAGTCTCTGTTCCTCAGCTGCTGGGTCAGTCAAATGCTTTGGGAAAGGGATAAACTTTATCCCATGGCTTTTTCTGGATAGAGGAGTTGTGAGGGTTTTTCTTTGCTACCCAGCCTCAGTTTTCAAAAGGCATCTGCTCCTCTCTGCAATTCGGCTGGTGTCCTGACTCTCAGGTTCAAAAGTTTCCAGAAGGGGAGTGACTGATGGACACTGAGGACTTGCAACTCCTACAGAAATCTAGCCACAAACATACTCTTCCAGGAATACTGTGTGTTGATGAAAAGTTTTATGAATATGAGCTCACACATATCTGAAACTGAAAGAAATATGTATCAAAAAGCACAGCACAGGCAGTATACAGAAACAACATACGCAATTGCTTAAGTATTTACCAAGAGAATTTTGTATACCATTTAGGGCACACCATAATGGTATTTAAAAAGTAAATCCTTTTAGTTTTCATCACACTAAAAATTTACCATCTGTTATATGGAAGTTTGTTTTTCCCTTTTGTGGTAATTAACTTTTTATTGAATTAATTACTCCAGGTGAGCTGGAAAGTGGCTGTTCTACCTTACCTGGTGTGGCTAAGTGTACCCACGCCCAGCCTCGCCATTCACTGCCATTCAGATGCAAATCGTCCTGCTCCCCACAGGAAATCATTGGCACACACCCAAAAAGCCTGCTAGGGACAAAAAACAATAACATGCAGGCAGCTGCTGCTGCAGAGAAGGGAAAAAAGTTTTAGAAAAAAGGACATACATTCCCTGCTTGGTCATTTAAAAATGTGTATTCTACTGAATAAAGCAGGTGAGAAAATATTCAAGATAAACACAGAGTGAATTTTAAATAACTTGGACATGTCACGTACAGGTCACTGACCCCTTTACTGCATGACAATGCATATTTTTTCTAACTTGACACATTATGCATACATGTGTGTGTATACATGTATACACAAGCAGTGAAGCAAACTTGTCAAGAAATAAGAATAAAGCAGCGAGCTGAACTGGACTATGAAGGAGTTCTGTTAATGAAGTACTACACCATGTGGCACAATCCATAGATTTTAAGAATGTTCTGAGACACTGGCAGCTTTTTGCAGCAAAGATAGCCTCCACCATGCAATGATCCCCATGCATGTGCAAGGCCCATACAGCAATAAGGTCGTTATTACCCTTGAGACAGTATATGCTATTCTTTTTCTTTTTTTTTTGCTATATCTACCAAGTCAGTATTTTCATATGTTTTTCTTTTTTCTTGCTTTGATGTATTTATCCCCCTCCTCTTTAAAACCTGCTCAAAGCCTAGGTTAAAGTTCACCTTGCTGAGAGATAGCTGCAGGGATGAGATTCCTATTATCTGTGTTGTTCCTAGCCAACAGAAGAAGCAACAAAAAAGGATCATGCAGAACAGGCATACATGTCATCGCTGTTAGTAAAGTAATTACAGATTTGGCACTAGTACAGGCTTTCTGCTTGCCAAAACACTGGGTGGAAGTTTAAGAAGCAAATGATTATCCTTATTCAGGGCATAGCTGGTCAATCAATCCTTTATCAGTTCCCCTGACAGAGCAGCACAAGACTGTGGTTGACTTCCCAGTGAGCCCATGGGATGTCTCCACTTAGCTGAAAACCACTTCTGAGGGTATCTATCTTGAAACCTCATGATCCTTGGAGGCAATGAGCTCCAGTGACTTGCTAAAAACAGTAATTCCATAATAAGATTCTTTTCCGGTCTGAATGCAACATTACAAAACATGAAAAAATGCAGTCAGGAGAAACTCTGATTCAAACAACAAACTAGACAGTGTTTGCCAATCACACTAACTTCTATCCTTTTCTTTGTATTGGTGTGGAGCTTAGGTTTTGATAATGATTGTGTCAGTCACTATTTGCTGGCCTGAGCTTGTATTATGTCACAACTAGAATGGAGTTATCTGCTGAAATGATCAAAAATGAGAAATGCATGAATAACAATGACCAAAACTATCACAGAAAATATAGGAAAGAGTTCTCAGAGCTGGGTCATGGAACAATACTATTGCAATATGCTGTTGATAGCACTCAAGTCAATATCTCTGCATGAAGCTGCAACAAACAGCATGGACATATCAGCTGAGGGCAAATTTAATTCCAACACCTCTGCAACACATCATTACACAGCGTAGACCTGCCAAAGAAGTCAACACCTGGCCAGTTGGCACAGACACTCTCTGAGAAGCCTTCAGTGGCAGTGTAAGGGAAAATGATAACACAAGGGACAGTGGCCTCCATCATGAGCACAATCAAACTACATATATCTCATGAAAACTCCTACAGGTCTCTTATTTGTCCTTTGCTGCCCCAGCTATCTATCTCAGTTATTTATTACTTCATTTATTAAAGAAGATTCATCCTCTGAACCAGGTGATGAAGTAACTACTCAGGTGGAGAATAGGATCAGCAGGATTACAGATCTGGCTGAAGTGAGCTATCAAGGAGCTGCAAGGATTAGGTTGCCTGGGGTCTCAGCTTCATGCCAGCCCAGCATCATCACACAAGGAAAGGGTAACTCTACTGGAAATTTGTCATCTCTTTCTTATAAACCACATCAGGAGATTTCTCTTCTCTCAAGCACGTCTTGTGATCCTAGCCACAGAAATAGCATCCATCAGGTTGGAAAAGTAGGCAACCCTCGACTAAATATTTCTTTATTTTGTATAGAAACTAATACATGAAAGGTAAACTATGTTTTTGTCATATTTAAAAGCTACTTAAAGATTACATTCACATGCTATTAAACATGCTCTTAATTTTGATAAGGAAAGTGTGAATACAATTTCACCCTTATTACAAAAATGTGTGAAAGGAAAGCTAGAGCATTCATCACATAAAAAATTAGTCATATGTATTTCCATGTTGAAGTTTTGTATAACTATTTAAATGAATATACAAATCTATATCTCTGCATATAAATTCTATACATTTAATATATATATTCATATGTACATTATATGTATTTCTATAGACAGTCTCTATATTTATTTAAACAGATATTTATATATCTGACCTATCTGATTTTTGCTAGGTCCTTCTAGGTCTTAGCATACTTAAATGTGACTTAAAATATCAGACTTGTCATTTGCTTGTAAGACAAAGTTGAACATAAATACAAATTTCTTCTCATCTTTATATAAAAAAATATTTGGCATGAATTTGTCTCTATGAAGGAAACAATAAAGCCTTCAGTGACTCTAAAAGACAGGATTTTCCCAGCTGTTTATTAACAGTAATAAATTACATTTTTCACTTGCCACAAATAGAATAGAATCATAGAACGGTTTGGGACCTTGGGCAAGGACATCTTTCACCCAATCAAGTTACACAGGGTCCCATCCAACCTGGCCTGGAACACCTCCATGGATGGGGCACCCACAGCTTCTCTGGGCAACTTGTTCCACTGCCTCATCACCCTCACAGTAAAGAATTTCTTCCTAATATCTAACCTAAACCCACCCTCTTTCAGTTTAAAGCCATTCCCCTTTGTTCTATCACTACTGCCCTTGCAAAAAGTCCCCCAGGGACTTAAGCTAAACTCCATCAGCTTCACCAGAAGTAAGGAGGTCCAGTCTTGAAGCTCCTATTAGTGGAAGAGTACTGGATACCCAAATAATAATACCATAATGCATTCAGTGTCAAAACACCACTGACAAAGCACAAATGCAGGAGCAGATAAACAGAAGTTCTTTGGTCAGATTCAGTGAAGATTTTCACATGCTCTACCTAAGCTACTGGATGAGACCCAAACATTCCTGGTTGCAGTGAACATTTTGATCTCAATTTGAATTCAGAAAATACTGTCTCGGGCAAGGGACCCTTACTCCCTGCTCCAGATAGTTTCCACTACTCACATGAGTAAAAATTACTCAGCTGAGTCAATTGTTCTGTTACCATATGTAAGCTACCAAAGTACAGGGTTGTTTGATAAGGTTCAGATCACTCATAAATTATACCACAATGATAAATCTAAGGCACATGTGTTGTAAGGATAACCGAAATGTGAACACTTCTCTTTTGGAAGAGGAGATTGCACAAAGTATAAAGATATATTTTCTTTTAAATCTTCCTTTTCAGAAGTTTATGCTAATTTTGGCTACTAACTCTAGCTAAAAAGCAGAGAGGAAAGAGGTCCAGAGCTATGACAAGAACAATTGCACTTCTGAATAAGCATTATTTATTTTCAGTTATTACAAAATTGTATACACCTAGTACAGCTCACAGCCTTCTTCCTTCATACAGAGGGTTTTCAATGAAGTCATTTACACATTATTTTCCCAGAGAACTACTTCGATAAAACCCAAAACACAGCAATGATCCTGTAAGTACATGAAATTATTTACTTTGAGTGCACATGCATGGTATTATTGTGGCAAAATCCACTGATCACTGGAAACCTACTGGAGATGATTTACAATAGACAGGATTTATGGGAGTAGATGCAGGCATATCCCAGAAAGTTGCTAAGGAACTAGCAGATACATGCATTTTGTGTAGATCTGACATGTGAAATATATCCCTATTTCTTGGATTAGGCAAACTGAGAAAGCTATGTGAAACGAGATATTCACATTAAATTCTCCTTATTTCCCTTAATCAAGGAACCCCTGAGAACTATAACTATGAATAATTCAACCTTTTACTAACATTTGGTGCAATTAATAACAGTACTTTGAAGCTGCTAGCTTTGTTTATCTTTTTATGCATAATTAAAGGGTGTTGATATTTAAGTTTTCAGCCAAGCAGCAAACTAGGTTTGGTTTTGCTGGCAGTGGTTGTTCCTGGCTTAACTACAATATGATAACCTGATATTGCCCCATCTCAGTGCACCCGGTGTAGTTAGCTTTCTTCTTTGCCACCACTCCTGATCATGCTTAATTGTGCTGGAATTTTGTACTCTATCTGAGTCAGTAGTTGACTGTTTGCTTCCTCCTGCCCTCTTCTTTGCCACACAAGTTAGCAGTTTGGAGCTGTGGTCAGAACTTGTCCAATTTTCTTAGGGGTTCTAGTCACTGAAGGCATGGTTTTTGCAAAGCAATTTTCTGTTTCACGCTTTCAAACAATTTCAAATGTAAATGCAATAAAAAGAAAGAAGCTACCAGTGTATTAGATTTTCTGCTCCCGTGATTAAATGGATCCCTGGCTTTGAAGGCATAAAATCCAGAAGAATTCCAAATTTCTCTGGTGGTACTACATGCTTTGTCATTTTCTTTTGTCTGATTAGATAATTCCTCTAGCAGATTACTTTATTACTTTTACTGAAAATAAACTCTCCAACAAGGTCTCTTACTAGAGATTTCACATAATTTTCCACTTTTCCCACTGTTTTTATTAACTACAAAAAAAAAAAAAGTGATTTAATTCCCAGCACTTTGTGGTAATTGGGAAAGTTTTTAAATTAGGAACCAAAAGCAACATATGAGTGATTGTATTTCTCCTTTAGGTCAGAACTTAAACTGCTGAACTCCAGATTTAATAAAGGTTTTCCTTTTACATTTTCTGTAAGTTAGCTGGCTTTTGACCACAGGCCCTTCACATATTTTGAAGTGGTACACATGGCTATATTAGCACCACCATTTTAAGTCCCATCTGCATACATGAAAGCTATTACCTTTTGCAATTTTTCAGACTTTTAAATCCAGCTAAATAAAGAGAAAGGTCAAAATATGGCTATGTTTTCATAAAATTAAACGAACAGTCTAACTGCAGCCATCACCCCACAACCTCAAAACAACCCCTGCTCCCAGAGCTAGAGAAAGAACAGACTTCCTAGGTGTAGTCTCAGCCAACTTTCTCTTGTGGGATTCAAACGTCACTTTGGAGTAAGTTGGTTAACTACACTCAGTAATTTCTCATTTCCTTGTGAGAGTGTGCTTTGTGAAAGAAGAGTAGTTACAGGTAGTAGAGGCATCCAGGCAGGAACTACAACACACAAGTACATGGATTCACATTCTCAGTTTGGTTCCCAGTTTTTCCAGTTTTTTTGATGATCACATAGCCCATGCTCCTGAAGCCCTTTGAAGTGTTTTCAGAAATATGTGGACCACCGAGTAGTCTCTGTCAATCTGAGATAGACTATCTCACTAATGGTGGAATAAGCTGCAGAAGGGAATATTTTTCTGCAGACACAGTCTGGATTTACCCTTCAAGACAGTTCTCTGAACAGAGAAACAATGTATTTTGTTTTCATTCATTATGTTCATACTTTGACCTAAGCTTGGAGAGAGAGGTCTATGTTCTACTACTTATATCCATAGTCCCATGCTTTGAAAGGTTGTTAAAGGGTCTGAATACTTATGAAACCAACTGAGCCCAGCTGGAGCTTTGGGGAAAGAAAATCAAAGTTAATATTTTAAAACATGACAATCTCATATAGAATCCAAAGTCTCAGTTACAAAATGCCACAGGACCAAAAGTTAAAAAAAAATAAAATTTAAAAAAAAAAGTTTGAGGAATGAAACACCTTTACAATTCTGAGCCCTTAGAAGGGCGAAGATGATGGGCTTCATAGCGTGCCTTGTTTCTGAAATCTCTGACTAACATTTGAAATAGATTTCAGTTCTAGAGATCACTTTGCTACCTCAGAATATTTTTCTCCCAGATACTAAATATGTGATTAAAGAGTTAGCTGCCTGTAAGGCTACTGGCTTGTTTCCCTAACCCAGGAAGGACTAACATCCTGCCAAAATCTTTTTCAGGCTCTTTCCTTAGGCTCACTTTATTAATTCGGGGCGGGGGGGGGGGGAAATAAGAAGAAGAAGAAGAAAAGAAAAAGAAACCATCTCTCACAAAACATGAGCTTCAGGGGCCATTTTCCCATGCTGCAGCTTTCCTTGCTCTAAAGCCAACATCTCTCCTTTAGTTCTTCATCTTAATGAGCTTTCTCAACTCTTGGTAAGCACTGTATGACCTAAATGAGTCAGGGAATGGGCAGAATTCTGTCTCCTGGGGCTCTTGACCCTTAACATGGCTGCTTCTCCTGCTGTTATGCCTGGCCTCAAACTCCAGGACTAGCATAAAGCTCTTTAGGAAATTAGCACAGTAGACATATAGTTAAGTACCTACTCGGCTATCCGAGCTTCTGTTTTTGAAAACTTGCCTGCTGTTCCCTCTGCTGAAAGGCAGGATGTGGTTATTGCTGGCATTAAATGTTATTCTGCATCCTTAACTTCTCCTGGAAGAGAAAAAGTGAGTGAGGTACTACACAGAGTGGAGGCAAGGTGCTTGTATGAGCCTGTTTGCTTGCTTAGAATTAGGTACCTAGAGCTATTTTGGTACCAATACATGCTTTAGAAACTTGTTGCTGCTTCTGTTGTAGCATTTCTGCTAACACTCCCTAAATTGAATAATTGGCTAGTTTGCTCAAAACATGGCTTCAGCGTCTAGAGGGCAGGTAGAACAGAGACCACGTTATTACAGTGAGCCACAGCCTAGCACTCTCTCATTTAAATGTCATGAAGCCCAAGGATGGATGATGCATAAATATCAGTGTGGGCAGAACAAAGGCTCCATTCTATAGATGGCCAATAGTGCACACAGTATGAAGGGAAATGCTCTAATTCACTATGACTTATGGAGGGGAAAACATAAAGAAGGCAAACTTCACCCTCCCAACCATTGCAGGTGGTTCCCAGGCTCACACAAGCAGGTGCCAAGCCCATCAGAATCAGCCTTCAAAGCACTACCCTTTGCCCATTGCAGATTCACAGTTATGTCCTACTTTGGGATGATGAAATCTCCTTTTGTAGGTCTATTCTCTGCAGCCAATATGTTCGTACATTGAGATACTAAATATTTCTCTCTCAGTACCTATCATGCCTGTATCACACCTTAATAGCCTGGCCAGTCACTTGCTTTTTCTTTTTGTTGTGCAAGGATATCATCACCTACAGTCCCAAGATCTGAGAATGTCTTTAACTTGTTTTAAACTTGTGCTCTATATTAAAAGAGCAGCTAGGAAGCAGTAGTTCTCACTGTAATCTCAGGAAAAGGATCATACAATAAAGTATTTCATGTTAAACAAACCTCTGTTTGTCTTAATGCTGGAGAAGGATTTTTTTCATTTGTTTTTGTTTTAGTCTGGGTTTGCCATTACTGAAATTAATGTGAGGGAAATTTTTAACACAATTCAAAGGTCTTTTTTAAAGCAGGCATAGGAGCACAGAAAATGTACCCTATGTAGGCAATAGTTTTAGCTGGAACAATTGGGAAAGTCTGATCAGATTCTAGTTCTCCCAATGGGGTGAATAGAGAAGGAAGCCAAAAGGACAAACTACAGGGGGAAAAAAGGATTTCTTTTTAAAGATATTGCTCTAGTTCCTTCGCACGTGCACCTCCACAAGGGCAACGAAAGCAAATGGCTAATCTACGCTCCCTACTTGTACCACAAGTTTTGTGTCATCTGACAAGTGTTACTCTCACTTAATCATTTTTATAGTGCATTAGGTGAAAATGGCACTTCACAAACCATTTGAAAAGATAGACTCCACCTGTCTCAAGTGTTCTATAATCTGGGGACAAATCTTTACAAATCCTGTGGGGTTATGTCTGTGACACAAGGGCTCAGGAGCTCTCAGGAGTCAGCACTATTTCAGCTGGATCATTCTCTGAATGAAGTCAATGGGAATTTTGCCAATGACTTCATTAGTTGAAGGTGCAAGCTGTAATTCAGAGGACTAGGATGTCAGAGCCAGAAGAACAAGCTTAGAAGGGAGACAGCAATTCATGAAAAGGGAAAAACAAGCAGCGTGCATAACTCTTCTGTTTGAGGTGGGACTTGAGCAGTTTGGGAGATAATAACTGGCATGCAGGGTGGGGATGGAAGACTGTAGGAACAAATTCATCTTGTGCTACATCCTTGACTATCTCCTTTGAGTTCAGCAGGAGTTACTGGCCTGAGTAAGGTGAGGATTTAGATGTGCATGTTCCTACACAGTACAATGCATGAACTGTAGACATGTATAAGCATTTCAGGACTAACACCCTGCCTATTAAAACCAGGAAACTAGCCACTTGGGATTAACCCTGCGGTATGATATTCATTATTCACCAGCACAGCAATCCAACAGAGACTAACTATGAAGTCTGATATTCATTAAACTGCAATACAGCATCTCTAAGGTGGCCCGTGGTGCAGCCCTGTGTGTGTGTGCTTATGTACATGTACTATAAAATATGATGGCAAGAGGGAGGCACGTATATTTTAGAAAGGACTCAAATTCAGCACAAGCATTGAGCTGGCCTTGCAGGGATGTCTAGAAAAGATGCCAAGTAACGTTTGGCTTCCAGGTCAGACAATTTTTTTTTTTTTATCCTAAATCTACTCATGCAAAGACACAGCTCATAGCTTGCAGATGGCTCATTCTGCTGATCTGCCAGTATTCGCACTCAGAGTGTGGAATTATATCACATGAGCAAGGGGATTGCTGCCTTTTTTCATGGCTTTGTTATCGCAGGCAAAAAATACAGCTAACCAGAAAATAAGAAAAAGGAGGATACTGAATTCATATTTTTGGAGAAATTTTTAAATTTAATTTAAAAAGACTAGGAAAATGTAAGCTTCCAGTCAAACACTATCTCTTACTCATAGGTTTGTCAAGCAGCCAGAAACTGAGTATGGAGTTTACATTTTAAATAAAGGATGCACTAACATTAGCAGGCAAACGTGTTTTTTTTTTCTCTCACTAAGGTGTTTGCTTGTGGCTCTCATACTTAGAAAAATTCCCCTAACAATGATAATAATTAATAATAATTGCTAATATTATAATTACTAAGAACCTCAAATTCATTAATAACATCAAGAAAAACAAATTGGTATGAATCCTTAAATTCAATTCCTGAAAAGGAGAAACACAATCTATTTACACAATATTATAATCAATTTTAAAATCTCAGTGGAGTTGCATCCTTGTAAACGAGGAGTGATTGTATTTATTTATTGAAGTTATCTAGGGATTGTATCAATATAGCACAGAAAGGCTGACCTGTGAAATATGTAGTCTGTAAAAAACATATAAGAAATCCATTGATGTAATTTGAGCTAAAGAAAAACGCTAATATTTTGTCCTTTGGAAAATTATTTGGGTTGGTAAAAGCTACTTACACGTTTGTAATGAAGTAGTCAGATGGTTTCATCTGAAAACACATTTTTTTCAAAGGGAAAGAGCTAAGTGTTTTGCAACAATTGCAAGACCACAGAAATGTGGAGCCACCAGAGAGAGTCCAGCAAAGGGCCACTGAGATATCATCATCTGAGGAAAGACTGAGACAGCTAGGACTGTTCTGCCTAGAGGACAGAAGTCTCAGCGGGATTTTTTAATGTATATAAATATCTGAAGGGAGGTTTTGTAAAGAAGGAGCTAGGCTCTCTCCAGTAGCACCCAGTGACAGATCAGAGGCAACAGCATAAACTGAAACACAGGATGTTCCTTGTGAACATCGGGAAACACTTCTCCCCCATGAGGATGACTGAGCACTGACACAGGCTACCCAGAGAGGAAAAGGAGTCTCCATTCTTAGAGATATTCAAAAGCCATCTAGAATTGGTCCTGAGCAGCTTATTCTAATGGAACTTATTTAAGCAGAGGGGCTGGACCAGATGACCTTCAACCCCAAACAGTCTGTGATTCTGTGATTCATCATTTGAAAGACGTCATTTAACTGAGTTCTTTTTTTGTTTCGGTGAGGAAATTAAAAATTTTTTTCCTTTGTATTGACCCAAATTATTTTACTCTCTTTCCTCCATTTATCCAACAAACTGGAAAAGCAAACGGCCCCTTCTCTGAGCACCATTGTAACCTGGTGTCATTCCTTTTTCAGTTTTCCTTTCAAAAAATTCCCTAAAATTATTGGTACTAGCAATAGGTCCCTGTTAGACCCATTCTCATCTTTTCTGACTGTACTTCCATGTCTTTGGCCTTGAGTATATACTGAAGGGAATTAATTTAACTGAGATTATATAGTCAGCTTGAATATACTGGCAGCACAGAGTAGCCTAAAATGAATGAAAGGAACCAGTGATCACTGTGGTGCCCTGTTCCTCACACTATATAATCCTCAGGCTCATTAGGAATTGTTAGACAGGGATCTTTGCAGGTAATGATATAAAGTGTTATGTTGACTAATCAAGACTGGAGTTTATTTGGACAACTTTGCAGGGTTTTGTAACACTACATGTGCAGAGTACAGAGTGGTTGAACAAACTCCATAACGAGGTTTCAGGATAGATAGATTTGCAGGTGTTTGATTCCAGACGATGAGAACTGTAGCACAGGACAACTGACTGAAGTGTCATTACATTTTTTACTTGTGTTGCCACAATCCTTAAAGAGTCAGTCCTAGACTGAGATCTCCATGGCAATCAGGATCACACAAAGATTAATATGATGATTAGAGCTGCAAGAGATTACAACTGCAATATAAAGAAATTTATTAATGGGTAACAAATGGATGTCTAGGGAGTAAAAGGAAAAAGGAAACATAGAGAAAATATTGATGCGAAGAATAAGCAGTGGTCAATAGGGTTATGTTTGTGAAATGTGGAGAAACGTAGGAAGGCAAGAAGAATTTTAAAGAAGGCTTTGAAATGTAGGCAGTGGAGTGGCCCTGAAAGTTTCTGTAGGATTTCTCCTTACAAATAAAGGGCAGAATAAATGAGAACATAGGAATAGTTTGAAAATTAACTTCAAAGCAGTGAAACATAAGCAAAGGAACCTTGAAAGTGAACATACCTCTCCAAGCAATGCAAATAGAAAGGGTGCCATGGTTTAGTTAAAAGGATGGAAAACTGATATTTGCAGCATTATCTGAAAGGCTGTAACAGCACAGAAGTGTATTTGTCTAGAGAAACCAAAAAAGAGAGAAAAAAAAATACTGAACCACCACATGACGAAAGCCCAGACAACAGTTAACAGCTTTGCAAATAGAGAATAAGCACATGATTTTGAGTTGTTACACTGAGAAAATCAACAAACTAACAACCTGGAGAAGGTTCCTGCAGAGAAAGAGCGAAGTGAAATAAGATGACCATGTTGTGAATCTGCTTAAGCAGAAGAAAGGAATGATACAGAATATTCAGCTAAGAGAAAAAGAAGGGAATGTGGTTTCAGAAAGTGTGTACTCAGGGAAGAAGAAGAAAGGAAGAAGAAGAAGAAATACAAAGAGCAACAAGAAATTCATGTAGGTAGTAAACACACTATATTAAAGCAAGTTAAATACAGAAAGTATTTTTCTAATACAATTTTTTTCAAAAGCTGTTTCTTCTGTTGCCACAACAGTGCTGAGATCTGTAATGGTGAGAAGGTGGTAACACATAAGCTTGTAAAACTCTGCTAAAATTCTGGCTAGTTTATGAAGATATCACATAGATTCTGCTCTAAGATAAGAAAATTAAGCTATGAGATAAGGACAAACTACTTAGAGAGCATTTTGATACACCCCTTGAGGTCCAGGAAAGACAACAGTCCAAACATTTTCAAATCCCGTTAAAAAAAATTCAGTGCACACTTTAAGAGAGTACTGGGTCTCCTTTCCCCCCTGGTTTTATCTGTGCCAGGTTACCAATCCCTAAAGAGGATAATAGTTTCTAGAGCACTCCTTTGGGAGATTTCAGCTAGGTGTGGCCTAATTGTGAGATGTGCTGCCACATGAAAGCTTCTGCAGGGTAAGGAACAGAGATTATGTTTGCATTTAAATCATTTCATGGTAGGCAAAATGGCAGTATTTGTAACCTGTAATGGCTGCAGCACCCTTCCAAATAGGGTTTAAGTGACAAAGCCAAGTCAGGACATGCAGAATGATGAAAATGCATCAAATAATCCCTGTGGAAAATCATGTCCAAATGCCCTCAACTCCAGTCATGAAAACTCTTAAGAAGCATAATGAGAGACTGGGGGACTAACAGGGCTATGGAAAATAATAAACAATGACAATGAAGCAGCTTACTGTAGAGTCAGATTTCTGATCTGTAGCTCTTGTTGTTGTTTCTGATTCATGATCCTCTTTACCCATCTGTAAAAAAAGAACAGTGTTATTTTACAGGGTGGGGGTTGTGAACCTTAATTTGTTAACATTTCCAAAAGAATTGTGAGATCCTGAGATGAAGGGGCCAAATTTAATGCTCATTGTTTAGGCTTTAGTCTGTCTGTGCTGAGACAGAACTCCCACTGAGACTGGGAGCTGAACAACAATTCCAGAAGTTGGTCCATTTTTCCTAGGAAAATGAGACAGTTGCAAAGTACAGTTCGTTTGCCGCATTCATTCAGTACCCTGGAGATACAGCATTATGGTTAGTTACACATCTCAGAAAGCTTCTTCAGCAATATTGCAATGGCTTTGAATTCTTACAAGGCTATGCAGTCCAAGTAAAACAAAGCTGCTGGCAAAAGTAATAAGCCAGCACTCCACACCTGATTAAACAGCATTGTTTTTTAGTATAGCACCATGCCAAGTTCTCATGTCAGTGAGCACAGTATCCAAGAGCTGCATAAAGTGCAGTTTTTACCACTGCAGTAGTGAACAACTTACTCTGTGAGCAGGTATGCCTTCCACTGTTTCTTAACTCAGCAGTTTTCAGGAATCAATCCCCATTTCCCACAAAACAAAACAAGCAAACAAACAGAAAAAACCCAACCCTTCCTCAAATCCCATAGGTTCTGGAATGTAAATAAGGTAAACTGAGCCCTTAAATGATCTGCACATGCACATACTACCTACAGCACTTTTGGTTGCTAACTGTAAGCAGCTGCCAATTTCCATCTAATGCTCAGACATCTTGCTAACTGATCTGCAAGTCCCAAAAGTGTGTTATCTGTTAATGTGCCTCTAATTTTGCTAAGAGCCTACTATTTATAGTGTGTCATTTATTTACTTATTTACCTTCAACTAATTAAAGCTATCATTTTAATAAAGAATGCAGTGGGAAAAAAACCCAATGTGTGTGTGTGTGTGTGTGTGTCCTCGGTGAGAGGAGAAAACCCAATCTGTTCACTTAACTGGATGAATGTTACAAAAGTTCTGTTTTGCTTGGAAAAGCAATGCATGAGTAAAAGCTCCAAAACCCTAGCATTATTATCTCTAATTACAATTGGCAATATGTGGCAATCATAATTATTCATTTATGCAAAATAGCTTACAGTGTGTCACATTTTTTATTCCCTGTTAAAGGATGGCTTGACAAAAGAAGAAAAAAAAAGATTATAGTGCTGAACATAATTGTGCTAAATGCTCAGTCATTTTGTTTAAAAAATAACTACAAAACTAAACTGCTATTTCTGCAGAGACAGGAAATAATTTAACAAAGATGTATAGTATACTCTGCAGGTGGCAATCCATCCAGGAAACATATTTCCCTGAAAAGGAGAGATATTTCAGAACAAAACTGAAGAGCATAATTTTTGCCATTTCTGTCTTTCTTAAAAAAAAAAAAAAAAGGAAAGAAAAAACCCTCCTTGTTTTAATCTAGCATATGCTTCCTCTGTTAGCAAAATGCTAATTTGCAAATAGTCAGAGGAGAGACCGTGACCATAATAGCTTGCTACAGTTCAGCAATATGACACTCTATTCTATTTCAATTCTACCACAGTACACTAAACAATTGAATAAGATCAAGTACACTTAATGACAAAAAATAAGGAAAAATGAGTTCACACAACTCAAATAAGTGACCTCTATTTGTGCATGTATTTCTAGTGGAATATCACCCTAATTTATGGTACTGAGCCTGTAAAAAGCAACAGTTCATAAGAGGTGTCAGTCATCCTTTGAGCAGGTACTTGGGGTCAGGTACTTCAGAGGCCCATCTGCCGAAAAAAAAAAAAAGGGCTCAGATTCAGGATGCCAGGTCTAGAGATTCAGTCTCAAGAAAATAAATGCTGAGAAAAAGCTGTGCATTAGGAGAAACTGGAAAGATACTCTAAAACCTGATTGAAACACACAGGGGTGCTTTAATCCTGACATGTTGCACCTGATGAGTAACCTTTACTCTTGGATCCAATCCCACTTTTTCTTGTGGAACAACTTTTCCCCCAATTGCACTTATTCCTTTCTCAGAGCAAGACTGAAGGCAATGGAACCATTTCTGTGAAAAGGATCATCCACAGAACCAAGGGTTTTTTTGATGGCTAGGCATTTAAAAACTTTTTCAAAGTGTCTTAGATATATAAAAATGTAGGAGACTTTAAAATCCAAATAGGAAGCAGATTTTTTTTTTCCTGTGCTGATGGTGTTGATTAGAGCAGAGGAAATGGAGATCACCATTGGAATGCATGGGAAAAGCCAGTCTTCCAGAATAGTAAGATAAGTTGCACTATGTATGTTTACAAAAAAAATTGGTCAGCTTCACACAGTGGTCAAAAGAAGGGAATTTGTCTCCTGACTTAGTAAATGATGACAGAAAATGAGGAAAACATGGAAGAACATCATACATCAAAAATTTAGAGCAAAGGAAATAAAATGGAAATCTGAAAGAAACAAAACACAGTATTGCCATTACTTTCCACTTTGCTTTTACCATCAGACACAATAAATGATTAGCATGTGAACTTGTCTCTTTTTTTTTCTCTCACATGTTTAGGATGTAAGAGATGCCAACTAGACCCAGCAGTGATTTCTTACTATAGTTAGTTCGTTATGTCTTGGTCCACTACCATTAAAAGAATTTTTCTACTCTTCACACAGAACTTAGAAGAAAGATCCTGTTCCCATTACAGTAAATGTTAAAATTCAGTTTTTAATCAGAATATAGAGCTAGGTCCTGTGTGTGCTATGCATATTATAGCAGATAGCTCACACATGCTCAGATATCTGGGTTTGCTAACACAGTCATCATTTTCTTACACACTGCACCACAACACCTACATGAGATGTCTTGATTACAAAAAACAGGTTGTCAAATTGTTTCACACTGTGGTCTGCAAACAAATGATATTAAACGCTAAGACACTAGATGTACCTTTGGAGCAATAAAAAGGAAAGCATTACTATCTTCTGTAGCAGATGAAAGAACAAATAGAGGCCATTGGGCTAGATCTACAAAGGATACACTTCAGTGAGGAAAGTGTTCAGTTGGGATAGCTGAGAGTTGCAGTCCAGTCCCTTCTCTAGTGACAGCCTAAACCAAAATAACAGAGCGTACAGTCAAACAGTGATGAAAAGACCATCCTCTCCAGCTATACGCAGTTTCTAGCCCACTTTTAGCAATTTGCATAGGTGTCAAAGTTGAACACTCTCACTCACTGATCTGGAGGCCTGGCTGCAATGTGGCCGGAGTATTTATCACCCAGTCAATCATCACAGGAATCAGTAAGAATTGCTTGCATTAAATAAAGTAATATGCAGAGGAGTAAATATATTACCTTAGGAGAAATGTGCAAAATACAGAATTTACAGTATGAAGAAACTGTCATTTCTGCATCATGCTTCTTATTTTAGGTGAAAGCGGTAACCTGTCAGAAATTAAGAAATACAAACAACAGAATATAAATCAAGAAAAATATTTTAAAATAGAAGTATCACTCATTTCAATATTTCTCTTTAACTTAGAGCAATTATTTTGCATTTTTCTACCTAAATGTTACATGTACTTCAATAAATCAATCAGAATTACTTCATTGGTGGTCAGCTCTGTTACTAAAACTATCTCGTGGTAGTCAGAATTAAATGTATGACATAGTCACTTTCTCCTATGGACCTGGCTTCCTGGCCAGGCTATATGTTCCAGACATTCAGAGAGTTGTGATATTCATGACATGTGACTGAATTAAGACAAAAAGAATCATCAGTGACCTATAGCTAGAGTAGGGTAATCTCCAAGAACAAGACTACAGTACAGAATGAAGACCCAATTTCTAACAAGATTGTATCTTAATACTTAAATTAACTCAAGTTAAATATTGCAATTATAATGAAAGTTCTTGAATGAAAAAATCTGCCATAAGAAAAATTTTCCTCAAGTTTCCTAAATGGAACTTAGTGTTTGCAAGACAGTAGATTGTCCATCAGAAAAGCATATTGTGTGGCATTTCTAGGCAGGTTTTTAATATGAGGTATGTTCTTTCCTCTTCCCTTTATAAAATAATGATTGGCTGCTACAGAAGATGAAGATTAGCTGTAATATGGATAATAAAGATTTTAAAATTGATACATATAATTAAAAATTTTAAAACCCAAAATAATTGCATTTTCTTGTTTCTCAAAAGGACCCTATGGATTACCTGAAAGTTTTTTTCCATTAATATCTCTGTGATTTCACATCCCACATTCCTTCCGCCAATGTTATTACGACTGGTAACAGTCTTTACAAACCACTAGTCCTTCCCGCTTCATTCAAAACACTAATTTTTCTAGCTTTAAAATTATTGTCTTAAGTTTTTCATTAATTTAAATTCTACATTATACAAAATACAGTGATTTTCGGTGAGCTTTGTTAATACAGCTGTTATCAGCGTGTCTCCACAGTATCAACATGCCTATTTTTAAAGAGGACTGGTAAGGGAGTTCTCCATATCTTAGAGATGGTTTTCTGAATCTTAAATTATCTTCATCTATAGTTTTCCATGGTATTATATTTAATATTTGAAAATGCTATCTGAATATTAACTAATCCATCCTCTGGTTGGAAATTAACTCGTCTTATCTCAGTTTTTCAGAAACGGAGAACATTAGATGAAGTTCACAGGGACTTGGTGTCTTCATGGCTAGGCTTTGCGAACAAAGATTTGGGAAGGGCTCTACTCACATTTGTTACAAGCACGCTGGTGGCTAAAAAGGCCAATAGGAGATAGACATGTGTGGTTGCAAAAGGCACAGCGAAAGGACTCCTTAGGTGGTATATTCTGCAAGGCACGATTCTTTCTGCATTGTCTTTTCTCCTCGAGAGTGATCCTGTGTGCGTTCTCAAAAGAAGCAGCAGTGTTAAAGATGGTGTGTCTCCAGGCCTCCTGATTTGAGGCCAGAGTAGACCAGTTATGGTGATCAATATGGCCAAGGCTGAGATGTTGTTTCAGGGAGTCCTTGTATTTTTTCTTCAGGATCCTCTCTTGGTGCAAGCTGGTGGCACAGTTCACATAAGAGCAAGATCTTAGGAGGCGGTGATCCTTCATCCTGGAGATGTGTCCTGCCCAGCACAGCTGTGTTCTCAGCAACATGACCTCAATGCTTGTGACTGCTGCTTGTTCTAGAACAGACGTATTGGTCACATCATGTGACCAGTGGATGTTTAGGATTGTGTGGGAGACAGCGGTTGATGGAAGCGTTCTAAGAGTACTCAAGGTGGTGGCAGTAGATAACCCATGATTTGGATCCATATAGAAGAGTAGAGAGCACAATGGCTCTGTAAACACTGATCTTGGTACTTTTCCTCAGGTGTTTATTTGGCCAAACTCTTTTATGGAGTTTTCTGAAAGCTCTATATGCCTTTGCTAACCTGTTGTCTATCTCTCCATCAATCTTACCATCCGAGGAGATGAGGCTGCCTAGGTAATTAAACTGTTGGACTGATTTGAGCACTGATTGGCCAATGGTGATATGGGGATGATGGAAAACTTCCTGAGGTGCAGGTTGATAGAGAACCTCTGTCTTCTTTAAGCTGATTTCCAGCCCAAAAAGCTCAGCAGCCTCTGCAAAGCAGGATGTTAAACGCTGCAGAGCTGCTTCTGTGAGGGCAACAAGGGCGGCATCATCAGCATAAAGCAGCTCCCGGACAAGATGGTTTAAGGTCTTGGTGTGGGCCTTCAGTCACCTTCGGTACGATATCGAATGTAGATACCATCCTGATCACCGAGGTCTGCCATGGCCCTTTGGAGCATCATGCTGAAGAAGATTGTGAATAGGGTTGGTGCAAGAATGCAGCTTTATTTCACACCATTGGTTATTTGAAAGGGCTCAGAAAGTGCATTGCCGTATCTGACTTGGCCGTGTTGATCCTCATGACGTGAGATGATCATTTTAGGGAGCTTGGGGGAACATCCTAAACATTTCAAAATCTGCCATAGACCTTTTCTGCTCACAGTATTGAAAGCCTTGGTGAGATCAACAAAGGTGACATAGAGACCTTTATTCTGTTCCCTACACTTCTCTTGCAGTTGTCTGAGAACAAATACCATGTCTGTGGTGCTCCTGTTGGCTCTGAAACCACACTGGCTTTCAGATAGAATTCCTTCTGCAATAGCGGGTATTAGTCTGTTCAAAAGTATTCTTGTCAGGATTTTGCCAGCAATGGAGAGCAGAGCAATACCACGGGAATTTGAACAGTCTGATTCAACTCCTTTCTTCTTATACAAGGTGATAATGACTGCATCTCGAAGGTCTGATGGTAGTTCACCTAGTTCTCAACAGCGCACCACAAACTCATGAAATTTAGCATGGAGTGCTTGGCTTCCATGCTTCCAGACTTCAAGTGGAATTCCATCAACCCCAGCTGCCTTGCTGATTTTCACCTGCTGTATGGGGGACTTGGTGTAATAAATTAAGTAAAGCATATGGGTTATGCAAACCTTAAAGTGATTCCAAAGCTCAAGCTCAGAGAAGATCTGTTAGTACAAATCCCTGAGTTTTACCCCTACTGCTGGTACAACCCAAGTCTAAGCTTTTTACTGCATTTTTATGTCTGCAGTCTAGCTCATTCACACCTCTTCTAGTTCTTCAGAGACTTTTATCTCCTCTTGGAAATAAGCAGAGTACTTGGTAACACAAGCATAGAAAATCCTTCAAACTTCTTACAAGAACAGAGAAGTATACAAATTAAAGAAAGGTTAGGAACTTTCCCAAAATATAATTTACACGTATTTTTCCAGATAAACTTCACAAAATTGTTTTACCCTGGTAGAAGATCATGCCAATGGAATAACTTGATTTAACTGCAGAAAAATCAGCTGATAGAGAGTAAAAGTTTAAGTTTGATTTCTAACTCATAAAAAACATGTGCACCTTTCTTTCTTTTCATCCTTCAAAATCTGACTTCAAAAGGGAAAACCAGTCATGCTTTAGGATTGGGACACTCAGTGTGTATGTAGGTTTGATGTTCTGCTGCCAGCAAGCAGCGCAGTGCACTGGCACTGTACAGAAATGGATGTAACTGCCAGGTGGGTGGAACAGTGTCCCACAAGGGAAAACCTTTCACTGACTGCAATGGGGACATATTTTATGTCACTCACTGTCCTGTTCAATAAGAAAATATGCCTTTTCTTCTAAGAGAAAAGAGGTTCCCTTCAGTATCAGTAGTTTTAAGATGATATAAGAATAGGTATGTTTGCAATTATTTGGCTTGAACTGTACACTGAGGACTAATAAACAATTACTAGCTTGGTCTAACGGTTTTCTAAAACACTAAAATAGGTTCTGAAGAATCATAGGTTACCCAGGGAAACCTTACTGTAATTCATTGGGAAGCGTGCAATTTCTTTGGTTTAGTTTGAAAACAAAGCAAAACAAAGATTTGTCATGTTTCATATTTCCAAGCCAGTATGCCTACACTCATGTGGTTTCCATCTCTGGCAGAGTGTAAAGAGGAAGTAAAATGTCAAGTTGTTTATTTTTGCGCAATTTTCTTATCTGAAAATAACACCGAGTTTGCTAAATCTGATCTGTCTTTAACAATAGACAGAGGAATTCCTTTGCTCGGCACTTTTTGCTTTTACAGACGTCTTATGATCTGGAAACAGAGGAGTTAAATCTCTTTTGACAATTTTGTCAAAACCAAAAATGTCATCTGAAACAGCAGCCTTGTTTTCTAAGGAAATAAAGAAATTGTTTTCCTTTAGTTCAGTCTGTATACCACCTTTTCTTATTATTTTCTCTTTGTTTTTTTAAATACTGTTTTACTGCAGATGAAAAAGAAAGGCAGAGATGGACAAAACGACACCTAGAAATTCACTCTTCATGATCATAAGCTTTCACTTAATAGAATGAGAAAAATGAATATGTTTAAATCAGCAAATTGTTCTTTACCTCCACAGAACATTTTCATTGTCAAGTACGTGATCAAAGTTCCCTGTCTTAGAGAAGCCACATGTTTTTATTAGGCACCCTAGGCCTGATTTCAAAGTATAAGAGATTCAGCTACATCTTTCTTTTTGAAAATAAATATATATATCAGCATCTAAGCCTGTGCTTTCACTTCATGACCTTTTTAACTATTTCACAGATTAATGAAATAAATGAATATGAAAAAGTTCTCCATGCTTCCATATACTTTATTCTAAAATCATATTGCAGATAAAAGTGATATCACATTTATAAAAAAAAAATCAAGCATATCTAATTCCAGTTTGAGTCATTTATACATTTTTCTATGTCCATACTGTGTGCATTTGCAAATGCACATAACAGTACCCACTTTCCTAATCCTCTATACTTGGTAAGAGAGATTTAGCTGCAGCAGCATAGAGACAGAGCAGTTCTAAGAAAATACGAAAAGAAAAAAGCATTTCTTCCATTGTTCCATTTTGATCCCAGATCCCCCATCCAAAGTAGTCTACCTATCTCATGCATAGGGGCAAAGAGAAGAATAAATGTCTGTGCCTCTTCCTGCAACCATCTTTGAACTAGCGAGTAGCATAGCCTTTCTGACCATTGTACAGGGTAGCCTCAGATTACAGTACTAGACTGTAGCACAAGGCTGTGTATCTTATTGTCTCTTGCATTTACAAATATGTCCCTTCACGCTGAGTGTAACTCCCTTAGAGCCATCTGCAGTTGATCTCTTATAGTTGCTCCACACGCAGTGCAGGGTACTCCAAACAGCAATTCAGGAGCCACTGGGTCTAGGCAGGTATTAGCTCATGAGATCAGATCAAATTCTAAGTATCAGGTCAGTCTTCACATATTTATCTCACTGCCAAATAGATGTCTTTTTTTCCCTTAGTGAGGGTTAAGGAATTAAACAGAAAACATTGGGTTTATAAGCAGATTATAACTGCTGTAGGGCATTGTACTCATCGACTGACACTACAAGTCTAAAAGTGCTGACTAATAAAGAGAAGAGGAGTAAACCCTCCTGAGATAGTTGGTAATAAATATAAAACTGTAGGATGAAGTAAAAATTTATAGACCAACATAGACCTTTGTTTTAGTTTGAATTCCTGTCTTCTTGCAGAAACATAATTAAATAATTCAGGATTGGTTCGTTTGCAGAAAAGAGTTGAACAAAAAGATCAGCGTTCACATTTAGCGTCATTTAGCATCCAGTTCAAAGATACAGAATCTGTGTAGATCACAGGGTTTTTTAAACCCATTCCCAACCAAAAAGAATATTTTAGATTAAATTTGTGTCTATGTTTCATTCTCCTCTACACCTTTATCCATAGGACTAACAGAAAGTGAGAGTGCCTCACTTTGCAAACATGGGATCTATTTTGATATCTGAAGACCAAATTATCCTCTTGGTTCCTACATGTTGAGATTGTAAAGCTTGTGATGTTGACAAACCAAGTTTTACAAACCATCCACAACTATCTTGCCCATATGTGTCTGTTTTGTCATCCCTCACAAATGGGCTGAATTCTTCTCAGTGCACACAGATAAATGAGGCACAGAAATAGCCATACTGAAATGCTTCTTACCTTTATTTAGCTACTTAATAGTTAAGCAACTAGTTAAGACGAGACACCCAGGCTCCCTCCGTATCAATGGGTGCAGATACAGGCACCTGCAGGGGGTGATTCATCTTCTTCAAAGATAGGGGTCTAAAATAAGGCTTATGAGCTGCCTTCTGGAGGTGCCTATCTCTCACCATTGACTACAGTGGGAGCCTAGATGACTAGCTGAGATTAGGTGCCTAATTTTTAGGCAGATAAATTGTCTTGCCTGAGGTTACGTAAGAAATTTGTGGCAGAACTAGGATTTGAACCCATGCGTTCCACATATAGCTGGTAACGAATAATTCAGTCAATCTAGTGCCTTTGTTACAAAGGTTTTGTGTGTCCACAATAGGCTATTAAATAAGAGACATATACACACATCAAAAAGTCTAATAAATTGGTGATTAGTCACCAATCTCCCACATACCTGAGCATATGAAAAAACATAGTTTAAATGTCTAAAATAGGCAATAAGAAATTTTACTGTGGTCTGCTACGTTCCCAATGAGTGTCCTAACCACAGTGATTCTCAGGGATCTTCAGAGAATTCTGCAATATAGTTACAATAATTTACTATTTATGAAGATGGCAGGAGAGAGAGTTACATCTACAGTCAAAAATACAGTGATAAGAAATTCTTAGGAAAGAATTGTATGGAACATGCCTTAGTTCTTAGTGATCAAAAAAAATCTTCCCACTTAAATGCTGCCTTTTCAGATTAAACAAATTCAGAAATATCCAGCTACTTCAGAAGGAACCACTTCACACATATTTAATACTCCACCCAGATTTCTCATGGTTTTTTGCCAAGACAGAATGCAAAATATTACATTGAGAAACCAAGACCAAATGGAAAAATGGCCACATTTTCCTGACATGCTTAGACTGAATTCCTACAGTTTGAAGAATTCAGTAGAATCCACAGGGATTAGTATAAATACAACTATCCAGACTCCAAACCCAACTAGATTGTGGGTAAATTGCCAGATACTGAAATATTTCTTCACATAAGCTGGAATCCTCTGCAAAAACAACCATATAGTTGCACTCGTCAAATGCTTATGTCACTGAGGAACTATATATTTTATACCAGCTGCATCTATTCTCTTTTCTACACTTCTACATTTTATTTCTCGGCCGATTTTCCCATTTGATCAAAACATGTTGTCCTCTTGGAGAACTAATTATGTGAAAAAACAGTTCACTTTGTAATTCTAATATTCAATTATGACTCAACAGTATTATTACTTCTTATATATCATCTTTTTTGTGCAGGTGAAACTCAAACCCAGGTTCATTTCTCTCTTTTTAGGTTCACGGAAATGCAAAAACCACTGAGAATATGAAGATTTACAGCAGTCTGAAAGTTAATTTGGGGCAAAACTTAGAACTCCCTCAAAACAAATCTTTGCAGAATGAAAACACTTTCTCATATGTAACACGAATTTTAAGATTTCTGTCTTGAAGCAATGTAGGTCTTTTATGATATACTAATAAAGTGGAAATGTTACAGAACTTGGAATAATGCACTGTGATATACTTAGTGGAGACTTTGTCCTTCTGATATTTTTCTACTTTATTTTGAGATACTTTCTACCCTGGCACTTGCTCAATTTTCAAAAAAACCTCCAAACCCCAATATACAAACATACTTGTTCTCTTGAAGTCTTAGCCCCATCACACTAGGATCTGAGAAAATAATTTGAAAGTGGGTAATACAAACAGTCTGCTCTCAGAATACAGACCACTCCAATCTGAGGTAATGTTTTAAATGCTATAAATAGCCATTTGATACCTTTTCCGTACTATAAACATTTCCTAACTGCTCTGATATACTTCAAAGGTTTTCAAAATACTGAAGGCATATATTTAGATCCTGTAAAACAACAGAAATTCTTAACTGTGTCTATGCATCAGGGAACTGGTGTGGGAAGGGAAAGAAGAATTACAAGAAAGAATTACAAAGAAGGAAGGGGAAGGGGAAAGGGAAGGGGAAGGGGAAGGGGAAGGGGAAGGGGAAGGGGAAGGGGAAGGGAAGGGAAAAAGAAAAGAAGAAAAAAAGAAGAAGAAAAATCTGAAAGAAAACAGAAATAAAAAAAAAATGGGGGAAAAAGAGAAAAGAGGAAGAAAAGAGGAAGAAACGGGAAAGAAAGAAAGAGAGAAAGAAAGAAAGAAAAGGGAAGAAAAGAAGGAAGAAGGGAGGAAGGGGGGAAGAGAGAAAGAAAGAGAGAAAGAGAGAAAGAAAGAAAGAAAGAAAGAAAGAAAAGAAAGAAAAGGAATGGAAAGGGGGAAAAAAAGGAAAGAGTCTTTTGAGTTCTTAGTGAAATGCTGCCATCTATGGAGTTCAGCAGATACTGCTTTCTGCAGAGATGTCAAGGAAAACCACAGTCGGGTTACCTCACTACGTGGTTAGTTGGGAAAATGAAGCAGGTTTTTTCATCAATAAATAAGAATATAAATTATAGCTTTGGTTATAACATTACTTTGGCACTAGCTTCTACCACAACTATATAAGTAGCATTTTTAGTTCTCTACTGCAAGGTTTTCTTGTGGGTTTTTTTGGAGGGGATGTATTAATATCAGTATGTGTTGCCCTGTTTTCATTTGCATTGGTTTCCTAAATTTCAAGACACACAAGCACATATCCTTCCTGTCATTCCCCATGTACATATCCCCAAGTATACTACTACGTGCATTCTCAAAATGGCCAAATAAATAAGCAACTAATTATAGTTATCTCATTTTACCTCTATTATGCCTAAAAATTAAAAGTGTTTGAAGCTTTGAAAATAATATAAACACACACATCACTCTTTCTTCCTTAGCATTTCTGCTAATGGTAAGGCAGGAGCTGCACCTGTGGGTAATACAAGCCGACAGAAAGATGATAACTGAAGAGATAGAAGTATTAAAAGTGTTTGTCATTTATAACAAATAATAACCATTGCAAAAATCCCGGTTTGGAAGCTGCTCAGATCTTCAGGAAGAAATTGTTCTCAATCAGTACCACAAAGATCCAGAAACCTCTTTTTCATGTCACTAGAGGACTAGATGCAAATGAAAAGCAGGGGTCATTTTGCTCACTTAAATTGTGATTAAGTGACATATTTAATCATTAAGGTAGGCATAAGTGTAAAGAGCAGTAATTCCAGGGCTAATGAAAATCTGGACCATCAAATCTGTTTTGTATCCAGAGGTTGTGATGTAAAGACATAAGAAAAAAAGTATGTAGGATTTCTGAAAGATGCCTTATTTAGGCACTGCTGCTCAGCCTTGTTTTCCAAAATCACAGAATCGTAGAATCAATAAGTTGGAAAAGACCTCAGAGATCATCAAATCCAACCCATGACCAAACACCACTGTCCAGACACCACCATTAGACCAAGTGTATCTTCCAGTCTTTCCTTGAACACCTCTAGGGACAGTGACTGTATCACTTCTCTGGGCAGTCTATTCCAATGCCTAATCACTCTGTGAAGAAATTCCTCCTAACATCCCTCCCTTACCTCAGCCTTCCCTTGCAATCAGCTCCCTGTTCTGAAATGTCACCGGAAGAGGTACTTCCCACGGCAGGAAAGGAACAGTAGGAATAACCCTCATTCAGGCCTGCTCTGAAAGATGGGCATCAATCATCCATGGGGATCAGCCATATCAAAGAGAGGAATGCCAGTGGAATGAAAAGTGAAATCAGCCCTATACTCCCCAACAAACACCAGCAATGTACCTAGCAAAATACTTTCACATTCCCTTATTCTATCCAAATTGCTTAGCAAATCTTTATCATCTTTACAATGAGTTAAGCTATTTTCAGGAAAACCATTACCCCTCTTTCTGCTTTGACTCCCTCCAGTCACTTTTGCTAATGTTTCTCATCTTTACACACCATATTGACTTCGGAGGGTGGCACTTGTCTAGCAAGCTGTGGTGGAATAATCACCCCTTGAGCATAAGCATCAGTGGACCAAGTTACTAAACCCCTCTTCCCTCTGCAGGTCTTTCCACAGGAAGATATTGGAATCAGCAGAGCTGCATTAACAGTGAATTGCATTATAAGCAAAATAATGAAGTTAAAATTTACCTCCTAGAGAAAACTCTACAGAGGTCAAAGATGAGACACTTCTAGAGAATGCCCAAAGGCAGAGGTCATTTTAAGAAATTCATCCTCCTCTGCTTGACTTCCAGCTCCCAAACACACACACTGCCCTGTGCTTTAGAGGAGGGGACAGTGGCCAAAGGTCTATTAGCAGCAGCCACAGTCACAGCCACAGCAAGCATCTAAATGCTTCCTTTGTTGCACAGCTGGTGAGGCAGCCAGATCTACCTATAGTGCTTAACAAGAAGTTGGAACTCTCCTTGTCTGGCTTTTGGTGATAGAAATCCTAAAAGATGGGCCTTCTGGGTTTCCCTATTTGCCAGCTCACAACATAATTGTGTGACAGTAACCTCTTACTGCTTTTGGAATGATCTTTTTTGCCTTCAATTCAAACTCATCTGAACAACATCAGTTCAGATAATGCTGCCCGTGTTGCAGTTACTGTTTCATTGGGAGGACTGGAAGAGGCCCAGTTTGCTGCACATTGCTAAAGGAAGTGCTTTCTCACTGCATCCCAGTGCAGAGGCAACGTCGGTGTGTGAGGTTACGGCCATGGCACAAGGACAGAGGGCAGAGCTTTGGGGAAGGGCCACAACCCTGGGGCTTTGTGCCCACTGGACTGAAGGCCACAACAAGTGAGACAGTCTCCCATCTACTGCATGCAGAAATGATAGCAAACAGGTGAACAGCACAGGTTGCAAGCACTAGAAGAAGATGGGGAGTGAGGCAGTGGTCTCTTTCGCTGAGGTGTAGCATCAAATCAGGTTTATGGCTGTATTAATAAGCACATCTGGTCAAATGTGGCTGAGACCCCACTTGTGAACACTCAGCCATGATCACCTCCTTCATTATTCTCCACTGAGCTAAAATCAATCCCCTATACTGAGATGTGTGAACCACGTGCCTAACGTGAATTGTTATGCAGGTCCAGAAGCCACATCATTGCCTACCACCCTGAAATGGACCCTCACCTCTAATAATATGTTTAAATAATATTGGGAGCATGGGTGTGAGGAAGGGGGAACAGGTCCCATCGCACTCACCAGCAAATAGGGATATCCATTCACGAGCAAGAACATGCACTATTCATATCACACTATTCATCACTTGTTGCATTAATTATTTGGCTTTTTGAAGATTTTCTGTCACCAGAGCAGACAGCCAGAACAAACTGTTACTAAGGAAACCAATCACCACAAATAAGGCAAATCAAAATTTTGCAGACTAGGAGAGAACATCTAAATACCTGTTAAATACCTGTATGTAATGAATCATGGATCACCACTATCTCATCAAGGAGAAAAATACCATATTTATCAGCTAATGCAGTTGAAACATCATTTGGTCATTCTGATGAATCTGTGATGCATGCCTTTAATGAAATACATCCTTCCCACACCGTATTTCCTCTGTCCTGATTTGTTGGAAGATTCAGGTTTGCATTTATATGTAAGTGGAGTTTCTTAGCTGACAAATCTTGCTCAGTAACTGAGTAACTCCCCATTTCCAGAATGAACCAGTAAAGCTCTTGCTGCTGAAGGTACTGTATGCCACAGTATATATCTTACTCAAGAATTCAGATGTCACCCCCCTGCCATTAGGTACAATGCACACCTTTTTATAGCCAGCACAGCTGCCTGGAAGGCAGAACAAGAGATGAATAACCATTTCCTAGCCCATTTTGTTCAGCTGTGAGTCTTCTACATTGCTGAACTCCTTCAGATATTAAGATAGAATAACTAAGACTGGATCACATATATGAAATGACATCAAGCAGAAATATAAGTAGTAACATACATGAATAAAAAGTGATTACAATAAGTATGAGCCAAATAAATTAATATTTTGCCTTGGATAGGATTATTTACGTTTGGTAACTATTGCTTGTGCTGATGATATAACACATGCTGACACCAAATATCAATTCTAGGTAAATCCAATTAAGCCCAGAAGCAAAACAGCTGGATTAGCAGTTCACTGCATAAATTATTTTTCTTCCGTTTACTTTGTCTTTTTGCAAATGAGGCTTTTAACATAAAAAAATTTAGCACTCAAGTTCCCCTTTGCTTATTAATTCCAAAAGCCTAAAATGAAGCAGTAGAAAAAAATATATTTTCTTCCTTTGTTGCTTGTGTGCATATGCTGTTCAGCTCCCTCGTGTAGTCTCTGCAGACTGTAGGTAGTTTTCCTCCTTCCTCATATAAGTGACTCACATTACACTTACAATGGCATCAGACCAGGAAACTTCATTTTTGTTTTTTTTTAAATTCCAGATGATGCATTAGTGCATAATTATTTTTTTTTTAATTTCCTAATACTATACAAAATGAATATAAAATTGGAAAGGCTGTAGTTGAACATGCTCACTACTGCTTTAATTCAGTTGGAACAATGTAGACTATATGGGAATTGTTTTATTTGATCTCTTTTATTTTTCTCTTATTGTTTTTCTTCATTATATGGCTGTCAGAGGAAAGGGCAATGTAGAGATTGGGAATCAATACCTGCTACTCCTGTAGATACGCAAATAATCACAAATTGCAATCACTGATTGATTTTCAGCATTCTGATAGTGACACATTGAGTGGAAGGGACTCTGATCTCAGTTGTGCTAGGGGAAATCTAGAGCAGTGATTCACAGCTGGAATTGTAATAAAGACTTGCCTCAGAAATGCATCATTTCAGTCAATGAAACACGTAACATATCGTTGGTGAAAATTACTTTTCCCTTCTGCTCATGATCAGGGCTGACAACAGCAAATGTGCAAGCAGCAGAGCCATGCTTCAGCCTCCAAGGTTGAATGCCACCAGCCCCAAAGGTGGGAGAAGGTGGCGACAAATAATGCAAGGTGTCTGAACAGCAGGGTCCAATATACGACTTACTCCAGAGCCCACATCAAACACATCAAATCTTCCATTACCCCCCACATGTATTCCTCCTTCCAGTCCCCTGGAAACATGTCAGTTTGAGATTCCCATCCCTCTAAATCCGTATTTTCCCAGAAACCTTTCACATCATGCATACACAGGAGCCTAATGTCCAGCTTTCCTAATAAACAGGTCATACATGGATATTTGCAAGTACCATCCAGAACAGAGGGTCAAAGCCCAGATAAAAGGTACCCACATACCAGCTGTCAGACCAGCAGATGGTTCACAGTCTAGACAACTATATTTATATATATCTATCTACATGTATATATATAAAACGATGAAAAGAAGACTAGTAAATTACTGGCTACTACTGTGAGGTGATTTTAAAAATTTTTTCTAACATTTGCTTTATACATATTAAGGACATTGAAGGAAAAAAAAAAACAAAACCAGCCCTTTTCCCTTACTTGGAGTGGGAGACATTGAAATATTTTGGCTTTGTTACAAATGCAGAAGAATTTGATGTTAAAAAATGAGGGCTATTTTTGTACAAGCTGAAAGAAGGAGGCGGGTTATAGTTACAGTATGTTTCTCTTATTTTCCAATAATAGGAAGACAATTCTCTTTCCTATTTTTCTTATGTAAAATACCTTCGTATAAACACTGATACTGCTTCCACTGGCATACACAGTAACTTTGTTGTGGACTTTCCTGGGGGCAGACACCGGGGCAAAGTAGTCAGAGATCAATTTCATAAAGAGTTATTTTCTTAAGTAGATATAATTTTTCAGAAGTAACTCTAACCTGTACCAGCTGATCTTAAAAAAACAGAATCCTCTTTTCTGACAAGCAGAGTGAAAAAATGGAACACACAAAGTGGCTATGGTGACACACGAAAAGCGTGTGCATGAAATGGTATAGGAGTCTAAAATTTTGGAAAACAATGGCAAATTAAGAGTGATGAATCCTGGTAGAAAAACTTCTGTGGCTGATGTGCTTCACCAGTGTTCTTGAATTTCCTACCTAGTTCTTCACCTATTTGCAAGTGACTAATGCAAATCCTTTTCTTTTAAAAAATACACAGAATAAATGTTTCCCAGTTAACAAATCGGTTGGGTCCCTTCCAACTCAGGATATTCTTTGATTCTGTGATTCTAAACTGTCAGAGCTTGAAAAAATGCCATCATCTGAAAAACTGGAGAAAGGGTAGAGGAAAAGGAAAAAAAGATTATGAACTGAAGTAGTAATTTTTTCCCCCCTAGGTAAGTAGCATTGGCATTTGTATTCATAGAAAAGATGATTTTTAGTTACATGAACATGCATATTGGATTCATTAGTTTGCAGAGCAGAATAAATTTCACATTTTCAAATTGGTTTTTTTTGTAGAAAATTAGGAAATTTCACCCTCTATCAATTAATAAATAGCTACAAAAATAGCAGCTGAAAATCTCAATTAAATTAAACTTACTTTCCTGAGAGAAAATGTCTTCTGCTTTATAAGCAATTAAATATTCTAAAGGAGACTGAGTTCTGTACAGCTGCCACTGCCTCGTGAGAGCCAAGGGCCTTGGCCATGGCCTGGAAGGTGGCAGCTCTTTGCAACACCCACTGTGATGCTCTCAGTGGCTGTTGGTTCTGCTGTGGGCAGTAAACATGGACAAATTCATCTTTCGACACAGGGTTAGATGAGTAAAATTACAATTGGAGATACATAAAATTATTATAATTTCTTGCAGAAAGGCCCAAAAGTTTTCATTTGTGTATGAAGAATGTCTTGTTATTCATTGAAAGAACTGGACGGGGAAGTTGGGCAAATGGCAAGGTATAGAGAGGCATCTGGAAGCAGTGTAGTACACTAAGGAGATATGCTCAAATTTTTCACCCTGAACCCTGAACCAAACAATTACTTTTGTATTATCCATATGAACTTGTATATCTTCATGACACTTATTAAATAAATTTCTAAATCTAAATCTAACTAGTACAGCTTCAGTAATAATTTAGAGTTTTATCCTGAAAAAAATGTTCTTGGAGAGTTTTCAATATCTATATTTTAGATTTTTATCTTTGGACATTGAAAACATTCAGCTTTTACCTTTGAAGTTCCTGATTCATAAACGTGAGCTAAACACAGCCCTTCTGGGGATGTTCTGGTGACTCTGCAAAATCACCTGATGGACTTCTCTCCTGAACTGGAGGTTGATACAATGAGAATATTTGAATGTATTTGAACTGTGATTATTCTGTACCATTGCTTGAGTACTATAGTAAGTGACCTCAAATAGTCTCTCATCCCATGATATCCCTAATTTTGTTACCACCTATTCAATCTTGCTGTCTATTCTCAAAGGACATGAAATGTTTTGTCAGTTACAATCCAACAACTTTTCTTTAATAGTATTACTTTACTTCTACAAAGCTGTGCTCCACAAAAAGGATCCGAAATTGTTTAATTTTCAATTAAAAAGCACCCGGCATGAGGGCTCAAAGAAAACTAAAAGCAAAGGGTTGAGTGTTTCTTTAGTATCTGTGTCCTCATGAATACAGGTATTGGAAGAAAATTGTAAATTTATCAAGTGCTTCCCAAAATCTTTCACAAATTATCAGAAAAAATTTAAAAGTCTCTTTACTTAAGAAACAAATGTGCAAGAAGCTATTTGGGGAAATATGGTACTGTGCAATGCCATGTGATACTGTAAATACTATCAAAATGTATTTTCTATGTGTGACCTGGCAATTGAAAACCAGATATAGAAAGACAATGCCATTTGTTCTTGTAGTGGCTGCAAAGAGCTGCCATTTGGGAGGTAATAATGAATGTTAAATGTTCTGCTCTTCTATACTCAGTTAAAAAACAGTCATTCTGCATATGACTACAAAGGACCAAACAGTCGTGCCAATGCATGAAGTCCAAGTATGGTGTCCTTTGAGCTCAGCACCAACATACTGAACAAGGATCTCAAATGTAGATACAGACATATTCTTTTTCCCCATTCTCCCTTCCAAACACTCAAAAGTATTTACATTGCAAATTAGCCAGCTCTGTGGGTGCATTTCATGTACAAGAACTATGAATTTTCTTCAATGCAGGCTCCAACATAGCACTTCTCAGCTTTTACAGTCTTCAGAAGAGAGACTCTTCTTGAAGAATGAGGGATTTTTTTCATAGCTGTGATTTAGCCCATCATGAAATATATATCCCTAAGGTTTCTTGTCTCAACTTCTTGAGAATGCTCCTACTTTAGACTGCATTAACCACTCATTTTTGTATTTCAATAAACCTTGAATGGATAACAGCTGGTGATCTTTGATTTATTTTAAACATCTTGACTACTTTCTGAAAGCATGAGTACTTGTTGCTTTTACAACTGTGGTTGGCAAATATTACTAAATGCAGAGATTATTAAGGGACAGATATTTTTGTCTCAGGCTTCACCATTGCAAGTGGAATGGATCTTAGATGGGCTGTGCAATTTGCTAACTCTGTTAAGCAGAATGGGTAATTAGAAGATGATTGGTAATAAATGATACTACCCATACCTGTTTTTCCTCCATGACAGTATCTGAGAAAATTCTTGACTACCTCATTGCCAAACCTTACTTGTTCTTTCTGTACCCACTTCTGCACTCTCATATGCCATGCCTAAATGGAGGAACCTTAACAAGAACATTAATAACATGTTCAGTTTTTTATATTTTAAACTATTTTTTCCAGTCATAGCATTGATTTTGGTTCCATCAGAGGTCAAGATGCCTCTCTAGCTGAAATCTGCTTTATTCTGACTCTTCAGTTTCAATGATTACTTCTAGAAACATATGAACAGATCAGATGAACTGTTCAGCTCTTAGCAATAGCTACTTAGCAACTGCTGCCATCATGACAATAAACACTAGTTCCTGTCTATACCTTGACTCTTTGATCAGTATGCAAAGCTGTTATTCAAACCTGCCCCTCTGCCATGTATATACAAAAATATATATTGCTTTTATATTTCACATTTTTTTTCAAAAATCCATTAGCTACATATAATACTTCATAATGGAGGTATACTATGCTCTAACTGTGCAGTTTAGAAGTTAAATCTTACTGTAAACTTCACTCTATTTGTGTTAAGTACTAATGAAAAATATTTTCACTGACAAGAGTAAGTAATTGCAATGCTACCTTTTGTTAACAAGGGCCTGAATATCCATTTATCACACACATCAAGAAACAGCCAGCAGATAGTCTAATGCATAATTCAGAAAATATATTGCAACAGGCTTTTTATTTATAACATGTAAACAAACTATATGTATTTGAATGCTAGATACAATAATAAGTAGCACTTTTTTTCTGTTGAAATCTGGCAGTGCATGACTAAATCGAATTTTCTCCAATTCTCCCTTGGATAAATTGCAATACTTGCAAAATAACACATCACCTCACTAAGTTTCAGCAACAATTTTATAGTTGTGAGATATAAAAGAAAATGCAGCTTGTCAAGTTTTCATGTTGTCAATGCTACAACTCAATAGTTGAATATCATGAAGCATATTTAATTGTAATAAAGAAAACTCCAAACACTCAGGATCTTTTTTGCAAGTTGTTAACCTGTGCAACCCATACTCTAAATGATTTTACAAGATCTGGTGCAACTGATGTTAAAATATAATAATAATAACAACAACAATAATAAAAATAATACGCAAAGTTATGTGATGGTGCCATGTCCCTGATTCTTTAAGCTTGCTTTATGCATTGATACAATCTTGAGGTCCTATACTGGTCAGGTTTAATGACGTGCTTTTCAACGTCAAGTTACACACTAAGGCAAGATTTTAACACATTGTGTTGAATAGATATTTGGAGGCAAAGCACAGCTCACATTTCTGAGGTCATCAGGATTTGTCTCCTTGTTAAGGTTTGGAAAAATGAAAAGGATCTTAATCAATTGGCGACATCACGCAGTTCCACAGCTAGCCTCTGTAAAACATTGCAAAATAAAGTCAGAGAATGTGATTAACAGAAAACAAAAAAGGTTTTAGTGTTTTTAGGAAAAGAGAAAAATAAATGAAACATTTTTAGAAAAAGTTCAAAACATTATACAGTGGGGATTTTGTCAGTAGAAAAAAGAAAGAAATACAAGCAAGACTGGATAAGTTTTCACTGTTTTATAAATAAGTTTTCTTTACATTTTATTTACTCAGAATTATATTATTTTTATGTTCCTTTGCCAAGAAATCTGGTTAGTAAAGTGCCAGATTCTTTTATTTGATTTTATTTGATTTCATTTGATTTCATTAGGGACCATCAGCCTAGCTGCTTAAGTGCCCGACTACTGTTTGCAGTTAAACATTCATTAGGGAATCCCCAGTGGGTTCATTCATTTCACTGAGGTCCAATTACAGTGCCACAAAAGCAGTTTTTGCAGCAATTAGCTGATTTTTCCTGTTTATGTTCTGTGTCTTTAGGAAGAGGACTATTTTGTGGAGGTCAGATTTTTAATTAGGCGCAATTTAGGGCCAATAAGAAAACTGATAATTTACTAAATGGCTGTGGTGGACTTAACTGCTCAGAGCAGAGGTAAATAACACAACAGGGACACCAGGAATAAGCTCTCCTGGTGTGCATAGCTCAGAGCCCTATAGTGTAAGGAATAGATTACGTGTTAAATGGCTGTCAGGGCCCCCACTGCATTGCCTGTATCGCCAGTCGGCATCACCACAAGAGCCACCACATTAGCAATGGGTACAGGGAAGCCAGTCTGGAATAGTACCTGCAGAGAGTTGTTAGCTTCAGGTAGCTGCAAAAAGATCTCAGAGTGAAAGAAGACAACAAAAAGTCAGGTTCTGCTTCCTGAAGATTAGACAGCACCTTTCTCAACTGCTGTGTCCTGTGAAGCCATTGATATTAAAGGGTGTGTGAAAAGTCTTCAAAAGTCGCTATGAGTATACTTTTACCAATCTGGATTGCAATGCAGTAGCTTGTTGCTTTCTGCCCTTAAATGAGGCATTTTATTTTTCAAACAGTGTGTGCAAGTTGCCTTACACCTTGGGAAATTAAGAACTGCGATGATTGATGAACAGCATCCATTTAGAGGAAGTAAGATCTTGATCTTGGAATACCTTCATGGAATCATAGCTGTCTTCTGAAAGAATCTAATCAGACTCGCCACTTCAAAATTTGATCATCTAAAGACCATGATAGTTGAATTTCAGGCATTGTATCACAACAAAATTTCTGAAGAGACTCACAGAAGGCTGAAAGGTCACTCTATTATAGGAAATAGGTAGGGAAAGGCCAGAAGGTCACTGCATTTTTTCTTCAACCTTTGACCCAGCACTCAATTGCAAAGCCATAGCCAGACATGTGAAAAAGGACTGCTATCAAGAACTGTAAGTTACGAATATAGATATTCCATTGCCAGTTACCATTCCTGGCAGTATTTATAAAAACATAAAAAAGAGTAGGGCAGAAAATCCTGTACCTTCTACTGGGAAGGAAAACGTCCAATTAAGCTGTAAATGTGCAAAGAAAATATCTGATGGCCTTGTGTCCAAGTGTATGAAGAAATATAACAACAGAATAATTTTGGAAAACCTGGTGTCTTGGTGTAAACACACTCTACATTACGATTCTTGTTCTTCCAATGAAAACTCCTTACCCTAGCATGTAATCCATAACCAGGGTTACAGATCTTTAGGCTTTTTTTAATTAAAAAAAAAAAAAGAAAGCTCCAGAAGAAAACATAAGGTTTCAGAAACCTTTACATCATGAAAATCTGTTATTAGGCAGTTATTCCCTTTCTTATTATTTGGCTAGCCAAAAAAGCAACACTTTTTTGACAATTCATTAGTTTTCCTACTGCAAAGAAACAAGACTGAAAGATGGAGGCTAAAAAAAGAAATTAAGCAGTCACATTTAGAGAAGCTGAAATCAAATTTACAGATGCAATTTCAGCTTCTCTAAATGTAAATGCTTAATTCCTTTTCAGATCCATTGTAAACCAAAGAACATCTCTTTAAGACAGTCTGAAAGGAACATATGCTACGGGTGTAGAGATGGTGACTCTATGGTCTAAGTTACCTAAAACAACCTAAATTCTGTTCAAACTTGCCTTTTACTTTCAGTGAGGGCTCTTAAACCAATACATTAGCAGAATAACAGGAATGCCATTTTGAGTATTTTCTATTATCCTTTTCATCCAGTCAAGCACACATAGTGTTGAGGAAGGCCTACCTTTTCTAATAAATTTTTAAAAGTTTTCCACATTTTAGAGAAAGGTTTGAAGATTTTCAAGCAAATGAACAATTTTTTTTAAACGTTGTTACAAGAAAACAATACAACAGGCAACACACATTGCAACATTAACTCCTAATTATTTTGGAAAGTACATTTCATTTGGAGTCCAGCTTGACTTGCAAAGAACTCAGCATAGTAATTAATAACAATCAGCCACTGAAGTAACTTTGTATAAATAATGTGCTGAACTATATCCCAAAAGGGCTAAAACAAACACATGGACTTCAGCATGAACTCAGCCAAATGAAAAAAGAAAAAAAATATATTGCAAGTGACTGAATTTCATACTTTTTCTGCTCAGTTGTTCCCTCGTTATATTACCCATCATATCTCAAAGTCCATGTTTGTTGTCATTAACATAATCAGAAATGCAATTTTCATAATAGAAGTCATACAAAAAATGAGTTGAGGGCAGCTAGAAGACAGGTATCATCCACAGCATGTAGTTCTAGTGGAAAGACAGATACAATTAAGTGACAAGGAAACATTAATATTACAGTGAGAATAACTTCCAAATACATGAGATAAAGAGGCATTTTCACAGCTCAGAAAAGTATTTCAGGTTATGCTGTCAAATACTCTGTTATTCACCAGTTCACATCCCTCTGCATAGGAAGAATACTAGAGCAGTAGGAACAAGGGACAGAAATAAGCTGCTAGACCATAGGATTGTAGGTCAGCTCAGGTCAGACGAAACTGAATCCAACCTCCTGCTCAAATCAGGGTCAGCCTCACTTAAGTAGTTCTCTTGTGACAGCAAATACATGAACTAATTCGGCTAAAATAACACATACATATATATGCATATCAATTATGGTTGTTAAAAAGGTTTACAAGTTCATCCTGGTTTCTTAAGGAAATGAAGATAATGTTTATAGTTAGTATTGGCCCATTTCATCCCTATTTAACAGAAAGTTAAAGTTGTGAACACTTAAGGAGACACAGAGGAAAGGTAGTGTCGTGAACAGCCCAGCTGTGGAAAAAGCTTCAAACAAAAGTTGTACTTTTGTAGAGCCAGCATAGTCCAAACATCAAACATGAAGGCACTGAAAAGCAGGTCTCATATTGCTTCCTTTTAAATGTCCCACCTCTTTCTTAGACACAGATAGAAAACAGAATGGCAGGCAACACTTTCAAGCTAACTAGAAGCCCAAAGCACTGGAAATCCCATGAGAAAGGGAATTTTCTGGTATTTGCAGCATAGTTAGACAAGTTGAGGTGTTCTTAATGGGGTTATCTATTTAAGGACTTTCTCAGGCCTTCAGACTTTCTTTCCTTCTGCATAACAACTAACAAGTGAGTCTGGTGCTTCCAGACATTCTTAGAGGTCAAAGAATCATAGAATCATAGAATAAGTTGGGTTGGAAGGGACCTCTGAGATCATCAAGTCCAACCCTTGATCCAACATCACCATGGTTACTAGACCATGGCACTAAGTGCCACATCCAGTCTTATCTTAAAAACCTCCAGGGACGGAGAAGCCACCACCTCCCTGGGCAGCCCATTCCAATGCCTGATTACCCTCTCTGTAAAGAATTTCTTCCTAATATCTAACCTAAACCTCCCCTGGCAGAGCTTAAGACTTTGGCCTCTTGTCTTACTAATAGTTGCCTGGGAGAGGAGACCAAACCCCACCTGGCTACAACCTTCTTTCAGGGAGTTGTAGAGAGTGATGAGGTCTCCCCTGAGCCTCCTCTTCTCCAGGCTGAACAGCCCCAGCTCCCTCAGCCACTCCTCATAGGACTTGTGCTCAAGTCCCTTCACCAGCCTAGTTGCTCTTCTCTGGACCTGCTCCAGCACCTCAATATCCTTCCTGAACTGAGCGGCCCAGAACTGGACACAGCACTCCAGGTGAGGCCTCACCAGCGCTGAGTACAGGGGAAGAATCACTTCCTTGGTACTGCTGGCCACACATTCCAGGCCAGGATGCCATTGGTCTTCTTGGCCACCTGGGCACACTGCTGGCTCATGTTCAGCTTCCTGTCAATCCAAACTCCCAGGTCCCTTTCTGCCTGGTTGCTCTCCAGCCACTCTGTGCCCATCCTGTAGCGCTGCAGGGGGTTGTTGTGGCCAAAGTGCAGGACCCGGCACTTGACCTTGTTGAACCTCATCCCATTGGATTCAGCCCAACTCTCCAACCTGTCCAGGTCCCTCTGCAGAGCCCTCCTGCCTTCCAGCTGATTGACACTCCCCCCCAGCTTAGTGTCATCTGCAAATTTGCTGATGGTGGACTCAATCCCCTCATCTAAATCATCAATAAAGGCATTAAACAGAACTGGGTCCAACGCTGATCCCTGGGGGACACCACTAGTGACCGGCTCCCAACTGGATGCAGCCCCATTCACCACCACTCTCTGGGCCCGGCCCTCCAGCCAGTTCCTAACCCAGCAGAGAGTGCCCCTGTCCAAGCCATGGGTTACCAGCTTTTTCAGGAGTGTGCTGTGGGAGACGGTGTCAAAGGCTTTACTAATGCAAAAGCTTCACTTGGTCATCCAGATCTTCTCCCAGTGCAAACCAAAAAAAATTCCCAAAGACTTCAACCATAGAGGGACCAAGCCATGGAAAGCAGGGTTGAAAAAATTACATGGGCAAGCTGTTAGCCATTTTTTGCAGGTATTTTCTTGTTGCTGTACTGGTTTTGAGTCCAACAAAACAATCTGCCCTGCTGCATTCACCTGTTCAGCTTTTTCCCCCAGACAGAATTTTAAAACCCAGTAGGTGCCAATTATGCATACAGCCCTATAAATATTTCTTCAGAAAAGTGTTTAGTTAAGTTTAAAATTATATTTGGCAGATTGTTAGGCTAGAAAGCTGGTTGAGGTCACCTGATATTCAAAAACTAAATGAAAACAGGCAACTGCTTTAGTACTTTAACTGCACCTCTCAAAACCGATGGCTAAGCACTCGTATACCACAAGAGAGGTACAAGGTGTGTACCTTTTTTAGGGATGTGTCAGTAACCTTTTAGAGAAATACAAGAGAAGAACAAAATATGAAATCACTTGAAGAGAGCCTTCTCTATCTTCTAGAGCCTTCGCTATCTTCCACAAAATCATTGAGAGCCTTGGAAGGTTCTCCTGACTTCAAATATCAGAGGCAAGAACAATCTTAATAATGAATAATATAATCACAAAAAATAACCCATTAAACTGAGATACATTACAGGTCTAGTATAATTTGATTTTATGTGTGTATGAAGGACAGTGATGATGCCTTTTAACAAAACATTCTCATATGTAAGAATTTAATGCTAGGTGTGTTTTGTTAGGCACCCAAGAAATTTACTAAGTAACATTTCCTAATTATAGGATACCTGCAGAGATGGAAGATTTATGTTTTACTTAGAGTATTTTTGTCACTGTGTTTCTCATAGAGAAAGAAAGATAAAAATAAAAGAATTTCCTTTCTCTTGCCTTCCTACTGTCATTGCATGAATGGTAGCTACTTCATTCCTACTACTGAGTTGCACATTAGAAAAAAAAAGCTGGTCAAATATCCACATATGCTCAAGTAGCCAATTTGCAAATATGATTCATTTGCTTGATTTAATTTTCTAAAATTGCCAACTGACCTTAGCCCTCATTCTGAGCTAACAATCAGTATTTTTTTTTTAATGAACCTGTTTTCAATAAAAGAAGAATTAAGGGGAAGGAGGAGAGGGGAATTGAGAAAATTAGCAGTTGAGTTGATCTGCTAAATTTTGAAACAATGAAAAGAAGTACAGTCCAAGGCATAATAACCTTTAGATACACACAAGCCAGAGCAGTATTTTGCACCTGAACCATAAAACCACATACTGAAAACTAACTTCAGTGCCAGGTTACATGCCATGGAATCATTCTGCATTTAATGAAATCACATGGGATGTGAGTCAGTCCAGAAATCTGACCTTGGTTTTAATTTGAAATTGACAGTAATTTAGCTGTAAAAGAGCACATCTGCCATTTAATAGTGTGGCGTACTCTGCATTTATTTAACTATCATAATTATTAAAATAATCACCTGGACTCTATTTCAGTCCTTTTTTTTCTGAAATTATTTCATATGTACTTCCAAACCTACATGTGACAATGATTTCACATTCAACATGGAGCAATTCAACATTACTTGTCTAGAAACTCTCCTTAGGAAAGACAAGCTACAGAATTATTAAATAGCATCTAGATACCAGCAAGCCTCAAGAGGTTACATTGTGCTTCATATGAAATCCCAACTGCAACAGAGTTGAAAGAGGGATTCAAATATTCAGGTGACTTCAGAATAAAACCTTTGTCTGAACATTGCCTTTAACATTCATTTTTCACTTTAGGGAACAATCTGCAGTCACACAGACTGAATGTGTGAAAAAGTACCTACTTTTCATGAAAGTAATCCACCACATCTTTCCTGTAAAACCTTTCTCAAATAATTCTAACAAAAGAAGAGGATGAAAAGACAAGCATATCTGTAATACATCATATTGTCTAGGAATTGTTTGTTCACTGCTAGTCTAGTAGACATACTTCCAAAGCCCTCTGTGCTTCCACATCATTTGCCATAATAATATCTAGCCTGTTGATTTGCTTTTAAGGCTGATGAAGGCACTCCAGCCTGGAATTCCATACATTAAATACTTATAAGAATTCTTAGCTTGCATCCTCAGTGCACACTACCTTGAGCTTGGTATTGATGTAACAAACACTTGCAGCATTTCCAGAAAAAGCACCTTTAAAATGAGCTCATCACAGGAGCACTTATAATGTACCCAAAGGAGCGCTGCTTCTTCCATCACTGGCAGCCATCTCTCTCTTTGTCAACATACTGTGAGTCTGAGATATGTGAGGTTCCAGAAGAGTGAAAAAAGGAAAGAACAACAATCAGTATATAATAGTGTTGTACACTCTTCACTTCAAAGTGGCATGACTTGGACACAGAAAAGGCTCTGCTCCCTAATGTACCCAAACATACCTGAGTTACTGGAAAGTATTAACCCTGAGCTCTTACTTGTCACATACTGCTTACACAACGTACTGATGAGACCAAATGTTGATGACTAAGAGTTCTTTGGAGGAACATTTTAAACACCATGGTGAGGCACTGGTGAATCTCCCTCTTGGCATGACAGATTCCATGAGTAAAGCTAGCTGGGCAAATATGGGCAAAGTCAGTCTCAAACCAACATAACTGGTAACACCAATGCCTCTGCCAGGCCCTTGTCTCTTTTCCCCTTTTAAACAACTCTCCTTCTTCATGGCCTCTCCCTATTGACAAAACCGCAGACAACAGTGGAGTCACCAGTTGGGAAGTCAGGTGGGAGTCCTACCTGCCAGCTCCTGGCTTCCAGTTGAAGACCACAACATTACAGAAATCAGTGGAGTATTACCAGCTAGAAAATGGAATACTCAGGAGCACATCTCCGGAGTCTGTAACAAAACAGAGTAGACACAGCTAGTGAGAACTCTGGCATTTGACATCGGTTCTGCCACTGAACCTGAGAGGAGGAGCAGTGCTTCCTTGTGCTTTAAGCACAGAAGTCTTTTTCCCAGTCTAGGAAGACAGGGTAAGAACAATAATACCAATGCACTGTGTTTATAACTAAATTGAATCTTTGTTTCTTATAGTGCGAATAATGTCCCCACTACAGAACCATCTTTCCTCCCCACTTTCTCTCTCCCATCTGGTGGTCCAGTCTGAATCCTCATTGTTTTTCTGGGAAACTGACCAACTTAAAAGCATCAGCCCCAAAAAAGGTCCTAAGAAGAAGCTTGACTCACAGCATCCCCTTTTCACCCAGTTTCAACTTTTTTTGCTGTAATAAAATGACAAGAAAGAAGGGGGTTTGCCAGTGGAAAATAATAAAGGTGTATCCAGCTCCTCAGTGGCAGAGAATTTGCCATAAGACAGCTAATCCAACATCCAGTAGAGCAAAATTCCTATAGCAAACCCAGATTCCACTTGTAGGGAATGCTAGTTTAAAAGCTCAGTTTTGCAGATTGCTCCCCACCAGAATGCAGTACACACTAGATTTATTGCAGGGCAGCCTCAAAATCTGCTAAGTACCACGTGACATGGTGTTTACTCAGCAAAAGCTTCTATTTGCTCAGGAAAGCTCTCAGCTATCTCCTGCCCAGCTGGGGATCTCTGTTCCTAGGGACATTCTGAAATGTGTGCCACAGAGGGATCAGTGACAGACTGGTCTTTCACAGAGTTTCTTTACCTGTCTGCAATTGAGGATGATTCACTCTGAACTTAGACCTGGCCTTTCTCCTTTTCTCCCACTCTACCTTGCAGAAGTAGAAATGGATAGTGTTGTGAGGAGTTTACCTCCTGGAAAATGTGGCTTGTTATCAATTATTGAAAGCACATTGATGTTTAATTTCACAAGCCATTACACAAACTGACCCTGTAGATTTTGAACAGCCCTAGTGACAAGTCACTACTTACGTCTCCATTCATGACATACTAAATAAGAGCAGTGCCTGCTAGAAGCACTTGAAAGAAACACACTGGCAATTGAATATTCATTGGGAGTTGTACAGCAGCCCATAGAAGTGGGCAGTGCCTTCCAGAGTGTACGTCCATAGCAATTTCTTACTTTCAAGTAAGACTGAACTGGAGTATGTATGTTGGCAATTGTGCAAAGCTTGGATGAATGTTTTATTCTGCTACCACAGGAAGACTGCTTGGAAAAAGAAACAACTAAAGAGTAATGAGACAGCTTTGGAAAATGGGCAATATGAATTGTTTTCAATTCCTCACCCACTTTCTCCTTCTTTACTAAAGATTAGTGCTTCTTATTGAGTGTATGAAAACTGCAATCTGAAATTTAATCATTTTGGCAGGGAAAATATTGCTGAAAACACCACGAGGAGACAAGAGTCTTATTTTTTTAATATTGTGCATAGTATTAGAATACTTCTGTTCATACTCCTCAGACTCTTTTCTGAGTCACCTATGTGACTACTGCTTCAAATGACCTTGACTACCAATAATATCCATGTAGAAAGCGGGAGCTGCTGGAAAGACAAGAAATAGAGCACAAACAGGATTGAAAAGAAATAAAATTAAACCCATTGCACGAAACTGTGTAAATCAAAAAACTTTCTGATGAGCGGACTGACGTTGACCAGCAGCCTTGACTTGCTGAGCCTTGTCAAGTAGCTGACTTGCATCAGTCCACAGGCAGTTCATCAAATGGCTTGGATACACACAGAATCATAGAAACAGAGGCTGGTTGAGGTTGAAAGGGACCTTTGGAGGTCATCTAGTCCAAGACACCTGCTCAAGCAGGGCCATCTAGAGTTGGTTCCACAGGACCACATCCAAATCGCTTTCAAGTACCTCCAAGTATGAAGCCTTTCTAGGCAACTTGTACCAGTGCTTGGTCACCCTCACAGCTAAAAAAGTCAACCTTCGGATCAGTCAGAAAGGTAGGCTCAGGTCATGACTGCACCATGGAATACATATATATATGTGCATGTGTGTGCATGTATGTTCAAGTGCGTGTGTGTGCAGCAATCTTACCAGAGTTTCTGGCTGGAGCCCGGGGACAATGCAGTCTGGGGAGATAGTGAGTGCTTGCAGGTACTTTCTTCTGAAATGTTTGTTTTTCTTTCTCACTGGTTTCAAACATGCTCAAAATATCACTGAAACAAGAGGTAAACATAGTGCTGTCTCAGATTACATCTGTTCCCCAGGCGATCTCCAAAGCAAACATTGGTCTCCCAATGAAAAATACAGCTATTACCCATTATTGGACATATCCAGTCACTGCCTGACCACCAAGTTGCACAGTTAATGAATCTGTTCATTTCTAATAAAAATAAACCAGACAAAGGAAGTGGTCAGCTTAACCTGAACTTGAAGAGAAGAGGAAAAAAGATTTAATAAAAAATACTCAAGGTTGACATTTCCTTCTTATTTGAAACATGCCTTTCTCAGGAATGACATGATCACATAGGTATTATTAGTAAAGCCACACATTGGTGCTGGATTTTAAGATCTTTACCCAAATGACTTAATTTGGGAAGCAGTAAAAACCAAAAAGAAAATTCCTCTGGTCCTGTTATTTCACAGTTCAAGCTTCAAATTAAAGTATTTCAAAACAGAGCATGAAAGTATATCAGTCAAAATGAACCAAGCCACTTCTTATAGCACTAGCAGAAACAATATTTTAAGATTATATCTGTATTCCCTAGTCCCTTTCCTGTCTATTCAAGTTATTTAGGAATCAAGTCATTTTATATAAAGCAACGATCAAGAAAAGCTCCAGTGAAAACAATCTGTAAACCACAGTTTTTTAAACAAGAATTTTACAGGATACATACTAGATTTTTTTTTCAGTGAGTAAGTTAGTTCACATACAGAAGATTCCTTCCAAATTCTAACATTTTTCTTAATCCTAAATCAATATTTCTACTGAGTATAAATTCAGGTGTTTTCAACTTCAAATAATTTCATTAAAACACACTTTACACACCATTATTTCAACGTGAAAGTCTGAATTTCTTGCTAGAGTTTCCTAAACATATCAGTGACATTGAACTTTCTTTTCTGGTAAATTTTGGTTTTGAAAACTTATTTTTTTAACAAAAAAACTTCCAACAAGAAAAAACAATTTCCTGAAGGAAGTTTCCTTCTCCTGAAAGAGGCATTGAGAAACTACAGCTGCATTATATTTTCATTGCTTTTCTCTGCAAAGGAAAACCCCACATACTTTCACTTTATATATTATTTTTTATTGACTTAAGGAAAACAGGATGGGACCAGGAGAAAAAGAAAACAGAGACTGTAATTTCACTATTCTTTTGGAAGTTTTTGATTTTTGTTCTTCAGCATGACCTTAATGTCCCAGAAATTAATTTACCAAATGCAGACAAAACCATGAATGAGTTTTTACATTGCAGAGACTGTCATGTTCTGTGTTAACTGGAGATCTCATATTGTGACAAACCACTAAGAATTTTTTAAAAGAAACCAGTAGTGTTTTTTCTCCAGTTACTGTAAAGAATTCAGGATTATAAAATATCACACTTTAATTCTTTAATAGAAAAGAAAAAATACAGTTGAAGCAAAATCTCTTGGACATAAGGCAGTGGATATTGGCTATGTTATCAGTTATCGGTGTGACAATTCTTTCTTCCTCAGCTGACCCAACCACTCACTTGGCAAGCAAACAACACCAAACCCACTACCTGAGTGCTGGCAATTAAAAGCAGCTTTCACTGCTTAAAGAGAGCTCCTCTTGCAGCTTCAAAAATGTTCCATGTAAGCTAATAATACTGGTAAAACAAAAAAGAGATGGGATTTGGAGGTGTGTGACCTTTAAGAATGTCTTTTCTTTCATCACTTATTTTCTGATCAGGCCTTAAGAATCAATCAAGCCAGAGTTACTGGTATGGCCTTGAGTCTCCATTTAATTTCTCAATATGTGAATGAACAGATACTCCCCTTACAATTTCCCTGCTTGGGCAACATGAAATCTTAAGGCCTTCTATTCCGTGTCATTACGTGTGAGCAAGGTATGACTGGACTAACAGACTTTTCCAGGGTAAATTAAGGTATTCAATGTTTCTTCTCCATTTATCTCTTCTGATATGCATATCCAGATATGGACATATAATTTCTTGTTTTATTCCCAAAGTGGTCTGGGAATTTTTAGATAGTCAGTCCTTGCTTCCCTCCTGGCTCAGCTCTGGCTGCCAGAGGTAGAAAGCAATCCAGTCTAGGAGAAGCTGTGGGAGAAGGGAAGTACTCCTTTGCCTCTGGATGTAATTGCAGTTGGAAGGAGAAGACAAGATACAAAAGTACTGTACTCACAGAGAAAAGTTCACACAGCCAGATAAAACACAGAACTTGTTTTGTCTCCAGCAGGCATGTGATTATACTCTTGAAAGTAAGATCCTTGTACTTCAAGTACTCTTGAAAGTAAGGTACTCTTGAAAGTCTACCAAGCAACCTGATGCATGCATTAGAAGAAAATATTACTTTAGAGAAATGTGTATTTTTTAGAAAAGGAAGAAAAAGAAGAAGCAAGAATAAGTCTGATCGGTAACAAAGGAGTAATGAATAAGACAAGAATAAGCCCTGTCAGGAGTAAGACAGGGCATGTCAACTAGAAGCTGAATTTTCACTCCTGACTGACATTTACTTGCATGCCCAGAGAAGCTGTAGATGCCCCATTTCTGGAAGTGTTCAAGGCCAGGTTAGATGGGCCTTTGAGCAACCTTGGCTAGTGGAAGTTGTCCCTGTCCATTGTAGGGGATTTAGAAGTAGATGATCTTCCAACCCAAACCATTCTATGATTCTATGATTCATGAAGTCACTTTGAGACCATGTTCATAAACATGTGCATGATGAACATTTGGGATTGCAGACCACAAGCACAATCATCATTGTCCTGAGCAATGAAGGCAAATTTGACTAAGAAATATGGTTTAGGGCTCTTTACTTAGGCCAAGCCCTACCTTGGTGGTGCACACCATCCTATTGCTGGAACAGAGGCTGCTCTCCCTGGGCACGGAAAGACAGAGCTACCCAGGGACAGATCCACACCAGACAGCATGCTGAAAGCTGCTCATACAATTTACAGAAGCTGTAGGACAAGCTGTTGGTGAATGTCAGCATCAGAGAGTGACTGCCGTATCTCACAAGCTCTGCTTTTAGGAGTTGCTGGGTTTTTATACCGAATTAGTGTGCCTAGGTTGAAGCAAAGGTGGTCCTGTCTCTGCTTCAACCCTGCCCTTCCTGTCCCTTCAAAATCCCTGACATGTTATATTGTGCCTTGCTGTATGGATCCCAGCATGTTTTCTAGAGGATATACAGGAAATTTTTCATATTCATAAAAGACAAGCGACAAATTGCAAAGCAAGGTAATGTTATGGTTTACCTGTTGTCATTTCATGAAGCAAGTTTCTTTCTTCCTATATTTACGTCCTTCCACTAGCAAAATCTGTTTGTGTTTTCAATGATAAAACACAATTATTATTTTCTGGGGCAGATATATATATATACTTTTTGGCATAGGGTAATTTGGTTCATGCTTCTCAGTACCAATACACAAGCACACTACATACCGAGCTGCTGGATCATTTGATTCTCTGCCCCACAAAAGGATCTGATTGTGGTACCAAGAGTTTCTCATAAACAGAAAGAGCAGGATCAATGTCTGGGAAATGCATTTTGTTTCTTTGTCTAGCTTCAAAATTTCATCTGTGTTATCATATTTGTGTAAAGATAACATGTTCTTCCTATTCTTCCCTCTCTTTGCAGGCTTTCTGTGAATTCCATTTCATCTTTTCATAAGCAGTAACTTTAACAATATGAACCAGATGCAGACTGTCATGGCTTCTTTGATTTCAGTGGAACCACCACAAGGAATTTGAGCCTAAAACTATTTATATATAGAGTCAGCAGCAAAGTATATTACAGTTTCCTATCATCCTAATTTAACTCTCTCTATGTCTTATTATCTACTTCAACAAATTAACATATAAAACATATAAATGATTGGTAAAAATTAACTGTACATTTCTATGTTAACAATTTACATGGCATTACAGAGGGGAAAAGATTAGTTTTTCAAGTTATAAACAAGCATTATTTTGCAATCTTTGGCCTGTAACTGAAAGATAATAGTTTTAATTTGCATTCAAATAAAGTAAATCTCTCAGTGTAAAAGACTTTTTATAGTTCCTATAAACTAGAAACAGATTAAAGTGTAGACAGTGTAAGGAGGACAGGAGGATAAATCAACCAAACAAATAAGATGATAAAAAAAAAAAAAGAAAAATAATCCTTTCTAAATGTTCACTTAGTCAGCTTCACAAATCCTATGCACTGGACAAAAAATTGTATGATCTCTCCAGGTTTCTGCCATTAAAGTCCTGGCTTTAGCTCAGAAGGTAAAGACCTTTTTTCAGGGATACCAAGCCTGCAAGCCCTGGAAACACTCTGACTTTCTCATGTTAATTCCAAATCCTTTTATTGGGAGACCCTGCCAATCCTTTTATTGGAACCCAGAAAGGGCTAAACACCATCAGCTCCTTAGTCCAAGTATTTTTGCAAATATGCCAGCATTGTACCTTTACTACTTTATATGCAACATGAAACATGATTTTCTGTTTATGAAAGTGCAGTGTGCCCATGGTTTCCTCTGAAGTCAGTGAGGATTATCAGTTTCCTCAAGCTCTAAAGAGATCTGCTAGATTTTCCCCTGGGGAAGCCAGTGAAACAAGGTATATGTCACTCTCAAAATTATTTTTGCTTTTTATTTTGTTATGGTTTAATGTATACAAACAGCTCTGAGAACAGAGATCAAGAACAGGACATCCATCTACAGTTTGGTAAACAAAGCATGCAAGATAAATAAACATAGTCTCATAACATGTTATCTGTGAGCCAGACCCCTGATTTTTGCCCAGTTTCTGTTTGCTGCCCAGTGACACTCCTCCACCTGAACAGACCAGCACTTTTTCCTTCACAGCCTGGGATTTAAGGCGTTCAAGTGGGAGATGTGCCTACACACTTCCTTAGGGAATAGTGGGTTACAGAGCCTTTGCACCTGGATGAGTACGTTAATCACAAGGCTAATTTATGAAAGGTTTATTTTACCTGCTGGCAATGCTTTATGAGAGTTATCCTAGCTCAGACCTTTGAAAGAAACCCTTTTGAGCCCCTTCCCTCAGGAAAGGGTGCCATTTGGTGGGTCCTGTAGAGACGATACCAACAACACAGTTTTGGGAAGTGGTAGGAGTTAAAAACAATCCTTCATTGAGAATTTTGTCCTGGTTAGCTGCAGTTCTCCCTCCTTTTGTTATTATTCTGCCCTTTGTATGGAGTCCCTCTTTTGCCAGGAACTACAGAAAGAAAAGACTTAATCGGAGACTTTGGACTCCACTTGGAACTGGCACTTCCCAAAAGTTTAACACTGGACCTAGTACAAAGTGGGCTTAGCACTGGGTTAAGTGCAAATAATCAATGTCTTTCAGGTTTCGAAATAAGGGAAGTGAAAGTATTAAAGGGACAACTAATTTGAGAATTCTGCTTAGCATTAAATTATGTTATGGTACCACAAATCTTAAAATCAGGGACCAGTTTCATGAAGCCCCGTTCTATTTATCAGCATAAATGCATATAGCTAATTAGGAAATTATTAATAATAATGCAGTTATTGATTAAGCTTCATGTCTGTACGTTCAAAGGTATACATTTTGTTGTCAAGACTGTAATTTCACTACACTGTAGGAAGTATGGAATTGATCTGCCCTGATGGAGTTAGGAAGTTGGCAGGAGAACTCACTTGTATGGTTGAGGTCTTCTATCAGCACAAATATGCTTCAGTGCAATAGTTTTCAGTGAAATCATGCTCAATGTATTTTGTATGGTTTCCTATCTCACTTGAAAAGTCTTGGTTTCTAATACATGCACACAATGAAAGAGAAGCCTCATAAATCAAAAAGTTTTGAGGGATCATAAACGCTTTTCTCCCTAAAGGCATATTCTCCCATCTCTCATTGTAATCAAGAACTGAATTTGGCCTCAAACAGCAGTGTCATCACCTGTGACAACAAAGACTGAGGAAAGGCTGTGCCCTCTGTACTGCATATTTTAACACAATGAACAAAAAAGTAACAGTTGGAGTTTTTGTAAAAGATCATGGTTTAGACTGTGTTAAAAACCGTTCTGAATCAAAAATTAGAAAGCCTGATGTATGGTTCATAAAAACTGATCCTGTGAGAAATTGTGTGTCTTTTGATTAAAAAGAAGAGGCTTGGGGGTTTTGCGGTATTTGGTTCAACTGTAAGCCAATAGAGACAGGAGCTTCATGAAGGCATATAAGTTCTGTCCTTTCACTACCTGACTATTTGTTTTAGAAAAGAGTATTTAAGAACAGCTCTAACAATATTTAGCATTGTATCATTTGGACTTAAAAAGTTATGAAGAAGAGTATTTTTGTTCTAGGGATCTCGATCTCTCTCTGCATATACATATATTCAAGGCTGCTTATAGAAACTATCGCATTTAAGAAATGAGAATAATATCCAAATTCTTCCAATTTCTGAAAAAGTCTGTATTTGAGAACTGTATATTTAACTAATAAAATAAATTTTTTGTCTCCATGATTTTACAACTAACAGCTTCACTGACTTCAAACAGAAAATGTCAATTTTGAAAATGGAAAGGAAATGACAACCAAAGTCACTGAACTTTCACAGTAGCTAGTCCAACTTTGTGTGCTTGATACTAAAGGCAATGTTATTATTCACATCCTTAAAGTTAACTGCATTGATGATCAAGACTGCAAAGCACATATTCATTTTCTGTAAGAAACTGTCTCCAAATTTCTTCCAGAAAATAAGTCCTTGTTTTTGTACAACTAAAATGCAAGAAATTACACAAAAAATAAGGGCAAAGTTAGTACTTTAAAGCAAAGAACAGATGGTGGGGCAGGAGAAGAAACAGTGAAACAGACTTGGAAAGAGGGAACAAGGTATCTTCGTGTGACCCAGAGGACAATTCCTCTTTTTAAGATGGTGAAAACATTGTAAGTATCCCACCCAGTCATGTTCACGTCCACAAAAAATCAAAACAAATAAACGAGTGTCCAACCTCCTATTTAGCTATAACTAAAGCTATTCTGACATTCTGAACAACATCAATGCTGGATTTTGCACTTACAGCATAGAGCACAATAGGTGACAGGACGCAGCTCACCACAATTGCAAGCATAAATGCATCTTGTTTGGAGGAAAAAATGCCTTTTATTATATAAATGGAAAAGTTAACCCTGTAAGTGTGGCTTTAAGGCTGATGCCTGTTACACTTTATTAAAAATAAGAATGAAACACAATCCAAAAATCCAATTTACTTTTAAGAATGTTAGAGCAATGCAAACTTGACTATTACTTATGTTTCCAGACATAGGGCAATAAAGTTTTAAGGTCCCATGTGTCATTGCACCTGAATGGTCTTCTCAACATGTATGCACAATGACAGAGAGCTAAACTCAGCACTGTCATAAGTGGGGGCAGTTGCAGTGAAACTGTTTATGCAATGCCAGTGGCAAATTCAGGGTTTTTGAATCGCAGTATTCAAAAATAAAGATTTTATAAAACACAACAGAATCTGCTGATATGAGTCTCTTGAAAATTATTTAATGACTGGAAATCTTTGAGGGAACAGAACAGATGAAGTTCCTCAGTGGCCTTTTACAATAGCCAATCTACTAATGAACATCTGGAGTTCTTGCTGCTCTCTTAATTTTATACAGTCTAATCTGTACTGCATTAGACCTTTATGTTTTCATGATAAACTGGCAGCAAAAACTACCTTAAATAGACAAAGAGAAGGAAGACAATTTTTCCATTAACAATACATTTCCCTTTGGAGTGTGAGGTACCTTACTGTTTTGTTCCAAGAGCAGAACATAAACTGCCCCTCATTTGTGAAACAAAATACCTGTTTCCTGAAACAAGATCCTCAAGACTACCCCTTCTCACAAATCAAACTAAGATACCACATACAAGCTATATTGGAAAAATGAATTCACATAAACTACTTGTTTTGAGGTGTGTGGTTCTCGCTGATTTGTCAGTCAGATGCTCCTAAAAGCAGTGGTGTTTCAGTTCAGTCCTTCTGCAAGGACTGAAGTATGAGGAAACCATTGCCTGGCTCTATTCACTATTACTAGTGTCTGCTGGGAGAAGGTGGTGCTCATAATCCATACTCCAAGCTGCTCAGAGTGTCTGAATCAAATAGTTTTTTGACTATTAAAGTCTCATGGAAGTCAAACAGGTTGTTGATTGCTTGTTCTGTCAGAACTCCAAATTTAAATATTTCTATTCATTTTATTTGCTAGTGTCATCTTGCAAACGTGGTCATTCCTCAAAAATACCACAGGAATACCTACAAAAATTGTTCCAAAAATGTGCTCCACTTCCCTGCTGCCAGCCTCCAAAGTCGATCATGGACAGCAGAGTCCTTTCTCTCAATTTCTTTGTCAGTGACTCACCCACAGCAATCTGGTAACACTCACTTCTCTCTGAATCATTGTTTATGCTCTTCCTTTTCAGCAACTATTCTACAAATAAAAATCCATTCAAATACTCATTAATAAGGAAATAAATGGCTTGTAAACCTAGTGACACCATGCTGAAGATTTTTTTGCAAGGATGTTACTGAAAACTTTTATGTGCTACATTCAGCCAAGAGTGTTAAAACTCTGCTCATTGTTTTCTCTCCTTTTAGTGCAGTGCTGTTCCTTCCAAAACTGTACCCTTTAGTGACTTCCCATCTCATTCAATTGTTTAAGCATTTCACTTTTCCCTTCAGCCTTCCCTTCATGCGTTTCTCCACAGACTTTAAAACCTGTCTTTTTGAAGCTCAACACCACCGTGATAACTGTTTGTTGCAGTCAGACCTGTCACATCCCTCTGACTTCCCAGGTCCAGCTCTCAGAGTGGTGACACTGACTGTCAGAGACCTGTGCTCCTTCCTCACTGCCAAGAGCCCTCAGGTTTTGATGTTTCATTATAGATTTCTCCACAATTTTCAATAATCAGACTTCTTTGAGTTTCAGTAAAGGCCTAAGACAAGTCTCCTTCTTAACTTTTGAAACTTCTTTTTCTTTTAGTTTATTTTCTTTTTTTATAATTTTCCCCCTAGCTTTTTATTATTTGGCAGGCTAGAATTGTTATGAGTCCTCTACTCTGAAGCAGAGAGGCAGGAAAACTTTGTCTGCATGGGGTAATGTTGTACTGAGCTCCAGATCAGAGCCTTAGCTCTGACAGTAAGCAAAGGAGTACATTAGTAGTGTATCTCTCTGCTCCTGCTTTCGTTTTTGGCAAGAACTACTTCTCTGAGCCAGCAGGTGTTTAATGCTATTAAATTTATGGGTAGTGAAAGCTGTTGAATTTTAAAACATCTGGCTAACATAAATTATCAGAACTTTTTTTCCAGGATAAGGCTGAAAATGGTTTTGAGATCTGCAGAAAAACATTAGCAGCATTGACAAAAATGTGTTTATTTTTGAACATTTGGCCATATGACTCTGGGATCCCACAAGTATCCTCATGTTAGGAGCTACAGTGCCCATAGAGTGTAAGCTAGGAAACACCAAGAAGGCAGGCAGTAGGTAAATCTCACTAACATTCAATTTTTGATGTGTTCCACATGGATCACACAGTATGCCAGAAAGCATCAAAAGCCATTGTTATGTCTCATAATCTCCTGGATCTCATTCCACAAGGTTTGGCCCACATTCTTCTTCCTCATATAGGTCTTGCTAGTCTTAGCCATAGTATGTCATCAAAAGCATAAAAGTGTGAGGGGGCAGAAAAGGGGGAGGAAGGACTTAAATTGTAAGAGTTCACTGGCTACTATGATGTGAAAAAGCCAGTGAACAAAGTGAGCAGGTAACAAGAAGCATGCAAAATGCTTTGAAGGATTTAATTTGATTTGCAGCCTACCATTTTTACTTGAGCAGAAGTAGTGTGAGTTCCAAGACACTGAGGATCTGTGGCCCAACAGGACTGAGGATGAATGACAGCCACTGGATGATCCATATGCAGGATGCTTTACATCTTGGAGAGTCCAACCCTAATTTAGATATCTGGAGGCTTCTGAAGCCTCACCTTATACATTTGGGTTTAAAAAGTCTCTGAACTGATCTTTTTCAAGTTCAGTGTGAGAAGCAAGCACTGATTCATGGCAAACTTGTAGGTTGCCTGGGAGAAGCCACCGAACTACCACTGTTTTCCTGGAGTCTGGTATCACTGAGCATAGGATGTCTTCAGGTTGTGAACACAGAGGTGTGATTTGACAATTTCTGTTGGAGCAGATCCAAGTATCTGTGGCTGAGTTGCTCCCATCAGGCTAAGCACACACTCCACACAGTGTAGGAGACACCAAATTTGCATCTATGTGAATAAGACAGACATGCCAAAAGGCAGCACAAGAGATGAAACATGAGGTCCATGCCCAAGTTAGAAATATAATTCTGATACCCTGTATTTTCTTCTCTAGGATACTCTTATGCCACCTATTTCCTCTGTGACCCATATTTTCAGTATCATTTTTTTCTCCCCCGCATCAAGATTTGCTAGAGCTCAGAACTAATCAGCTCTATGAGGAATTTGAAGCCCATAAATTTAATATACAGAAGAAATACTGTAGTGTTTTTAAAACAGTTATAATCATCAAGGCATGAGAAATAGAAGCCAATGAAATAAAGTGCTTCCCACAAATGTTTTTTTATTCCTTTTAACAGCAGTTATTTTAAGCTTTGTTACACTAATGTGGCTTGTATAAACTAAGAAGATACATTTCCATCATGGGTGTTCAGTGTTGTCTGGTCTACGTCAGTGGTAACACAGGAGATAAGAGAAGGAAGAGGAAAGATGTAACTGTCCTACAGCACAATATAATGTGCACTAGGTAAATATTTCCATTAAGAGTACATACCACATGCACACTAAATATTTTCTCTGATATGACTCTCTGATGGAACAGTGACCTGTTTTCAAACACTCCTAATTCAGTGGAAGGTCAGATACAAATAAAAATGTGATGTCTGGCCTCTAGCTTTATAGTAAGTTGTGTCTGTTTAAGAAAAAAAATTATGTTTGGGATAATATTACCAACTCTGGACAAGGAGTAGGCTGAAATACAGGGTAGGCGCATTATCTCCTGATCACGTTACAGCTCTGATTTCTTTTCCCCATAACAGAGCAAAAAAATTATTACAATAAAATAATAATTAAAATAATAAGCCTGGAAAGAAATTTGCCAGTCACCTTTGTTTGAAGGCCAGTTAATAGACCCCTGTATCCCTTCCTTGGTTTTGCAGCTCTCAGCCAAGCACTTTCCCCACATGACCGTAATTTCCTCAATGAAGCAGACTGTTCTGCCTACCCTACTGCAGCTGTGGAACATCTGGGTGGGAAGATCCTTTGCCCTCAGGACTCCCCAGAGCATAGTGTGGTTACTCGAATGGTGCACAGGGAGTATGATTTGGCTCTCTACATTTCCTGTTGTGAAATTTTAACTGACTCTGATTAATGTTTGTTTTTATATGACTACTGAGTTATTGGAAGTTCTTTTCCTCTTACCCTCACCTTCTCTGGATATCGCATATACAGACACAAATATATATAGAGGCATTATTAGACTTATTATTTCAAACCACTAAAACACATGCTTTATAACAAAAAAATCTCCTCTTTTCTCAAAACCTGTAGAAATTCTACAGGTTTAGCTTCATACGCTGTCAAAATCCCCACTTACATAAATTTTTACTTTTCCAATTTAAAATTACTTTTTAACCTAAAGCAAAACAAACACGGGCAGTTACTGTTGGCACATGCCCTTAACTTTTTTCAGCATTTTTTTTAGCAGTCATTCCCTTAAGCTACATTTCAAAACCACAGCTTATTTTTCCTCCTGCACAAAGGAAAAGGTTCTATATGTCATTTTCATGGCTACGTAAGGAAATCTATCATCATTTTTAGTAGCAAACTACTTCCCTTCATTCATCCCCAAATCTATCTCTATTGTTAAATATAGTGTAATATAGAATAAAACCCTCCACAATAAAATGGTTACCTCATCTAAGAATCAGTTTTCTTTGTTAACTAGTGATTTTCCATTACTTTCAGTGCCTGAATAACATCTTAAGAGCTTAAGGTAGAGGAAAGTACTTAAAGTCAGCATTCTGTTTATTAAATACCAAACACTCCTAAAATATTCAGTGAACAAACTAAAAAAATATTAGGCTTCACACCATAAACTTACCTCATTTTAAAATTATTTCCACTCCAAATTTCACAAATTATTTCACGATACTAAAATTTGGTGGACATTTACCATATAAAAGGGTGCTTAGTGAGGAGTAAGGTACTAGCAACACAATATTTAAGGTGTCAGACTGTGTCAAAATGTCTTATTCTTCAAATGCCTTGGTGCTAACTTCACAGGGCTACCACTGTTTAGGGTTCAAGATGCTTCAAAAAAGTGATAGAAATACCCACTTTAGCCCTCTAAAGACACCAGCGGAATACAGGCAACCCAGAAAGGTGGCTGAAAACACTAGTTTGTTCTCAAAAACTGTCTTGGTACAGCAAGATTTAGCAGTTGGGCTCAAGGGTTAATCTTGAATCGACTCTTTAATCAGAGGACAGTACAGCTGGGAAACTGAGGCACAGATGCACAGGACACTAGAATAGAAACAATTCAACATCATCACAGAGACAATTAAAGAGTAGGGAATTTAGAAATCTAATAACCCATATTGGAATTTAGCCAAGATGCTGAAGCAGATGCACAAAGCTGTTGCAAGGATGCTTTGTGTATTCTTTATCATTTTAATATCTTATGTTATACCATATGGTCTCACATTTCAATCATTGCGATATAAGCCACAAAAGAGGTAAAAGAAAATGTTGACAAAACATTTATAGAGATTAAATTCCCTAAGGATCTTTTGGGTCTGGAATTTTACAGGCATTCCATTTTCAAAATGCTGTTAGACTTAAATAATCCTGGGGAAATATTCCTTTCTCCAGGGGACAGTTGGAAACACAAGCCAAAGACTGCCCAGTGATAGAGGAAAGTCCACAGACCAAAGGAAAATAGGAAAAAAGACACCCAAAAATCACATGAGAAGGCCTGTGGCAAGAAAGAGAAATATTCAGAGCAGGAGACATCAGGCCAGGAAAGAGCATGGCGACAAGAAGCAGCCAGGAGAGCTACCACACAGCTGTTTCCTCTTCTGCCCCCTCTCCTAGTGCTTTGTCCTTTAGCTGACTCTGCCTCTGTCTGCTTTAGCAGGCTTCCTGCTCTTTGTAGATTTAAACAATTCTTTGTTATGTGCTTATATGCTTTTGGCTGTTTGCTTTGCAAAATGCCTTTTAGTATCCCCACATTTCTGTCTCATATTTACCTGCCATTAATTATAATCCTCTTCATAAGTTGAGATCTTCCCTTCCGGTAGAGAGACACATTCAGCTTTTTTGCCTTTACCTATACCTATTAATTTGCAATCCTACTCTTTCAGTTGCCTTTTTTTTTTTTTTTTCCTAGGGGTAGTCATTTATTACTCATTTTATGGGATGTTTAAGTAGCCCCCATGCTGAGCTGCAACACTTTAATTTCCTCACTTTTCACCTTAACATCTTTTTTACTAGCTTCCTCATTTTTAAGCCTTCAATTTAGTGCACAATTTAGCATCAGTATACTGATTCTCAGTACATTTATCCTCTGAGGACACTATTCAGAATTATACTATTACTTAAGTACATCTACATTAATGTCACTTTTCTGTGGTTGCATCACAACACAGAGATACACGACCCTGCTGGTACCAACCAGCTCAGCTACTGCTGATGGGGCTACAGCAGCACACACTGAATGCAAAATTTGCCCAGACTTTAAAGGGGACGTAGGGAACTCTGCCCCCAAATCAGCATGTCCAGATATGCAGTTTTACACACTGCCAATGGATTGGGAGGCTCCCAATACAGAAAAGCTAGCCAGCAGCAGTTTCTGCAAGGGTGCTGGTGGTGCTGTAGTTTAGGAGTTTAGCTTGAGGGTTTTTTTCAATTTCATGCCTGCACATGTGTTCTGTTCTGTTGTCCTTTGCACAGGTATAAATAGACAAGAACACTTTAGAAAGCAAAACTTGATCCCAATTTTCAAACTACAAGGTAAGATAAAAGGAAAGGAGAGGTTGAGAAAGGCTTTGTAATCACCTCCCTTATGGAGAATACAGTCACTTAAAGAAACACAAAAATTCAGGTATTCCGGTAGCTCTGACTGAAGGCTAACCACACACTGCATGTGAACAAAATATCCCTTGACAGAAAATCCTGATAATATTTGGTGTCTTCCACAGAAAATGTTGATTTCCTTAACGCCTGAATTTCTCATGGTTAATTTCAATTGCTTTTTAGTCATGTGTACCTCTGTGCTCTTTTTGGGGGCATGGCTTTTCTTTGTGAGATTTTATTCAGTGCCTGTTATAAGATGACATTAATCTTTGTTCAAATGCCTGGACCTTATTCTAATTTCATTTTTAAAGCAATCCTCTGTTTCAATTTTATGGCTGCATCTCTTACTTTTGCTTTTTGTGGAGGATAAGTCACCTGAGCACAGAAAAATAAAAAAAGAAAATAGGGTATCACAGTTCTTCTCATGACACAGTTTGTTCTTCAGATCATAGAGTCACAAAGCAAAGTTGATGCCTTTAATTTTTGAAGCCAAGACCAGCTGAAAGTTCAGATACGCATTTATCACAACAATGGGAAACTCAAATTGGCTTAGTTTCCTTTTCCTTTGTATGAAGTCATTACCAAACATATTGACTTGGAACCCCAGGGATTTGGAAGCAGTCAGATTTAGAAGAGGAATAAAAATACTAGGATTTTTCAGCAATAAAATAGTGAACTTAAAGCTACAAAAGAAAAAAAGAGAAGAGAGAAAGAGAGCCAAAAGCAGTCATAGAATTGAGACTAATGACTTTGCAATTCGAAATAATACAGTTACAAAATTAACACACTTGGGAAATGTTCTAGACTCACTGAGAACATTAAAAGTTGGTTCTTTTAAGTATGAAAAAGGAAAAACCAAGGCTGCAAGGACTATAAATTTACATTTTCTTCAGCAGGAAAAGGGTCAAAGTACAAGTGTCAGTACAGGACAAGGAAACCAGGCAAAATTACAACTTTGATCTAGTCTTTTCTTAACCCCAACACTGAACAACTCTGCAACATCTTAGAAAAACTCATTGTGTGGACAAGTAAATTTTTGCTCCTGTTGGCATCTGAGGTGCCATTAAGTGTGGATTGGCCACTGCTGCCAAAAGTAATGGTGCAAGTCCCTGTGGCAGACAAGGCATGTGGGGTGAGGTAATGCAGAGCAGTGGGAATGGTAGTGTCCCCACCCTCCTTACAATCAGCATCAGCTGCCCCAGCTTACTGCCAAGACAGAAAGGTAAACTTTTAGACTGCCTCTGCCCATCCACCCCTTACTGCTCCTTGGTTGTTGGGCAGTTGTTGCCTTTTCAACTACATGTTGATGAGATTTTCTGCTTCTGTAAAAGGCAAAAGATAATATTCCAGTAATGTAGACTTCTGCAGCAATATCCTTCCCTGCTCCAAATATTCAACAGGAAACTAGAAATGTTAAACCATTCCCTACGGAATAATCTTCTTAAAAAGACATCCTGGATCCAGTTGCTTTGTGATGCTTCTGTTAATGCACATCAATAGACAGCTATGCAGTTATGTTCCAAACCCTATCCAAAATGATCCATAATCAATTTTTTTACCTCATAGGAGATTCAAAATTCAATTGACTGGAAGACTAGGCAAGAGAAAGCTATGTTTAAACATCATCCCCTGCATGCCTGCAGAGTATAATACTTTTTAAAAGCTCATTTGACATATAGAAAAACATTTCACTATCCATAAACACAGTAGCTCTGTGTATAAAAGAGTAGGTAAATTAAACTATGTGAAAGAAAAAAGAGCTGAACAATGGGAGCAAAAATCAGCTGAATTGAAATGAACAAAAGTTGAAGCTCTTTGTATCAAATATAGAGAGTGAGGCAGGAAAAAATTCTCTCTGAAATATTCATGTTCTGAAAACATTCTTTAGGTGTATATAAAAAAATCCAGTTTTTCACTTTTATCAGGTCATGACTTAGTCCCTGGATAGGTACATTTTGACCCAATAGCTCTCATTCTGGGATCAGGGCTTAAATGACCTATTTGGATCTTAGATAGAGCAGCTGCTCTGGGGAGACCCAGACTCTCTATGGCATCTGTCTTCCTTAATGGAAAGCAACTTCCTATTTGTTTACCTGCAAAAGGCTGCAAGTGCTATTACAAGAGTGCTCAGGCCAGTTTCGGTGTCGTGTCCTGAGATATAAAATTTTCTTTGATTTTTTTACCTGTGCTTCAATCAGGAATTTTCAACCTGCTTTAATTTTCCTGCATTCCTTGCACAAAAAATTAACAGTAGAAAACCTGAAACATCCCCAGTGTTTAACTAGAGTTGTGAAAAAAGGAGATACCCAGCTTACTGAATAATTTCCCCAGCTTACTGAATTATTTCCAAATACTACTGTAGTTCTCTATGCATCTCTAGTATAAAGGGGAAAAAAGTGAAACCTAATCATTAAAAGAAAACCTGTTTGCCTGTTTGGACTGTTTGAAGTGTGAAGGTCTTGTGTTTTGTAGTCAGAAATTACACTTCCTTACATGTTTCTTAATCTGATGCAGGTTTTTCTTTTTCTTTCCCTCTTGCTTTTAATTTGACATGCCAGTCAAAATTAACGTTAGGAAAAACAGCAAATATAAACCTTGTAATTTACATGCATTCATGTTGTACACCATAATAGCTCTCATCTTGGCAAAAGTTAGCAGATTGTTCTCTGCTCTCAGGAGGAAATAGCATACGTTTTAGGTTTTAATGGAGCTTTAGGGTTATAGTAACTCAAATTAAACTAAATCATCATGAATTATTTCTGAATCCCATGTTATGTGTTCTCTTTTTCCCTTTTGTTGGTTTATAACAGTGTGAGTTTCAGACATTGGCAACTGGAAACTTGTGCAAGCAGAACAGCAACGCTCAGACCATTCCTGCAATGACAGGAACCTTGTCCCAGCACCAACATCACACACAAACTTTTGTCTGTTACTATCCGGGATGATGATGTTATGAGCGCAAGGACCTATGTCATCACAGGAATAACAGCTACAAGTATAAAGTCTCATGCAAAGGTACTTTCACCAGAAAACTGTAATTGTATTGGCATTATGTCTCATGAATAGATGAGAAACTAGAAGCATATACTGGAAGTGTCAAATAATTACTGCTATTGGCCAAATGTAATGTAAAATTACAAAATTATTTTAGAACAGTTTTTCTGCAAGTGAAAGAGCAAGACATTTAGATCTAACAATAGAAAATTTCAGGCTATGTTTCTTCATTTATCTAAAACCTGGTTTGATCTGAAATGAGAATTAACAGATAGTCATGCTCACTGGTATGACAGTGCAAAAGTGCGTTCACCAATATGAGAAGTTAGTTTTAGCATAAACTTCTGTGACATTATCCATAGCCAACAAAACATAAATCTTGTTTTTCTCATGAGGTTGGCATCCTTTCTAAGGTATGTTCCTAAAAGATTTGTCTGTACTTGCCATTGTGCTCCTACAGTTAAGGGGTATAAAGATATGTAGTATTTTTCGATGAGGCTAGTCAGCTAGTCTAATTAGAGTAGATTAACTTCACAGCATTATGAAGAACCACAGAGCCTGATGATATGGCAGATGTTTTTGGGAAGTAATTTTGATCCAGACAATTCCTAATTTCTGTATCTTTTTGATACATTTGGTCCAGAACAAAATGTTACTGGACTTGAACTACTGAAATTCCCTTTTTCTTCTGCAGCCCAACCAGTCAGAAAAATTAATGTTTTTTGCACTGTACTTGTTTAGAAATCTTGGGAGGTTCAGAGGTTCTTCAGATTTTGGCATCTTGATATGTGCAACAGAGCTATGAAAAGTCAGTGTCACTTCTTCCATGTTAAATGTTAAATGTCTATTCTAAAGTAGATCATGTGTACTTTCAGCTTCAGGTTTGCCACCTGTGGTTTGCAGGCATATTTTTTGAATGTATGCTCTTGGTTGGGAGCCAAATAGGATAAATAAGAAAGAGGATAAATAACTTCTAGGCTATCTACACTTGACATGTTATATTTGTTATATGTAATTAGCTATGGAAAAACAATCAAAGAACAAAATACATGTAACTAGCAAGTTATTTATAGCTGTGGCTATTCAATTACTTGGCATTAACTATATATGTGATGAACCATTTAGAGATAAGAAGAACTGTTGGCTTCCTACCTGAAAAAAGATGTTTTGCACTCTGCATAGCTTCTCACATAGAACATACTCTCACCAAAAGCAGCATGACTTCAGACAAGAAAAACCCAGGCACTTTGAAAAGCCATCAGGGAGGCATATGCCTTCATACCATGCACAGCATTGTATGGTAGTCCAAAGACCAGAAGCAGCTGAAAAAACGTAGTTTTGACAATCTTTGCATAAATCTACTCATTTAAATTGACAAAAGGTGCTACTACAACAGCAGTGATGCTCCTAACTCGTTAGTTCACTTCTGCTACCCCTTCAACATAGCTGTATCTTCCGCTGTCTAATGACAGTATGCTTTTACCTTGCAGGATGTTGTGGCTGAGGTTGTTTGCCAGGATCTGTTGCTATGAGAAAGAATGATACTATTCTGTATGTTCAGGTGCACTGTATAAATTAACAACCACTAGCACCTAACAAATACACTAAAAAAAAAAAAAAGGAAAAACCTTTTGGCTTCCCCTTATGATCCTGGTTTCTGAAAGAAACTAGTCTTACATGATCCTAGACCTAAGAAGGGAAATAAAAATGAGCTTTGGAAATAAAAAAGGTGTATTCTGCATTTCTTCAGTGTTGCTGACAAACTCTGGAGGTTAATAGCTATAGATGTAAGACACTGGATAATAGGAATATGGAAATCTGAGGGACATCCTGAAAGGAGGAGGCATGTATAATGGAAACTACTGTGCCATCTGTTTTGGGTATGCCAGCACCCACTCAAATGCACAGCATTCTTCTTGTCACTATTTTCCTTCACACCTTCATTTCTCCTTTAAGTAGGAAGGTTTATTTTTTCCTTGCTCTTCAGTGTCATAACCATGGCTCACTTTTCAATTCCTTTCTTTCTCCTTTTTCCTCAGACATTGACAAAGGTTTCTACTGCTCGTGATTCCTAGTGGCTCTTTTTTCTTACACAATTATTTTCTAGGTCCACTTATATTCCTTTCTGTGAAGTTTAATCCTTCCACAAAAGATTTAATTATCTAGCCCAAGTATCTGAAATGATCCTCCCACAAGTCAAGGTAGTAAAATATAAGAGTCAGCCCCATTATATTTATTTTACATGTAGAAGGGAGAAAGGGAACCTGTATGATAAGAAAAATAAAAAAAGGAAAAAAATTAAAACAAGCACTTGCAGTGATTTCAGCCCCAGTGGAAAACACACATTTATTGGGAAGAATTCTCAGCAGTAATGCTGGAAATCTAACATTTTCTAGTTCAATTACAACATCGGATCCTAGATATTGGTAAGAGGCTTGTTTCTCAGAACTTTGATACTGAATCAATACTGTGCTAACTTGTGATGCATTAAAACAGTGCAGGAGGTGTCCAAATGTTATTAATAGTTTTATAGCCTTCCCATCTATTCTGCCAGACATACTTAGTTATTGTCAAAATTACTGTTTATTGAAATAAAAACAAGCACATTATGGACTTACATGAAGTTGCACTTTGAAAGACAGCCTAACGAATGCTGGGGAGTCTGACAGCACACTCAATGCTTTTTCCTTCACTATGCACCACAACCAGAGAAGTCCAAAGGCTTCACTTTGCCTATGGTGTCCTTTTGAACAACAGGAATGATGGTGACCCAAAAATCACCACCATATTTTGGGCCTGGCACAGGTTCAGTGACATTTAAGAACCAAGTACTTCGTTAAGTCCTCAGATAGAAAAGGCACGCATTTCAGTGTTGGGATTCATCTTCTCTAACTTCACGGATCTGAAGTGAAGGTGTTTACATCCCACCTGGTACACACTCCCTTTCTAGGCACTGGAGAAGAGTAAACACTTGCAGAGCACAATTCATCTGCTCTATCTTAAAAGAGGAAAAACAGTATGAAGAAGTGCTTGATTTTCATTATAGACTTGCAAAGAAAGCCAAGCAGATGGAGATATGGACACTGTTGACTCCTACATTTGGGCAGACATCTTCCATCCATGGTGTATAAATCAAGTAATAGGAATAGCCTCTTCAGCCTTGTGTCTTGGAGCTACTTCATTCCTCTTCATCCTCCTAGAAGCCCTTTCTAGATGACTTTCATATCTTCTTTTTTTTTTCATCAGCATCTTAATTGCTACTTCAGTGGTCTGAATTTCCATGCTGTTTTCACATTTAGGCAGCTTACATATCCAATTCATTTCCCTCCTCACATCTTGTAACAGATGATTTCCAGTTTCATAGAAAGATATTACTGATATTAGTATCTCGATGGTTAGGTGATTTAGAAAATTCCATCTCACATCTCTCCCTTTAAAAACTTGACCTATGTTTCTCTGTCTATTTATATAGTCATAGAGTCTGTTAGAAGCCTGCAACACTATAAATTAGAGTTTACTGGGATGACTGAGAACTTTTCAGTTTATTTTTATGAAATGGATTATTGTCAGCTGGGACCTAGATGTTAACCTCATTGATTTTATTTCCCCACACAGGCCACTAATGCAACACTGGAATGCATCATATTTGACTGGACAAAATCAAAGATGCTGAACTTACCTATATGCATTTTTGTGTGTAGTTGTTCTTAGGCTGAGACTCTCTGATGCCCATGACAAAGTTCCTTTCCATGTTGGTGGAAAAAAAGGGGGAAAATATCAGAATGTTCGGCCAATTATTGGAATAGAGGAAGGAATTTTATAATGTAAATACCAATCCAATTAGAAATCATTGATTTTTAAGGACAAAAGAGCTATATGATATTCCTATAGTTAAAAGAAAGCAGAATCAATTAGATATTTTGGTTCTCTACAAAGAATTAATTGTTGACTACAATTTCCTTCTTTAGGGCTCGTGCTGATGAAATGACATATTTAAAATCTAATCTATTAGTGTTTGTAAAAATGGCATTCTATTATGAAGTAAATTTATCATTCATCTATGATGGTCACGAAAATCACTGAGGTTTTTCTTCTCCTTCTTTCTTCCTTTCCTAATCCTTGGATTTTACCTATAGCCTGTGTGCAAGTAATGCACATTAGTCAATTAATAGGCTGTTAAATGACAACAGTTCCAGGCAATTTAATTACTGTTGGTAAAATAAGAAATGAATTATTGCATGTCAGTAACTAATTTCAGCTCCTTTCCTTGGAACAAATTAACTTTGAATGTGATGGCTTTAGAAAAAAAATAAAATAAAAATGATTGCTTCCTTGCAAATGCAAACTGCTGATTCATTTCTTGGAAGAAAATGTAAATGCCTCATCAAAACCTTCTGCCCTCTTCTTCTAGTACCAGGCAAAATTTATTTAAAAAGTATGTTACTATTTCTGCAACTAAATATATTAAAAAATAGAGTATGAACATAAATGAAAAAACTCATGCAACCCAGAACTCACTTCCCTCTACTTCAGCCTTTCTTTATATAATAAATATGTTAAAACAAATGAACTTTAACCATCAATTGAAATACATAATTCTGTAGTAAAATAGATTTATTTGCTGTAGCTGATGATATTACAAGAGATATCAATGGTATTTTCTTAATTGTGCATTAGTTTTCTTTTCTGAAATATCAAGAAATCATTCATTATGGATAATAATTGCTAGTAGAACAATTTACAATCCTATATTTTAATAATGCTCCTTAACATAAGGGTATATCCAGAACAGGTTATTATGTGCTAATCTCAAAAGACATCAGCATAATTTTCAACCTCTTCTGGAGAAAGAGGAGTAAGCCCATATTTAAGAAAATTTCATATTACTTTCAGTATTTAATACCAGAAGGAAGTCAGGGGCACCCAAGTGTCTTCACCTCCTTGGTGCCTGTTCCATCACATTTCTGGAGTGAGTTAGCTCCACCTGTCACGGTTTGAGATAGCCCCAAAATCTAATTCCCTAGTCCTAGCCTCCTGTCACATCTCAATCCAACATGAGATGGGTTTTCTCCAGACAAAACACACCAGACTCCAAATGGGGGAAAGGGAATATATTAAAATGACTGTACAAATAAATATTATAATACATTATACACACGATCACAACTATCTCTACCATGACATAAGTATTTACAATGGATCAGATCTCTTCTCCCCTCCAAATAAAAGTCCAGAAGGGAAGAAGGACAGATCCCCTCCAGTCTCTAAGCAGAAGTATCTTCTACAGCAGCAATCTGTCCTCTTCACATGCATGCAGCAGCTGATAGCTGGATTTCTGCCAGCACTCACAAGGGAGGCCTCCAAGCCTCTCTCAGCCCCTTGATGTAGGTAAAGGGGTCTTCCGTGGGCTACGTCACCCCAGACAAAGGTCGTTCCACCACGGTCATATCACGACGTATAGGGGGTCTTCGTGACAGTCTGGTATCTTCAGGGCATTCAGATTCCCCTTTGCAGAGCTCCTGTGCTCTGCCTCAGGCTGCCACCTTGGCAGCAGTGGTGGGGGGAGCAAGGTCACCCCCTCTGCATTCCATCTGGCCATCTCGGTCCAGCTCCAAGACGTCTTTTGAGCTTCTCTCTCTAGTGCTGCATGTCCAAGACTCTTCTCCTTAATAGGAGTCCATGTCCCTCCTCTCCTGGAGGTCTCAAAGGAGTTAGGGGGGGGTCTGGTTCAGTTCTTACCCCCAAAAACTCTGTAGTTCTGCTGCCAGCTCTCTCTCTCTCTTTCCAGGAGTTCCCTCCTGCTTGGCTGTAATGCCTCTGCTGCTTCGTCTTATCTCTTCTGGCTCTGAGCCACTGTTTCTCCGGTCAGTGTTGGTCCGTCGCTACTCCTGCCGCTGCCCAGGGTGGAGAAAATATCTCCCAGCATAACTACAGACACTTAGCTCAGTCCAACACTGTTCCAA